>NC_064670.1:56960676-57275676 GCF_943734685.1 Anopheles coluzzii | reverse complement strand
CGAGCGGCCGCACGTGCGTCAGCCTAAGTCCTGGACGATTGGTGTTATGATTTTGTAAAGTGTTCAAGTGTTCAAGTGTTGTGCGAATTCAAATGAAGCTGCGCGAATGATTCGTAATGCATGTTATGTACATCGCGCAGCTTCATTTCGTACCTTTTTACAGTAATCAACGTGTACAAAAGGATCTACGCAGATATTCGGCCATTTCAACGTTTGCATTGGAGCGATCAATTTTATTTCAGTCAAATATTGTGTATCAACTTACGTAAATGTGTGAAATCGTGTAAAGTTAAAATGTAAATGTTTCAATAAAGTGATGAAAAAAAATCTACGCGTGTTTGTGTTTTTGTTTAGCTTTAGATAACAAAAAAATACGCAGCGAGTGTGAGCGATCGCTGAACGAAAGAAACGCACACAGCGCAACACGAAAGAAACAAACACATGCACACGAAAGGATGCTCGCGCATGGGCGCGAGCATTGAGAGAGCGCACCGTGTATTTTGTATGGGAGCGGGAGAGAACCGTGGTACCCGTTCCCGCCCCCTTTTTTAAGCCTAGGAAATCTTCCATCGGCTTAACTCTAGGTTTTTACGCACACCATGATAAAAATTACCCGCTCGTTGTCCGTAGGATCCTTTCTCGTCACACAGTTGGGTTTCTTTCACTCCCTCCGACTCTCTCATGGAGGCGGAGCCGATGGATGAATCGGAGGAGGGCTTTACTACAGTGAAGCGAAAAAGTTCTGATCCAGGACAGAATGCGATAAAAGGGCTGGTGATGAGCGCTTACCTTCAACGTCCCGTGATCAATTCATGGGTCAATCGTTGAAAGGGAATCCCAGATTTCGAGCGTATCCCGCATCTTATAACGGGATACATGATGTATTCCGGCATGATGTGTTTTCATGCCGAAAAATAAACAGCTCGATGTAAGAGCAATTACGGCATCCGTTTATAAAAAAATATACAGGTGTCTTAGACATTATTCGCCCGCGTCCAAACAAGCTGCGGGTCACCGCAAAAGACCGGATGCAAGCCAATGCTATTGCGTCCGATTCGTCCTATACGGAGGATTACCGGGTATGTATACCCGGTGGATTGGTGGAAGTCGTCGGTGTCATTGATGACTTAGATTACCCCTTAGAGGACATCCTAAAGTACGGACAAGGGGCTTTTCTACACCAATCCTCCCCTCGAGTAAAGGTCCTTGAAGTTAAAAAAACTTTACGCTTCAAGTGCGGTCGATGGAAAGAAGGTGTTCCGTGAGACTTCCTCACTCCGGATCACCTTCGAGGGTACAGTCCTGCCAAACACGATGTACATTGAAGGGCTCAGAGTGCCCATCCGTCGACCATTTGTGCAAAAAATAGCCAGATTGGACATTCAGAGCCTTACTGCATAAACTCCGTGAAGTGTGGCAAATGCAAGGGATTGCATTCAACATCCGAATGCAAGGCCGAAACCCAGAAATGCATTCACTGCAAGCAGGAATGGCACGAAATGTCGTTGTGTTCTGTGTACCGAAAAAAACAATCAGAACACAAACGGGTCGTCATGCAGAATACAAGAGGATCGTACGCCGATGTTTTGAAGTCTACCTCAAGTGTGAATCCGTTCGATAACCTTTCCCTATTGGAGGGTAATGAACCGTTGCCCAATCTGGCACCATTAAATGGAGTTAAAAGATTGCATACAACACGGGTACCAAACAAAAAGACGATAAAAAAATGTTAAAGCTTCACCTAAAAAGGCACCTCGACGTCACGACAACGCGACCCCACGCCAACCCCAGGGCCTTGTCTTAGTATGATGGTCCGTTTGGATGATTAATGCCTCCAATGACCACTATACTGCAGAAGTTTTTGAGGTAAAATTGACTCTTTTAAAGTACTTATAGGGCAACACAATTGTAACGTATTTGCCCTAAGTGAATCTTGGCTCTCACGCGATAAAAATATTACCTTCCCGGGATATAATATTATTCGTCAAGATCGACATGAGATATCGATCACACCCGAGGTAAACGAAAACGTCGCGATCCAGGCAAAGCTAGGGGATCCTGACGTTTCTATTGCCTCAATTTATAACCCACCGGGGGCCAATTTGGATCCAAAGAAGATCAACAAGGATCTTGAGACAGTAGTAACGGTAGTACCAAAACCATTTTTCATCCTGCGCGACTTTAACGACCATGGATCAGATTGGGGTTGCACGCATGACGATAATCGTGCACCAATCATTAGGGATATCTGCGACACACACAGTTTGACAATTCTAAACTCTGGTGAAGCATCTAGGGTGCCCTCACCTATGGCACGACCCAGCGCAATAGACCTATCTCTTTGTTCATCGTCTTTAGGGCTGGATTCTATGTGGAAGGTAATCCAAGACCTGCTTGGCAGCGACCATCTGCCAATAAAGATCTCCATTATCAAGACGAGTCGCACAGTCGATCAAGTTCCCGTTAATTGTGACTTAACGAGGAACATCGACTGGACGAAGTACGGCGACCAAATGACCGCTTTGCTAAACCGCGTAGAACCCAGTTTCTCTTTCTGAGGAGTATACAAATCTCGTTATGGCGATAAACGAGTGCGCCATTGGTGCCCAAACGAGGCCGCCCCCCAGGCAAGGATTTTTTAAAAACCACCCACTCCTTGGTGGGACGCGGATTGTAAAGCGGCATTCTCAGCGAAGCGGAAGGCTTTTGCCAGGTATAGAGACACCGGCTCCATGGAACTATACATCCATTATAGAGGCCTGGAGCGTAGGTGCAAAAACTTGCTTAAAGCAAAAAAAGGTCATACTGGCCGAGGTATGTCAAAAACCTCAAGCCTTCCACTTCGCTAACGGAGCTTCACAGCATGGCGAAAAGGATGCGCAACAGCAAAGCAACTAACGAGAGCGAAAGGGTTTCTGGGGCATGGCTAGAGCCATTTGCACAAAAAGTCTGCCCTGATTTCGCTCAAGCATCACCATTTGAACAGAGTGCTCATGGGAGTGATCCTCAAATGGATTCACCGTTCACAACCAGCCATACCGGCGAACTCGTTCGACGAGAAACATTCGTCGCTCATGAGTGGACAGGGTTGTACCGCTAGGTTGGCCAGTACAAAATCTACACGGTTTTCTAATTTTTGATCTAGAGGGCTATGAAATGAGTGAAAATGAGCGTCGCAGCGAACATTCCCAGGAACGAACGAGTTCGCCGGTACGGCTGAATGGTTGAGCTATCGCTTGCTCTGTACTCCAGCAATAATTCGTCTCCAGGATTGGATCAGATTCGGAACAAATTGCTCCGTAATCTGCCAGATCTGGCGAGGAAACGCCTGTTGAGATTATTCAACATTATGTTGGAGCTTACATAACACCGTCCCGTTGGAGTGGAGAGAAGTGAAAGTAGTCACCCTTTTGAAACCTGGTAAACCGGCATCTGAATACAACTCATATCGACCGATAGCAATGTTATCTTGTCTGCGAATTTTTTTGAGAAAATGATTCTTTTTAGATTGGACAATTTGCTTGAATCCATAGGCCTCTTGTCAAGTACCCAATTTGGCTTTCGCAAAGGCAAGGGTACCAACGATTGCTTGGTGCTGCTTGTGTCCGAAATCGAGATGGCTCATTCTCGTAAAGAAATAGCATCTGTATTTCTTCACATCAAGGGGGCTTTTGACTCAGTATCAGTCAATGTTCTGGGTCAAAAGTTAGAATCTGCGGGCTTAACCCCAAGACTGAATAACGTCTTATTCAACCTCCTTTCGGAAAAGGCAATGAATTTCGACAATGGCTTCATGAAAATTCGGAGAGTCAGCTTTAATGGACTACTACAAGGGTCCTGTTTAAGCCCCTTGTACAATTTTTATGTCAACGATATAGATACTTGCCATGCACCTGGCTGTAGCCTTAGGCAATTGTCGGACGACGGTATTGTATCAATCGCCAGCAACAACATCGCCGACCTTCAAAGTCCTTTGCAATCCACACTCAACAATTTAGAAGTGTGGGCCACAAACCTAGTTATCGATTTTTCTCCAGAGAAAACGGAAATGCTGATATTCTCTTTCTTTTACAACACTGAGAGTAATAGATGCTTGAATTTGGTTGACCCAAAGGTCGATATCCTTTGATATGGTAAAAAGATATCCATTGCCAGATTTTTTCGATACCTAGGGGTTTGGTTTGATAGCAAAAATGTATGTAGGACACATATTGACTATCTGGTACAGAAGTGTACAAGAAGAATCAATTTTCTCAGAACGATTACCGGACTCTGGTCGGGTGCACACCCCAAAGACGTCCTTAACCTATATAAGACTACGATACTGTCCGTCTTGGAGTATGGTGGCATATGCTTCCACTGGGCAGCCAAGTCGCATTTAATCCGACTTGAGAGGATTCGGTATCGCTGTCTTAGAATCGCGCTAGGTAGCATGAAGTCGACTCATAACATGTCACTCGAAGTGATGTCCGGAGTGATGCCGCAAAAGCTACGATTTTAGGCTACTATTGCTTCGCCTTTTCGTCCGCTCTACAGTATTAAATCCCTTGATAATCGAGAACTTTGAAACACTGCAAGAGATAGTATAACGTCAAACATCATAGTGACTGGTCGAAGATTCTTTGCGCTCCGATATTTTATAAAATTATTCAGTGAAAACTTATCCCTAACGCAACCTGCTTGCTTGTGCTGCCTGCCTCAACCTGGTTTCCATCAACAGTCAAATTGCTCATCTGCAATCACCTGCAATCATTTTTCCTGCTCTACAATCAATACCCCATTTCAACTATTGCTGTACCATTTTACAATGGCCGGTATCTGCGCCGCTTGTGCCAACGACATCGTACCTGCTGATCGAATTGTGAAATGCCAGGGTTGGTGCAATGCCGAGTTTCATTTCACATGCAGTGGACTCTCTGAGGAACTGTATGCTATTATAGAGTCCTGTGCACAACTTTTTTGGGCATGTAAGGCTTGTGTAAAGTTTCATAGAGATCCGCGTTCGGCTGTGCTTAGGTCGTCTACCCCTTACACCCACACCACTGTCGACCTATCGTCCAGCATTGCCGACCTTAACACTTTGACCGCCAGCCTGACGTCACAGTTTTTGAGTGAGCACGTAGCGCATGGCAAGAGAGCGATAAGAGCGACAGTTTCTCGTGCGATTGTTATCACACTTTTGTTTCATTGCGATAAGCTGCGTAGCACATGTCGTTCTCGTTCTCTCTTTCCTACCTCGTTCGTTCTCAAGAGAATCACTGAGCGTCAGATGCAAAGCTGAACGGTGAGCAAAAACGTAATGCGAATTTATATGACACGGCGCTTAAAGTGTTAAAGCGAGCCTCCATAGTGAGCTGCCAAAACAAATCACTGCCGTTATTAAATGCGATCTCCTCGAAGTGCTGAAGGATGAGATGCGTTCCTGTTTGCTTTCATCACACACCTCAACCGATTTACCCACTCAACAACCCATTCATCGCAATCCAGCAACATCATACCCCGAAATGTTTAACTCAGTAGTTAACAATATTCCCGATACTATTACACCAATACAAACACAGTTCCCATCTTTGGCGGCCTCACTTAGTGTAAGTGCAATCAAACCGTCATCCTACATCAACAAAACACCATTTAACAACCCGCAAACACCACTACTAAGAGGATCGGGGTCACCGCTTGCTTCAGATACACTGGATATCATTCCACACACTGATACGCCTATGTGGCTGTTTTTTACACGTTTCGCCCCATCAGTTACCACTGAGCAAATTTCTCATATGGCGCAAGTACGTTTAGCGCTTGACAAGCGGGATGTATTTGTTCACCGCCTGACGAAATTCGGCGCTAACACTAGTACACTCTCATTCATCTCATTCAAAGTGGGCATACCGGCCACTTTACGCAGTAAGGCTCTATCACCTGAGACATGGCCCGCCGCTCTAACATACCGAGAGTTTCGTGACTACCGGAACAACAACAATAATAATCCCAACACACGCGCCGTCATCGATACTAACTCGATACATCAACTCACACACGATCACCCTGCCACTCTCGCTGTAGACAGCTATCACAATCCACTCTCACGGTCCGGAATAAGCGCTCCGATATCAACCACCACTACAGATATGCACTCGCAGCCTGGTCCGATTTCCTCTCCTGCTATGACCACTACAGATGCAGGTTTGTTTACAACTGAACCACAGCAGGATCTCAACGAGCGAATGCTTGTCACCACTACACCTACCAGATCTCCTCCAGAATGCTTAGCCGCTCCTAAAAAAAGACCGCGACGAGTTAACACTAAACGGACTGATGATTCTGCGGAAGCCGGTCCGTCAGATGAATAGCAATTGAATATCAACAACACAACAACAACATACCTACCGATGTACTACCAAAATGTTCGAGGCTTGCGAAAACTGAATGATCTAAGACTAGTACTTTCCGAAACTGAATACAAAATCGTAATATTAACTGAAACCTGGTTGAACAATAACATAAACAATGAGTTATTCAACGACGATCGCTATTCTATTTACCGATGCGATAGAACCACTACCAACAGCACTTTCTCCATCGGTGGTGGTGTTCTAATAGCCTGCTCTCGCTCTCTTTCATCTTGCGAAATTACACCGACGGATCGAACTATGGAACAGTTATGGGTCAAAATTCGATTGGACAATATTTTTGTTTATATCGGTGCCATGTATATTCCACCGTACAACGCATATAACGACATAATTTTTAACAAACATCTAGAAAATATACGCGAAATTTCATCACGCATGAGAGATAACGATCTCCTGCTTGTCGCTGGAGATTTTAACAAATGGGACATTACGTGGTCCAAACTCAATCCAGACGATGTCGAGGATGTACCATTGCGCTCCACTTTCATGCACTATAAACCGTCATCTAAGTCTCGAAATAATCATATTTTCATCGATGGTATGGCAGCAAACGGCCTTTATGAATTAAGCAACGTTAGAAATTCCATGGACCGACAACTCGATCTAATTTTTGCTAACTCCAACGCCGCTGAGATCTGTTCTGCCGTGTCTAAATCCGAACCGGCCCTGCTCAAGCTCGACAATTATCATCTTGCACTCGAATGGTCAATACGTCACTATGATCCTCATGCGTCTAGCTCCCATTCAAGCAACACACATCAGCAACGATTAAATTATTTAAAGGCTAATATCGTCGAACTGGAGGAAAGAATAATTCTATTCGGTTCTACTTTTAACTGCTCCAACTTTCCATCTGTTGACGACGCTGTTCATGACTTCACGATTTTCATGAAAGATGCTCTACAATCCTGTACACCAATTATGCACCAGAAACGCTCTCCAGCATGGAGTAATAACAGACTTATCATCCTCAAACCAGCCAAAAACAAAACCATTAGTCGACACCGTTTTATGAGAAGTAATATCACTAGGGAAAACCGTAACAATGCGATACACGCATACCGTCAGTATAACCGATCAAGATATAAGCAATATATATCTTCAATCGAAAGGTACCTTCTCCGACATCCCCGAAAATTTTGGCGCTTCATCGACAGCAGACGACGCTCAAACGTAGTTCCAAGCACAATCAAATATAATGATTCCGTGGGCACGTCACCCGAAGATATTTGCAACATTTTCGCTGAACGATTTTCCGATGCCTTCTCCACCCCAATTGTAGATCAAACGGTGATCTCAAGGGCCACATCTTACACACCTCTAAACATGATTGATTATACCATTCCTACGTTTGATATACGCACAGTAGAAAAGTGCCTCAAAAGCCTTAAACTTTCTACAGCTCCTGGTCCCGATGGCATTCCGAGTTACATCATCAGTAAATGATATCAGTCGCTAGCACCTGTATTAACAAACATATACAACACGTCACTGAGTTCCGGTATTTTCCCACGCTTTCCCTCGTGGATGGTACCAATATTTAAAAAAGGGGATCGCTCATGTGCTTCAAACTATCGCGGTATCACATCACTTTGTGCGGTATCAAAAGCTTTTGAGCTTCTGCTTTACGGCCCTATGCTCTCCGCTACATCGAATTACATTATGGATAACCAACACGGGTTCGTACCCAAACGTTCAACATTAACGAACCTCACTGAATTCGTTAGTTTCTGCAAACGTAATCTCGACTCCGGAGGTCAAGTGGATGCTATTTACACCGAACTCAAAGCTGCTTTCGACCTCATCTCACACGACATTTTAATCGTAAAATTGCAGAAGTTAGGGTTTTTGGAACAAATAGTAAAGTGGTTGAATTCCTACCTCACAGAACGCTCATACAAGATCAAGGTAAACGATCATATTTCTAGAGAGGTGCTTGGAACCTCAGGGGTGCCTCAAGGCAGCAATTTGGGCCCGCTGCTCTTCATTCTTTATATAAACGATGTAGGGCTATTGCTAGCAGAACACCGTTTTCTTCTGTTCGCCGATGACGTTAAGCTGTTCGCTCCTATCAACGATACCAATGACTGCATCAATCTTCAACACGCCATCAACCTATTTAGCATATGGTGCCGTGATAATACAATGGTGCTATGTATCGAAAAATGTCGTGTTTTGTCCTTTTACCGTTCTCGGTCTTGCACACGATTCAACTATCAGCTCGATAACATATCCGTTGAACGCACCGATACTTTCCGCGACCTTGGGATCATTCTCGACACACGTTTAACATTTAACGATCACCTAGAGAATATAGTGTCCAGAGGGAACCAACTACTGGGTTGGATTATTCGATCAACGCAAGGTTTCCGTAATCCTATGACCATAAAAACCATCTGCTGTGCCTACGTTCGATCAGTGTTAGAATATGGCAGTATTGTTAGCGACCCCTGTACAATGGAGTAATCAAATCGAGGCCATCCAAAGAAAAGCGACTAGATATGCTGTAAGACTCTTACCATGGCGACAGGGCGATGTGTTACCGTCATACCATTCCCAGTGTCTGCTTTTAGGGATTCAGTCGTTGAAAAAGCGCCGTGAGATAGCTAAATGCCTTTTTATATCAGGACTACTTAACCACCATATTGATGCTCCTACTTTATTAGCTACGATAGAATTTAACGCGCCATCTAGGAATCTACGTACACGTCAATTCATATCCGTCCCTCGTTATAGAACTCGTTTTGGCCAGTCTGATCCTATGTCAGCTATGTGTCGAACTTTCATAAATAACTTTGATTTATTTGATTTCAACATACCACAGAATGTTTTTAGAGATAGACTCAGGACACAACTTACGTAATAATTTTATTTTCAAAATACATTTTCTATTCTTGTGCACCTGTTCTCCCCTATCGATTTATGTACCTTACATAGTCTATAAGCACTAATTTAAGTACATTCATGTAGGATCTTCAAGATCCCGATGGAATAATCAATAAACATATTAAATACATATTAAACATAGGTTCTAAATGCAAAATCATCACGGTCTATCATGTTTTTGTTTCCTTACAGGTGCACCCTAGTACTTCTCAAAGTATAACTAGTGCCAGCTTACCAGAGTCCTGCAGTTCCATTTTAAGTGTAGATACCTCATTGAAGGAGGAAATTAAAGGTATCCCCGATAACCTTCGCTGGATGACAATTCCCAGCAAATTTGTGGAGAAACATGGCCATGCCAACAGTAACCATTTTTATACTGACGGATCCTCATCAGAGCAGGGCATTGGATTTGGTGTATACAACACGTGCTCCGAAGCATTCTTTAAATTACGCCAACCATGCTCAGTATATGTAGCGGAGCTTGTCGCAATCTTTTAAGCCTTATTATTGATAAGTGCATGCCCTGCGGATCAATATGTAATTTTTTCAGACAGCCTAAGTGCTAATGAAGCATTAAAATCCGTAAAGGCTGCTAAGAGCTCAGACCACTTTGTGAAAGAAATTGTAAAGGTTTTAAGCTCACTGTTTGAAAAGTCGTTTCGCATATCTCTGGTATGGTTGCCTGCTCAATGTTTATGTTTATGTTTGTGTTTATTTGTCTATCGATGGACAATAATGCCCTCTCGAACCATTTTAGCAATGTTTTACAATGAGTGTTTTACAATGAATTACAATAACATAAAACATAAAAATGTGCACTATGGAACCAAATTTAACACAGAAACACGATCATTAAACTCAGTTGGCGAAATTGCGTTCTACGGTCGTCGAGGGCCAACATTGCCCGAGTCCGGAGCGGCCTGGCCGGAACGTACAGGTTGATGGCAGCCAGTAGTGACGGACAGTCAATACGGCCGTCGAGAAGTCCCGTGATGAACGACAACCTGGCTTTTCGTATTCGCTCACTTAGGGTGGGTAACCCGAGTAGTAAACACCTAGTCCGGTAATCGAGCCTTTGGTTCCATGAGCGAAGTGCAAATCGTGAAATTTTGTGCTGGATTGATTCCAATCGAGCTAACGGACGCGCTGCAGTTGGCCACCATACGATATTTGCATATTCCATCAACGACCGGATAAGTGAGCAATAGAGCGCCTTGGTGCAAGGTATATCACTAAGCTCGCGAGTCATATTGATAACTAATCCTAGCATTCTATTGCTGCTGGCTACTACGTGATCCAGCTGATCCTTAAATGATAGTTTTGTATCGAGCAAAATACCTAGATCCTTAACACATTGTTTTCGCGCCAAGGACTGTCCATCAAGCGCATATTCATACAGCGATGGGCAGCGAGAACGACTGAAAGTGATGGCTTCACATTTATCTGTGCATAGGGATAAAGCATTACGGTTGCACCAACACTGGAAAAATCACGAAAAATTTTCGCGTCATCAGCGTACAGTAGATGATTATCAGCCGGAAGGATCAACGCCGCGTCGTTGATGAAAAGAAGGAACAGCAAAGGACCCAGGTTGCTGCCCTGCGGGACTCTAGAAGATGCATGCACTGGACTTGACATGTACGGGCCTAACTTCACAGAATATTGACGATCTGTAAGGTACGATTTAAGCCACATTATCATAGGGTTTGGGAGACCAAGTAAGTCGAGTTTCGCTAGCAAGATGGAGTGCGATACACTATCGAATGCTGCCTTGATATCCGTATAAATAGCATCTAGTTGTAAACCGGTATCGATAGATTTATGGCATTTGCTAACAAATTCTAGCAGACTAGTCATTGTAGATCGCTTGGAAACAAAACCATGTTGATTCACACTAATATAGTTGCAGGCCGGGGCCAACAATGGCTCGTAGATTGGCATTTCGAACACCTTTGCACACATGCTGAGTGAGGTTATGCCACGATAGTTTACAGCATCATTCTTACAGCCCTTCTTGTAGATGGGTGTCATCTAGGTAGATTTCCAACTGGCAGGAAAGGTATACCGGTATTTATTTATTTATTTATTTATTTATTTATTTATTTACCGGTGGTATTGCGGTATACCAGGATATGAACAGGCAGATCATTTGGCCAAAAGGGGAGCTGCAGAAGAGTCCTTTTTTGATAGGCCTAGCCTTCCTCATGAGTTCCTACAGGCCCCTCAGGCGTTTTGCAAGGCACGTTGGTAAAATCTTTGGGACTCGGATGAACTCGGAAGATTTCTATATTCAATCACTCCTCGTGTATGCTTGAAGCCTTGGTTCCATAACATCCCTGGCGATCGTGCGTTCATTCGAATGATGTCTAGACTTAGGTCTAATCATTTCGCATTGGGTGCACATCTCCAGCGTATAGGACTGGTCGACTCCAAGGTATGTGGCTGCGGGCTTGGATTCCACGACATGGATCATTTTTTGTGGTCCTGCGTGGAATACGAGTCTGCTCGACCTACCTTGCTGAACGCGGTCGAAAAACTGGGAAAATGTACTGATATTCCGATTCGGGATATATTAGCGGCATCGGACTGGGAATTCCTAAAGGCCATATTCGATTTCTGTAAGAGAAACGGCTTAACTGTGTGACTTTCCTTAAGCAAAATGTCTTTGAACCAACCAACATTATTGGCAACAGCAATCTTGCATCCTATGTTATTCCCTCTTGTTTGTCTATGTGTTACATGTTGTACATCGCTTGTATGTTTGTGATGGATGAATGTATGCATGAATGTAAGAATGAATGAGTGCAATATGTATGGCTGAGTAATCGGCATTGACGGCAGACAGAAGATCTTTACTTGTACGATGTTCTTGCAAGAATTTACAAGATACCTGGAACGATACAGACCCCCGCCACGTCACTCGGACCACTGAAGGAAAGGACTACAACGATACAGACCCTCGCAATGTCATTTGGGTCACCCAGACCCCGGCAATGCCATTTGGAACACTGAACTGGAATAGACAACCTCGAAACCCGAATGATGTAGACCTTCGCCACGCTCATAGTACCGCAAAATCATGGACTGGATTGATTAAAACCAAACCGTCCGAGTACACCCGGGATAAGGTGCCCTTCCATGGCTCAGAGAAGGAAATGTCTCCCAGCCAGTATGGATTGGAGCGCTATGAAATATATTTGTATACTCTACTTTTAAGCAATACGGCCTGTTTGGACCGTTACTCCTGAATAAAAAATAAAAAAAATAAATACTTGTTAAACTAATATTGGCCTTAACGATTGATTATTTCACGTTTAACCCATTCAGTGTTAATTGCACGAGTGCGACTCGGGCAGTGCTTTTGTTCTTCGTTTCAATTAAATCGTAGCATAGGGAGAGGGGGAAGGAAATAAAAAAATGATAGTGACACATTTTATACATTACCTTTTGTGTAAAGCAATGGTTTGCAGAATGGGCCAAAATTATTTTCTTTTATTAACTTTATGGCATTATTTCATAACCGTGGGACTGTCAAAGGATTAAACATACATACAGTCAAGGGTCTTGCAGTTTACCATAATAAAACCAGTTTTATTCCGTAAATACATTGTATAATACACTATTTTTTGACATATTTAAGGAGAGCAATACACAATGTTTTACAGTCAACCGTGTTTTATTTGAGAACTGGTGGGACTGCGAAATAAGTGCGATTTTTCTGATTTGAGAATTTGCCGATTAGAGGGAGTTCACTGTTTTTAACTTAAATATTTTCACATTCTCGTATTATCTACAAAACCAATAAACAATTTAATTGAAATTAGGACAGGCTGTCCCCGAGATGCGCTATTAACACGTTGAGCCCAGTGGCAGACCCCAAACTTTCCCGAAAGCCGGTGGGAGGCCCTGGGGCCTGCCATTGGTCTTTTGTTAGGGAAACAAGAAACATTGCGAACAACTGTACTCTACTCGCATGAATAGCAGCAGTGAGCAAGTAAAAGAACGGTGTTCTAAGAATTATTGTGGTTGGTAAAGACCCCATCCAACACACAACAGTATAGAGTACAGAGTAGAGTTTAAATTATAGCGAAAAAACTTATTTTTCTACATGCCTGTTTGGTTCCACTGCTTGCGTTCTAGATGCCGGCGGAACGGAAAGTTTATGGAAATCATTGCCGGACTGAACGTGAAGAAACCGCGTGTCTCGAATTTCCGAAGTCGAATCACACAATATCCTGTAAAAATAAAGCAAATGTTCGTGCAATGTTTTGTTCAATCATAAATTATAGTCACTAACAAAATTATTTGATTTGATATTGAATAAATGTGTGCGTATCTCAGGGACTACCTGTACTAATTATGATGTAAGCATTGAAATGTTATATAATTATGAGTAAAACAGAATGACCTCATATTCCACTTTAACGAATACTCCTTAACACTCCCCCCCCCCTCCCCCTCTGTTGCAAACCACAAAAACCGTATCCCACATTGGGATTGGGCGTCGATCCTGAATTTGTGCTTTTTTTCTAAAGCCTCGATGGCCAATTGTTCTACATGACAACACCTCCTTTCTACCCACTTTGAGAGCAAAATAATCGTGCGGAGCCGGCTCTGGAGCCGTTGGTGCGGAGCCGGCTCCGGAGCCGTTGGTGCGGAGCCGACTCCGGAGCCGTCGGAGCGGAGCCGGCTCCGGAGCCGTCGGAGCGGAGCCGGCTGCGGAGCCGTCGGAGCGGAGCCGGCTCCGGAGCCGTCGGAGCGGAGCCGGCTCCGGAGCCGTCGGGGCGGAGCCGGCTCCGGAGCTGTTGGTGCGGAGCCGGCTCCGGAACCGGCTCCGAAATTGCCTGGAGCCGGTCGGAGCCGGCTCCGGCTTCGGAGCCGTTTTGCCCATCACTACTAGCAGCAATCGAACACAACATATGAAAAATATATGGGATTTCACATGTTCGATTTGATAACCAACAAATAGAACATGTCAAATCCCATACATTTTTCATGTTTGATTTCGTGTTCGATTGCTGCTTAGCTCGGAGGACACCTGTTGTTGCAAACTATTGCAATAGCACTCTTTCTTTCGCCCGTAGTAGTATTAGGTATTGAGTAACAAGCGTTTTCTTACGCAGTCTTATATTATTATTTTATAGCGACGCTAAAAAATCAATCGCTTGACTCGGGCTATCGCGAAAGAGTCTGGCCTTCGGTCATTGCCTTAGCCACGATGTTCGGGAGCCTTTGAGCGATCGGGAATATTTGGCTCGATCGGTATAGGATGCTTCCCACACTACGTGTTTGTACCGCGCTCTGTCGGGAATCACGGTAGATAAAACCGACAGATCGAATCTAACGTTAATTATTATTAACATTACCCTTCAGTGTTTGTGAGCCCTACGAACACTCTTCCTGGTTTGGTTCAATCTTAACAGCCGGTGCTTCCTATTTCTATACGAACGCAATACTGGCTTACGAAATTTGGCTGAAAAATAGTTTGCATCTTTCGCTTAGCCGGTATTGGGATCCTTCAGGAATGCTCAACCCGATCAGTGGTAGACTTTGACCACACTGAACACTGTCTGTGTCGCTCTCTTTAGGGAATCACAAGAAATAACCCGGCAGGCAATTGACGTTTCATACTAGGGTGAGGGGTGTTGAAACGCATGGAAGAGCAGGAAGAAACACGGACGAGCGCTGATGAACTGCAACTGTGTGCGTGCAACAGCACCAAACGGCATGTGACGACGTACAGTGTGTGGATGTGTGTGTGTAATTTTAGGCAGCGAAGATGGATCGAGGTTATGTTAACAAAGTGAAAGAGTTTGATGCAGAAGCGTCTTTGTGATAAACATGTATTTTAGTTGCATATTTTCAGTGTTAAAGTTTGTAATGTGAACTTAAAAGTAATGACCAATGGTGCTATTCACTTGTGTGCTGTTGGCAAATATTGAAGCGTTGAAATATTGAAGCTTCCTATGTTAGTTTGTTGTGCTTAGTGTGAAGCAAAAATGTGTGCTAAAGTGTTATAAATTAGAAATATTTATACGTATCCGTCTAATGTTCGGTTTTACCCATCTAATTTTCCATATTTTTGGGTGTCCTTATCGTTTACCAGGAGAAAAAGATTGGAGATTAGATACGTGCAGCTATTTCGCCTCCGCAGGAAGTATGTTAATTAAAGTTGATGTATTTGTAATTTTTCATTTTGCTGAAATTAAATAACTAGGGTAAATGTACTTTAAATCCATTAAAACACATCGGTACCACTACAAATTGCACCACTATTGAATTTGTAGTGGTACCGATGTGTTTTAATGGATTTAAAGTGTCAGAAAGGACATTTTCTGAATATTTGAACACATAGCAATTGTTATATGTTTTATCTTCGCAATCACAACCATTTTTACCATGAAATACATCAAATTTTCGAAAAAATACAAATTTTTGTGACTGCTTCGTTGTACCTATAATGGTGGTATGGTTCCTATAGTCGTCTTATTGTGTTCCTATAGTGGTGGTAAACAAAGATGCATCAAAAACGGTGTATAATATCAATGAAACTTAGTTTCGAAGCTGTTTTCGTATGAATAGCAAGGATTACTGCCATAATATAGGTTTCTTGCGTAATTTGATCGTAAACAAATGTATAAATTTGATCAATGAAACTATTGACTAAAGTACTGCATCACACCTGTCATTAACCTACACCCGGAAGAGTGTGCTTCATTTGAAGTCAATTTTTCATCCAGCCATATAAGCGAATTTTGGCCTGTTTTTGGTAAATTACCTACATAAATCTCATTTCTGTTGCTTATTTTAGTGAAAACAGTACGACATGTCGAAAATATCCTCGAATAAACAGAAAACGACCTGTTTTTATTGATTTTATAACTATAACCACTATAGGAACATGCCTGTTTTGTGTACAGTATCGGACATTAAGATAGGACCCTTTTCTTTCAATGCACCGTGCACTTGTTTTGCCACGTTACTCGTGTTTGTGTGTGTGTATGTGTGTATGTGTGTGTATGTGTGTGTGTGAGTGTGTGTGTGTGTGTGTGTGTGTGTGTGTGTGTTTGTGTGTGTGTGTGTGTGTGTGTGTGCATGTGTGTGTGTGTAGTAGTAGAAAGTGAGTGTGCTTTTTAATATGTATTTGCAAGTGCGCGGGTTTGTGTCTGAAAAACATAGCTTGCCATGATGTCATATTGCGTTGAAATTATTCTTATTATGTGTGATATCATGTGAAACATTGTGCGTTTACACTTGGATAAAAACTAAAGTTTGCATCGACAGCAGCCCTTGTTCCTCGGACGAAAACGCAGGTGTGCTGTTTCATGAATGTGAATGCGACACCGGTGCGAAATGGACACGCGCACAATAGCAATGAACTCGGCATTCTCTCACAGGTGTTTCTCCAGTGCACGCGATTGAAAGGCCTTCGTGCATCTCTGCGTTGCACGTTGTGTGCGAATGGTAAACTTTGTGTGTGCATTGAGCTGGCGCGCAGTTGTTCTTTTCAATGGGCGTTTTGTTTCATGAGCGCGGCAGTATTCTTTTCTCGATTCTGAAGGGAAGACGCTTACTCGCGTACTCGTTGATAGTTTTTATCCATGCGATGTTTTCGCTGCTCGACAACGATGTAATTCATCGCGTATAGAAGTAGAACGCAGGCAGAGCACGGGATCAGCCGTGTCCAAGTTTTTAACCAGCGCGTTCTTGACGGTCCAAGCAAGCAATGTTAGTAACAATGGGTCGAGGTAAACGTTGTACCGATTATCAGCGCCATATGTAAAAGCGAATGGCTGCTGCTGGCATTAAGCGCAAAAGGATCGAGTTCGTAATGGAACGATCGCGCACTTTTGTGGCAAACGCGCTTCGGACAACCGAAACGTGCTTAGACAACTGAAACGCGCTTGGACAACCGAAACGCGCAAGTCAACCGGACGTCCTCAGAAGACCACGGCGAAAGAAGACCGTAACATTGTTAATATATCGAAAACACACTGATCGCGAGGGCGGTGGTCCTGCTTATCACACCAAAAACCTAACCCAAAACACAAAAAAGCTACTTACAAATCTATCCGAAACGACCTACTTGTGAAACAAACACACACATCAATACACATTCAAACATACATCCACACACACACACACATGCACACACACATACACACACACACATACACACACATACACACACACACAAACACAAACACATACAAACCACTCATAAACTTGGCCCAACGGGTGCACGGTGCGTTAAAAACCTAATGCCCTATCTTTCTGTCCGATACTGTACCTATAATAGTACTATGGTAAAAACACTTAAAAATGCATAAATATGGTCAAAAGGCAAATAATTTTAGTAAAACAATAACATTTCATAACAGTTATGTTGAAAAACTAGTAATTGCGTGGTTATGTGGTCATTTAGAACGTTAACAGAAATATGAGTTTCGTTATGAAATCCTAAGGATTTTGGAAAAATGTTGACACATTTCATAAAATAATGGATTTTTCGGTCACAAAGTAACGGAATGGCCCCATTTAACTTTTAAACCCTTTGTAAAAGGCTAAAGAACAATTCACACTAACGTAAATAACTTAATTGCTTTTAATTTGCCGAATGACCCGCATTTTAGTGCAATACCACCACTATAGGTACATTTACCCTAAAAATTTGCCGTCAACCATAATGAATAATCGATGTTATCAGTGTTCTTCAGGAATGTTCCAAGCTGTCTGAAGACACACAAATCCGATTCACCTCGTATGCAACCAGCGGATTTCATGCGAAGGATTTGGAAAGCCATCAAAGAAGTAGGTATGATGGTAAGGAAACTTTGATTCTTTTTACTTTTAGATTTCTTATCCTTATTTTTGTTTACAACAACCTTGGATCGTCGGCGAGGGCCTTATGGGCGCGGTCAGAACAACAACCTGATGAGCATTTCGTTCCAGGTGGATATTATCTCAAGTTTGGGAATTGAAGAGAGTTACGGCACACTGTGAACATCGTTGTAAACAATCGATGGTAACATTTATATATAGCTTATGAATGCATGTGCTTATCTAATTATTCATTAATTCGTTTATTTATTAATTTGAGCATTAGCGCTCCATCGACGTGAACACCAGGTAATGTTGACCAATGATGATTACCAATACGAACTGGCATTCTTTGTTGACTGATCCGTGCGCGCTGACCGGCCACTGAAACCACCGAAGGCACTGCACTTGTTGTCGTGAGTTGTCCAACAACACGGACCGGAAAGCCGGGAGGACGAATGGCACGAGGAACGGCAACCGGAACCACCGTCAGCACTGCACTTGTCGTCGGAAGTTGTCCAACAACACGGACTGGTACATCTGACTGACGAAACGATTCACACCCGCAATGGCCGAAGGCATTACTTGTAAAGGAAGTGGCACTTGAGACTCTTCCACAACTTCCTTTTATACTGCATTTCGAGCTGCCGGTGCGCAGACTTATGAATGAGTGGTAGTTATGTACCCAATCTTGGTGTTTCCGGGTTACTCGCCATCGCGCTGGAGTCGTATCATACTGCACCTGTCCTGCTTCGATTATTGCCTACGCAAAGACAAAATTAGAGCACGCGTTCCTATTCCTCATCCTCCGGCACCATCTGGAGAATGTGGGAATCACTGCTCTATAAAAACCACCGGACTACCACAAACTGGAAACAGCGGAACACCCCGTGGGTCACCGGCCACCAACATGCATATCGGCTGAAACTTGGACCCATGATAAATTGCAGCAAAGTTGAAGTAAGCCTGACAGTATCTAAAGTAATAGAAAGACAGTTTGATAAACTGGTCAACAATGTTTGTTATTTCATTTCAGCTAATATGCCGTGCGAAAAAGCAAAATAAATCTTTAATGTTAATGTTTATTAAGCTAAACCGACATTATATTTTTTATCTAAAACGTTTTTGATGTGTTTTTTCTCATCGCGTTTAGGCGTCGTGTATCAGATCGCAACTGCTAATAATTTCGTCGTCTGAGGCGGACGGTTATGGAGATCATCCCGATCATCGTCGTACTGTTAGCTTATTAGCAAAATTAGCGACAGTGTAAAATGTAAGAGAAAGACAAATTGACGATTAAAGTAATATAATTAAAATTAATGCTTAACATGGATTGCGCTCCACTAACAGTATTTTTCTCTTATATTGTCTATTTCAGTTGTGCTGTGAGGATTACAGCTGGCTCTCACAACCGTCCGGAAGTCGCAGTGATTTGGTAACATCAAGATCATCACCACCGCACGAAGCGCAGCATATTGAAGCAAGCCCAAGCGGACAGCAACCACCTGCAGCAAACGTACGCCGAACGAATGGACGTGGTAGACACGTTATGATTGCGATACCTGCTCTCTGAAAATGCTAGCACAGATGTTTGGGCCACGGAGGTAATGTTCCGAGAGTGTAAAAACATGCCAGGCCCACAGGTACGTAACAACCGCGCCCAAATCTATGGCATAGTATTGGGTGTTAGCTCGTCCGCTAGCACCGGTTACACTGGTGCGGGTAAGAAGCGTGCAAATGAAAAAAATATGTAAAAATGTCCCCCTTATTCCTTTGTACATACAAGAAACGATCACGAACGATCAGTATGAAATGCACTTGACTGATATTATTCTTCTAACTTTAGTTTCAGATAAGCCGTTCACATCAATGGCATACCATGTACGGTCGGTTAGTTATACTTCATCACGAAGGACAATCCTGGGTAACGGAATGCTGCCAAAACGATGGAGCTGGCTTAGCCCTCGATGACGACCAAGGTGGATTAATTATATCAGGTGGTGGATTAGGGCCTTTGGGGGGTCGCCATAGTTGAGGGACTTTACGTCATTTTAAAACCGTTAACCATTGCTTAGCAAATAGAACAGATTTCTTTGTTACTACGTGCAATTTTGTGATTCTATTGATTTTATCGAAAAAATGAGATATATTAACAAAAGATTTGATGATTTTTTTTATGCATGAAATGTAAAATCATGTGAGTGAGAGTTCTAATCTCACGTAAATTGTCCATGCGGCTCGTAAATAATGAGGAATTAATGTGAAAATTGAAAAAAATAATGCTTTCTTAATTTTTATCATCAAAAATATCGAAAACACAAAGAATTCTAGAATAAATTCACAGAATAACACAAAATAACACACTTTAATCCATGTTTTAATGTTAAATAAGAACTCGCGAAGTCCAAAATAATTATCCGACATATTTTTATTAATATTTAATGGAAAAAATGGGGTAGATAAATTATATGAACAAATTTAATAAATGTAAACAAAGTTTGAATCCTGGGGATCTTACGTCAAGTGACGAATTGTCAAAATGCACTAGAGTCCACCACCTGATATTTTTAAATCCACCTTGATGACGACGCAACTCCTGCACGTTCATCGTCATACTATCATTTCAACTGGAGGCATGTTTGTTTAGGCGGCTACAACAAATTGTTTGAACATGTTCAATGAAACAAACATGTTGTTTTGGCCTCTCATAATTAATGATAATGTATTACATTCTCAACGCTTAATTTATATGAAACGCAAATAACTTTCCTTACTAATTTTATGTTTTATGTTTTAATTTAATTACAGGTAAATGCTGGAAATCTCCGTGATGACCGTTTTCGTGCGCTGAACTAGGTTTGTATGAAAAATAGTGTATTTTAAATACATTTAATTTTTAAATAAAGTAACGGTCAATTTGAAATACACTGTATTGATAAACAACCCGAATGAAAGAAATACACGGATAAACGAATGTAAACAATACACGAAAGAACGGGAGGTCCGTTTCATCCGTACCCCCCCACGCCCAATCATGTCTTCCGTTGGGCGCCTGAGCCATGCACGGTTGGGCGCCCGTTTCTCCTCCTCCGGCGCCGTCAGTTTAGCTGTCAATTGCCTGCCGGGAACACTGTGCCAGCGAATCGACCGTTAATAATAATTAACACCTGTATTCGCAGTTCAAACCGTGCAGCGAGAATGTATGTGTTAATGTGCAGCGAAATTTGTCTCTATATCTCACTCCCTCACCCCCACACATCCACATACACTTTTCGCGCACTCTTAATATTTTGGCGCGCACGCTACGTACAACTAAATACAAAAGTCGTAACTGCGCGCACTGAACAAAGTCGCGATGGTCCAATCGGAACGCCGACACTCCAAGTCACAGATTTTGGTGTGAAGAAAAAGTTTTTCTGATCAAATCGACAACACACACGCGACGACACACATCGTCACATCGACCGCCGTCGATGGGAAGTGATGATCTAAAAATAGATTTGTGAGGCGAGTGAGAAGGGGGGGGGGGGGGGGGGGGCGTAGATCAGAAGAACGTAAGCGTGAGTGAGTCGTCGCGTGTGTGTGTTGTACAGGGTGGCATCGTAGAAGTGATGATATACTTTGTTTTTGTAATGAAATTGACACCAGGTTTGATTTCTCTTAGGAATCGATTGAAATAGCTTCTAAACCTGCATTTCACTTAATTTATTTCAAGTCTTTCACCTTTACACTTGATAACCGCCCGTAGGCGCTTTTGGCAATCGTTGCAGGCCGCACGCACATCTTTATCCGGCATTTCGTCCTATATCTTTAACAACCGTTTTTTGAATCCGTCCAAATGCAAATGTTTGACGTCGCCCATCTTTTCAAGCATGTATCCCCATATGCAGAAGTCCAACGGGTTCAAATATGGAGACGACGCAGGCCATTCCGATGCACTGATAAAACATAACAAAAGCTCCTTGCACCACTTCTGAACGATCGAAGCCTTATGGGCTGGAGGTGAATCCTGTTGGAAGCAAAAGCTGTCGTTGCCAAAAAGCTTCTTAGCGTATGGTTTCAAGTGGCCTTGAAAAACGTGTTCTAAATAGTACTCCTTGTTGATCTGTTGATCTTCAGCAACAAGTGAGATCTAGTCACCCTTTCGGTAATAGTTTTGCTGGTTAAGCCGTGATTTTTTTGCTTTTTAAACGCTCTGTAAACAAGGTCCTTTTTCAGAATGCTTTGCATGGAAAAGTGACTCACGTTCATTTAACGCGCCATTTTTCTTCCCGCGCGAGCTGGATTTTGCCCCACACGTTCCTTTACCGCTTTGATCACCGCTGGAGTCCGGACACTCCGTTTTTTGCCCAGTTTCTTATTTGGAACAACCGTGCCTGTCTCCTCGTATCGCTTGATGGTCCGGTAGACGAATAGTCGACTTAAATTGAGATGAGACAGTTTCTGCCTAATCTGTATGTTTGTCAATCCATGCAAATGCAAGATTTTTATTTGTTCGCGACTTGAATCCGTTATAATATATGAGAAAACTGAAGTGAACACTAAGTTTACGTTTTTCACGATAAATAGTAAACAAAGTAAGCAGTCAAAATATGCTCATGAGTTTGACACACAGTGACAAAAAACACAATACAGGAGCACTCGAATAGGTGTATCACTTCTACAATGCCACCCTGTACACTCTCTCGAGAACTCATTTTTTTGCTCTTTCCTGGAACCCACATGTTCTACATTTTTCTGACTCTAAGCAACCAGAGTAGAACGGGATGTAGAAGGCTACATTATATACTATTTTTCTTACTAC
Organism: Anopheles coluzzii; assembly: GCF_943734685.1. Classification (NCBI taxonomy): domain Eukaryota; kingdom Metazoa; phylum Arthropoda; class Insecta; order Diptera; family Culicidae; genus Anopheles; species Anopheles coluzzii. Next base: position 57,252,753 of record NC_064670.1, on the reverse strand, counting down.
TTCGCAGCGTTTTGGATCGCTTGGGCATCTGGTCCAGGTTAGCTCCAACCCAAGCGGAAATTTTCGGACGATAGCTCATACACTCTCATAATTTGACAAGAAATATATGACAGTATGCCCAAGCTCCCGACCACGCTGGTTTTCGCTGGTCTTTTCGGGGATAATTCGTTAACGAATCAAATCATTCGTTAACATCAATAATTCGAGTTCGTCACGAACTCTACTGTAATGATCCGAGGCGAGCCTCAAACAGTCAGTGCGACCATCACATGCTTGGTGACATTGTGTGAAACCAGCTTTTGGTCAGTCACTTGGTCGCGACATTTTCAGTCGGTGATCATCGGTTGACGCTATGAGCTCATTTGGAATCCCGGCCAAACTGATAAGGCTCGTTAGAATGACTTTGACCAACGTCATATGCCAGGTGAGGATGGATGGAACACTCTCAGGACCTTTTGCTACCACCAAAGGTCTGCGCCAGGGGGACGGGCTTGCCTGTCTCCTATTCAACTTGGCGCTAGAGAGGGCTATCCGCGACTCGAGGGTGGAGACTACGGGAACCATCTTCTATAAGTCTACCCAGATCCTGGCATACGCTGATGATATAGACATGATTGGTCTGCGGCTCTCCTATGTAGCAGAAGCCTACCAAGGGATCGAGCAGGCGGCAGAGAACCTCGGATTGCAAATAAACGAGGCAAACATCAAACTGATGGTGGCAACATCAGCAGGCCTACCAATAAATAATCCGAATCTACGTAGGCATGATGTACAGATAGGTGAGCGCACTTTTGAAGTCGTCCCACAATTCACCTATCTGGGGTCAAAGGTCAGCAACGACAACAGCATGGAATCTGAGTTGCGCGCAAGGATGCTGGCTGCCAACCGGTCATTCTACAGCCTGAAAAAGCAGTTCACCTCAAAGAACCTGTCGCGACGGACGAAGCTGGGGCTATATAGTACCTATATAGTACCAGTACTCACATACGCCTCTGAGACATGGACACTGTCCAAATCTGACGAAGCCCTCTTAGCCGCGTTCGAGAGGAAGATGCTCAGATAGATACTTGGCCCCGTATGTGTGGAAGGACAATGGAGGAGCCGATATAATGACGAGCTATACGAGATGTACGGCGACCTCATTGTCGTACAGCGTATTAAGCTCGCCAGGCTCCGGTGGGCTGGATAAGTTGTACGCATAGAAACGGACGACCCAGGACGTAAAGTCTTTTTAGGCCGTCCACAAGGACAGAGGAGGCGTGGTAGGCCCAAATTGAAGTGGCAAGATGGCGTGGAGGCGTCCGCCATTAAGGCCGGGATAACGGACTGGCAGACGAAGGCGCGAGACCGTGAGCGATTTCGGACACTCCTGAGGCAGGCCAAGACCGCAAAGCGGTTGTAGCGCCGGATAAGTAAGTAAGTAGGGGAAAGTGGGGCAAAATTGTCATGTTAAGCAGTTTACTGAATATTCTTTCGAATATACCACAAAACACAATTTTTCTTTCATTATTGTATGCCTCCACCTTATATCTATGGATTCAAATTGTCACATAGAATGAAAACAACTGAAAAACATAAAAATATTGTAAAATAAAAGTTGATGTTTTACGACAAGCTATTTTGACACTCGGGGTAAAATGGGCATAGCCCTGGGGCAAAATAGGCATATGTAAACAAACTGTGAAACGTCAAAACACTGGGGCAATACCCAAGCGAATTTTTTCGGGGATAATGAACATAAACTCAGGTCATCTCTATCAATTCATCAGCTCTACTCTCTCACACGCATCGATGAACTTTTACACATCTCTTTGTTCATTGTGCTATATTTGAAGGGTTTAAAACTGATAGATAACGATTTATGTTCATGAACTAGTAATGGTCAAATGGTAATGGTGTAATGTTTGCACCATGGTCGACATGAGTTCAATTCCATTTTTATTGTTTTCATTGATGATTTAAAGTTTTGATTTCTTTTTAAAACACGCAGCTCCAGTAACTTCAGACCCCTTTACTCATTGTTAGAAATGCGTGTTTAATAGTCAATGTATTATTTTTATTGTTTTATTTATTTCTTTTAATTCATTTAGTATCAGTACCCCTTCATACAACAAAACAAGCAAATAGCACGATCATGAATAATAATATGGTGGCGCAACTGGCAAAGTGATTTGAAGTAGAATTAGCGATGTGGTTGGTAGCATCAAGGATGAAGCATGAGCATGAATTGGAATATGAGGGAAGGGAGTGAATCCAAATGTTCATTTCTATTTTTAGCTCTTTTTTGCATGGGTTCATTCTTCACGTGTGTTCACTATCCCCGAAAATGATCTGTATTTCGCTGGTCTTTTCGGGGATAATTCGTTAACGAAGCTCTTTTTGCATGGGTTCATCCTTCACGTGTGTTCACTATCCCCGAAAATGATCTGTATTTCGCTGGTCTTTTCGGGGATAATTCGTTAACGAATTATCCCCGAAAAGCCCAGCGAAATACAGATCATTTTCGGGGATAGTGAACACACGTGAAGGATGAACCCATGCAAAAAAGAGCTAAAAATAGAAATGAACATTTGGATTCACTCCCTTCTCTCATATTCCAATTCATGCTCATGCTTCATCCTTGATTTGTTTAATTTGTTTAATTTGTTTATTACTCGTTCAATGGATAACAATGGATCCGTGTGAATGTTCTTAAGTCTAATATTAGATTAAAATAAGTAGTAAGATCATCTTAATAATTCGCTTCTAAGGCAGTTTTTAAAGGATTGCACTGAGGTTCCAAAATCAAACAAATGACGAACTTCGTTAAACACCCTAATCATGGAGTTGAGGGGGTCTCTAGATCCATATCCAGTTCGACTACGGTTCAGGGCAAGTAACGGACGAGAGCGAAGCTGAACAGCAGGCGCGTAAAAGTTTAACTGTTGGAGTAGGGAAGGACAGTCGATGTTATTTTGCAGTAAACCAGCCACAAATAGTTGTTGTGCGGTACGGCGTCGGATGTGGAGCGGTTGCAGTCCGAGGAGCAGAAGTCGCGATTCATAAGGTGGTAACTGACTGCCAGGTGGCCAAGGTAACAAGCGTGTTGCGTATCGGGATAAGCGACGCTGTATCGATTCCATTCTCTCAGAAAGTCTTTGGGTTGAGGGCTTCCAGACGACACAGGCGTATTCGAGTACCGGGCGGATAATACCACAGTATAACGCTTTGATGCAGACTGGGTCTTTGAAATCTCTTGTTATCCGAAACAACATGCCAAGCAATTGATTACCTCGGGTAATCACCTCCTCTGTTTGCTGGTCAAATGACAGCTTTGAATCAAGTATGACTCCGAGATCCTTCATAGTATTAGTGCGTTCTATTGGTAAACCGTTAACTGTGTAGCTGGTATTCTTAATTTCTCGTGCGCGTGTGAATGAAATGACTCGGCATTTTTCAATGCAGAGGCTCAGGCGGTTTCGATTGCACCATTGGTGAAAATCGAGAAGGTATTGTTGTAGCTCGGAGTGGTCTGTGTCATTTTTTATCGTCATGTAGATTTTAATGTCATCTGCATACATTAAATGATTCGCTGCTGGTACTACATACGATAGGTCGTTGATGAACAGTACAAACAGTAGTGGACCCAGGTTGCTACCTTGTGGCACACCAGATGATGCAATGAAAGACCTTGAATGGCACCGTGAGAAAGATACAGCATACGATCGATTGACAAGGTACGATTCTAACCAGCATATTAAATTTCGCCCAAGTCCCAACTTGTTCATCTTGGCTAAAAGGATGTTGTGATCGATGCTATCAAAAGCAGCCTTTAAATCCATATAAACTGCATCTGTTTGAATCCTGCTATCCATGTTACGGAGACATTGTGATGTAAAGTCAACAAGGTTAGTAATCGTCGACCGCTTTGGAACGAAACCGTGTTGTTGAGGGCTAATATAGTGATATGAAGCCGTGAGTAAACTTGTTTGGATCACTTTCTCAAAAACTTTGGCTCCAGCACTGAGTGATGTTATGCCTCTATAGTTGGCTGCATCTTCCTTGTCACCTTTTTTAAATATGGGGACTATCCATGAACTCTTCCAAATAGAGGGGAATTCTCCTTGTTGCAGCGAAAAATTAAAAATTTTGGTGAAGATCGGCGCAATGGACTCACAGCATCGGCTGAGAATGATGGCAGGAATACCATCTGGGCCGGGACTAGCTTTGGGCTTGACTGCTTTGAGCACAGTTAGAACAGATTCTTGCGATATATTAGTTAAATTAAGGTCGATGACATCATTAGGAGTATTAACGATGATGAACGATGATGAGTGACCAAATGTTTGTTGTGCTAGTGACCACGATACTGCCGAAAAATAAAACTGCCGATAAAACGATAACTGCCGAAATGCTACCAACCACATCGCTAATTCTACTTCGAATCACTTTGCCAGTTGCGCCACCATATTATTATTCATGATCGTGCTATTTGCTTGTTTTGTTGTATGAAGGGGTACTGATACTAAATGAATTAAAAGAAATAAATAAAACAATAAAAATAATACATTGACTATTAAACACGCATTTCTAACAATGAGTAAAGGGGTCTGAAGTTACTGGAGCTGCATGTTTTAAAAAGAAATCAAAACTTTAAATCATCAATGAAAACAATAAAAATGGAATTGAACTCATGTCGACCATGGTGCAAACATTACACCATTACCATTTGACCATTACTAGTTCATGAACATAAATCGTTATCTATCAGTTTTAAACCCTTCAAATATAGCACAATGAACAAAGAGATGTGTAAAAGTTCATCGATGCGTGTGAGAGAGTAGAGCTGATGAATTGATAGAGATGACCTGAGTTTATGTTCATTATCCCCGAAAAAATTCGCTTGGGTATTGCCCCAGTGTTTTGACGTTTCACAGTTTGTTTACATATGCCTATTTTGCCCCAGGGCTATGCCCATTTTACCCCGAGTGTCAAAATAGCTTGTCGTAAAACATCAACTTTTATTTTACAATATTTTTATGTTTTTCAGTTGTTTTCATTCTATGTGACAATTTGAATCCATAGATATAAGGTGGAGGCATACAATAATGAAAGAAAAATTGTGTTTTGTGGTATATTCGAAAGAATATTCAGTAAACTGCTTAACATGACAATTTTGCCCCACTTTCCCCTACTTACTTACTTATCCGGCGCTACAACCGCTTTGCGGTCTTGGCCTGCCTCAGGAGTGTCCGAAATCGCTCACGGTCTCGCGCCTTCGTCTGCCAGTCCGTTATCCCAGCCTTAATGGCGGACGCCTCCACGCCATCTTGCCACTTCAATTTGGGCCTACCACGCCTCCTCTGTCCTTGTGGACGGCCTAAAAAGACTTTACGTCCTGGGTCGTCCGTTTCTATGCGTACAACTTATCCAGCCCACCGGAGCCTGGCGAGCTTAATACGCTGTACGACAATGAGGTCGCCGTACATCTCGTATAGCTCGTCATTATATCGGCTCCTCCATTGTCCTTCCACACATACGGGGCCAAGTATCTATCTGAGCATCTTCCTCTCGAACGCGGCTAAGAGGGCTTCGTCAGATTTGGACAGTGTCCATGTCTCAGAGGCGTATGTGAGTACTGGTACTATATAGGTACTATATAGCCCCAGCTTCGTCCGTCGCGACAGGTTCTTTGAGGTGAACTGCTTTTTCAGGCTGTAGAATGACCGGTTGGCAGCCAGCATCCTTGCGCGCAACTCAGATTCCATGCTGTTGTCGTTGCTGACCTTTGACCCCAGATAGGTGAATTGTGGGACGACTTCAAAAGTGCGCTCACCTATCTGTACATCATGCCTACGTAGATTCGGATTATTTATTGGTAGGCCTGCTGATGTTGCCACCATCAGTTTGATGTTTGCCTCGTTTATTTGCAATCCGAGGTTCTCTGCCGCCTGCTCGATCCCTTGGTAGGCTTCTGCTACATAGGAGAGCCGCAGACCAATCATGTCTATATCATCAGCGTATGCCAGGATCTGGGTAGACTTATAGAAGATGGTTCCCGTAGTCTCCACCCTCGAGTCGCGGATAGCCCTCTCTAGCGCCAAGTTGAATAGGAGACAGGCAAGCCCGTCCCCCTGGCGCGGACCTTTGGTGGTAGCAAAAGGTCCTGAGAGTGTTCCATCCATCCTCACCTGGCATATGACGTTGGTCAAAGTCATTCTAACGAGCCTTATCAGTTTGGCCGGGATTCCAAATGAGCTTATAGCGTCAACCGATGATCACCGACTGAAAATGTCGCGACCAAGTGACTGACCAAAAGCTGGTTTCACACAATGTCACCAAGCATGTGATGGTCGCACTGACTGTTTGAGGCTCGCCTCGGATCATTACAGTAGAGTTCGTGACGCTGAGATGATTTTGTTTCAGCCAGAATTTGCCATGACTATGTCTGCTAATAATTATTAACGTTAGATTCGATCTGTCGGTGTTATCTACCGTGATTCCCGACAGAGCGCGGTACAAACGCGTAGTGTGGGAAGCATCCAATACCGATCGAGCCGAATATTCCCGATCGCTCAAAGGCTCCCGAACAGCGTGGCTAAGGCAATGACCGAAGGCCACTCTTTCGCGGTAGCCCGAGTCAAGCGATTGATTTTTAGCGTCGCAATAATAAAATAATATAAGACTGCTTAAGAAAACGCTTGTTATTTAATACTTAATACTACTACGGGCGAAAGAAAGAGTGCTGTTGCAATAGTTTGCAACATTCCCTTCGAACATGCGAACTTGCGAACATTCCTTGAAAAGTCCCTTCGTGTAAATAAAGTGTTAAAAGAACTTTTTTGCGTTTACTATTCGCGGACTTTTCAAGTTGAGAAAATTCTGTTGCTTCTGTTGCTTGAGGCAACAATGTCAGTAACATTTTGCAAAATTGATCACAGCAAAAAAAAAGTCGTGACATAGTGACTGACCAAGCGTTGGTCGGAAACATGTCATGAGCATGTATTAATCACACCAATCGTTCTGAGTATCACCTCTGATTATCACAATTGAGTACGTGACTCTGATATGGATGTTGTATCAGTCAGATTTTTTTATAACATTGATTTTGCAGCACTGACTGCAGGTATATTTTCAAGACCGTTACAAACTATTTCGTCGCTCCTCAAACCAAGCGAGCACGGAGAAGATGAGCTGAGGAACAGAATGAAGGAAGCCAAATTTTTCAACAAAAAGCACGGGGCAGTGAAACGATGTTATCAACAGGGCGATGCTGTTTATGTCAAGGTATATCGTAGAAACTCCTGGCAGTGGGAAGCAGCAACCGTAATCGAAAAAATCGGCAATGGATATTATAACGTTTTCCTGAAAGAAAAACAGCAGTTAGTACGATCACACACCAACCAGCTGAAATCTCGAATGGCAAACGGACAAAACATTGCAGAATTTTTAACACCACTATCTGTAGTGCTTGATAATTTTGGTTTGAAAACACCTTTACCGTCAGACCAACAATCAACGTCTTCCAAATTTGTTTCCTGTGACGAACCTGTAACAAAATTAAGCGATACTGAATTAGCATCTCAGACAACATTAGTTCCGAAAATGACAACGCAGAAGAATCCGAGGGAGAAGAACCAGTTATTCAACAGCAAGAGCAGCAACCATCAACCATTTGCAAAGAAGTCGAAGAGTTATCAAATTACCAGAACGGTTCAAATCTTACTGGATGCCGAATGCATAAGAGGGGAGATGTTGGATATCACAGTACACATGTACAACCATACAAAATAGTTATTGGGGGCCTTCACGATTCTAGTTAGTTTTTTGTATGGAGTTTGACAGTTGGAGACTGAAATCATGTAAACATCCAAAACCACACCAAACCACTCCATACAAAACCACACAAAAAACTAGCCTGCAATTTTCAGTCTAGATTATTCTAGCCAAAAAGCTAGAATTCAAGTACCTGCTCGAAAACACGGGTTTGTTTATATTTATCCCAAGGTGCATTAAAGAAATCAGGTGATCGAATCTGGAATCAAAGTGTATGTAGTCCAGGTGGTCTAATAGTATTTTTTTATAACCAAATTTGAATATCACTTTTTGACAGAACGAGTGAAAACTTTTACTCCAACGAGCTTTCTGGAGGCTTGACGAATACTCGAAACACTCTTAAAATCTTCATTAAGAAGCAGAAGCGATAAAAATCAGTCTTCTAAATTCATACACCTTGGGATAAACCCACCTTTATATTATACTCACATAGATAGCTGCTCGAAAACTGCTATACAATGCAAACAGCTGACAGGCTGAAATTTCAGCCTACGAGCTTCAAACGGAAAGAGCCCCATTGCTCGATCGTAGTATACATGTACAACCATATAGAATGGTCAGTTAGAATAAAGCTATTAATCTGAACAAATCGTAGTCTGGCAACTAAGTATACAACACAAACGATGTAAAAATGACCAAAAATGCTTTCAGACCACTGCATGCACAACAACTAAAACCTCAATGTATGCTACGATGAAACTATTGAAGCTTTTTCGTCCAGCTGTCAAAACTTTCCCACGCTTTTTGATCAAATGTTCTGGACGACTCGACTTTGGTCTATATAATGCAGAGGTGCGATGCATAGCTTGATTTTGGTCCACCATTTTCAAAGCTCTGTATTGTATAGATTTTGTTTTAAAACGCTGGACCATTCATTCATTAATTCATTCATTTGTATTTATTTCTTAGATGTAAATTATTTATGAATTACAATTTAGTATACAGTCAGCATGCAATTACAATTACATTACATTACAATTAAAAAACATGCGTTTGTATCAGAAAACTGGTTTTTGAAAATTACCCAAAAATCTCATAGCCTGCCGAGAAAAATTTCATAATTTTGTTGTATGGAAAAATGTGCCAACTAAAAAGCACATATCGGAAATCGGAGTTAAACCAGTGAGTTCGGATTGTATTTCAACTTACACCTTGCTCCGAGACTTTATACTGTTCCCAAATACAGACGTATGTGGAGGGCCTGCTATAGATAGACGCTTATCTGTTTATAATTTAAAGATAACAATGCAGCACATTTTTTAATGCTTTTAATCTGTATACCGTTTTCTACCATAACACATCAAGAGGAAAATACTTTGTATGCTAGGTGTATACTAGACTTACACAAAACATCCGTACATACATTCGAACCAAATGTGAGTTCGAAACAAATAAAAAAAACCGTATTTATTAGGAGCTTATGAGTCGCCCAAATTAACATGCACAACTCTTTGTGACATAGAATGCTGTTGTTTATTTTATGTTTACCAAAATTGTATATTTTATATTTTTATATTTGTTTATATTTTATATTACCAAAGAAACAAGATGCATATTCTCACTGGGTAAGTTTGGTGAAGAATAGTTGCGTAATGCGTGAGATAAACTAAGATTCGAGATGAGTATAATTGTGGGTCAATTATACTTGAATTCTCTTCATCTGTTTATTCAACTTGATTAGACTTTTGATGCGTCAAATTACGTTGATGATGGTGACAGTTTTTTTTTACGTTAATTGAAAATTCATTTGCATGCGCCACGTTTTAACAAAATGATGCGTTGTGATTTAGTAATGCGAAAAATATTTTTAATCTAGGTATAAATGACCTTGATATTCACATATGATCTAGAATAAAAATAATATGATGTTTCTACACAAAGATGAAAATAATAATTTTATTGTTTATTATTTTGTAAATAAACTACATATAGTCCCTGTAATACGCGGTAATAAATGAGAATTTGTTTTGGAAAATTGTGTATATGGGTATTTATAATCGATCCATTTGATTTAGTTGAACGATTAATCAATTCGTTGTTCAACGAATTGTTTGTGAGGTTTTGTAAGAAATCAAACCATAACAAACCTTTTTTTTCTCTTGCGGGTAGTTTGAAACACTCAAATCTGGAAACCGAATTACGGATCGGTCCCGAAAACAAAATCCCGAACTGTGTCCCAGACGACCAATTCGGGGCAATGCGAAACCCGAAGTATATGTTAAATGTGGCAAACGGTGCCAAAAACTGCAGAGAAGCATCGTCCTACAAAAGGATTGAGTGACTGCGATAGCACCAGTTTATGTTTGCAAGAGCATAAATACGGCATGGAACCGTTTGATCAGTATGCGGACGAGAGATTCTTCTATCCAGAATGATTGTCCTATGCGTCAACGGCTGGGGCTCGACAATTATGCCTGGGACTCTTTAGCATCGTTCTCTCATTTTCCTCTCAAATTCCCTACCATACTCTGGATCTTTTCACTCTTGCATGTGTGCAGCCTATTATTTGTTCGTGGAAAGCAATGTGTACACTAACGATCAAAAATAAACTATACTTAAAAATGCATATTATCAGATATATATATAAACATATATATTATAAACATATATTTTGACTTTTTCAACAAATTTTGCTTTGCATTCAAGAATGAGAAATTTTCTACAAGTGAAATTTGTTGATAGTTTAAAATTAAATACTGCTCAGTAATAGAATGCTGTTTAAAACATATTTACATGAATGATAACCTTAAGTTAAGCAGATTATATTAAAACAAATATGATTCTACTTTTATTTGTACTCTCCTACGTTGTATGCAGTGTGTTGCATTATGTTATCTGTTAGTGTCACAGCACGCTGTTTTTTTATTGGCCGGGGTTGGCGTTCGTCCCAACTATAAAAGCGCCACTCCAATGCGACAGAGTACCGTATTTTACTTGTGCCTGGTTAACAGATCACACAACCTAAGTCTATAACCTCAAGCAAGCTCCTTAGTGCATCAGCGTAGTTCATCGAGAACACTACTCCGTTTTGGTGCTTTTAAAGCTGTACCGTTCTGTTTGTGTCCTTGTGTGTGTGTTCGGGTATTCTGAATTAGTTTAAATTGTTTTACGAATAATTAACAATTGAGCAAATATTAAATAAATATACGGTAGGTTTTATAAAGTTTTTTTTTTAATTATACAAAAGTGTTGTCTTTACTTCAGGTATTGCTCCAAAGAACAATCTGCTTTGGTGCATTTTAGGCAAAATGAATTATTATTTTCAAAGTAGCTATTTTTGAAGACCATAATTGAAATGAGTGAATGAAGCTAAAATTGAAAACAGAGAAAACCCGCTATTTTCTAAAATAGAGACAATTGTACATTTTGAGTGTTGTTATTACCAAAAGTCTATTAAGATATTAAGTTTAAGTGAAAATAGTTTTTTTTATTATTATTATATACAATATGACCTTTAATAAGTAACATAATCTCATGCATAAGATATACAAAAAGCAAATTTGATTTCTGAATTATGTTTAACGAATGAAAGTGTTAAAAACGTGATGTGATGAATTAAAGAACAAGGGAATATGCATGTTTGGTCAAATTTGTTTCTTCTTCAACCACTACATTACGTGGGCTTTTGAAAAATCTCTCAGAACTTATATTTGGATATATAAGTTAATCTACATTGTTTCTTTACAAATTACAAATCTTTTAAATTAATTAAAATTCTCTTCGTCATAAATCTTTGACTATGTAGAAGAAAAAGGGAGCATGGAAATAAAATTCAATAGCTATAAATCACCTTATGATATCATCTTTCAGTGGTGGTCGCTCTATCTTATAAATTTTTCGTAACTGTTACAGTTTTTTACTAATTCCCTCATTTGTTATTCCTTGATTTATCAGGGCTTATTCGTTAAAACTGTTTAAATCTTTTGCATTGGTTTTCAATGTGTCGATTCCAAGAAATCGAAGAAATGATCAAATAATACACAGGAAACTGTGAATAAATCGTTGAACAAATCCAAACAACTAAAAAATTATGGGAAACCCCATATGGATTTCACCAGATGTGTAATAACTATAAGGCTTTCTGGTAAGTTATTTAATCCTCGTATAAGAATATCGTGTTCACATATCGATGAATCGATGAATGATCGAGCATAGCCATTCAATTAGGCACACGAAGTACCCATGCAGCTTTCGACAAACACTAATGACAACTAATACAACTATACAATTTCAGCATTTCATTACCTAATATTGGCCAGAAATGTGATCATTTTGTTAAGCAAAACAGACTATTTGACTAGCAGTGGGTCCCATTTATACATCAGACGCATTGTTTTACACTTTTGCACAGTTTTTCTACAATTTTAAAGATATATGTTTGATTTTTACATCACAGCGGAATATTACTGAGTATTATCATATTTATATTATCAATGAAGTGAGGAAAGTAGTATTCCGATACGTGATAAAGGGAACTGTCCAGAGAGCCTTAAAATAAATAAAGTGTGAAAATATGTGGTGTTTGCGAATATTTAAATCTGGTTTCGATAAGTAATTACCTATTGAATCTACCAAACCGGTTCCTAAAACTTTTTTCAACTTAATAAAGTAAATTATTTTTTTACTGTGTAGTCCAAATGAAAAACTTTTTATTTTATATTTTACAAAGTCAGGGCCACATCATATGTTCTCAAAGGCTGCATGCAGCCCCACGGACCGTAGTATCTAGTTTAACACTGTTCTATATAATGCTAATTGTATTATCAGATATTACGCAGTTAAAAATAGGAGCATGTGAAATGGATCGATATTTGATATACAGTGTATTTGGCTAACTGCCAAATAGTGCTAATACCACTGTAGGATAGCTTTAATTTGTTTGAAAAATAAAACCTTGGTATTTATACCCTTGGGTAAAGTAATTCTATGTATTTTTGATAATGTATTTAAAGTTAGACAATACTTACATTTAATTTCAGATCTGCTAGAAATTAAAAAATAATCAACAATGTCATCTATCTCAGATTTTCGCAAGAAGAAGCTATTGTACCTGTTCAACGTTTTCTTCGGTGAGTGTTCCGAAACTAATTTATGAAACACACATACAACAACGAACCCGCCACTCCTATAGGGGTTCACCACAGTTTTTATATTGGTATAAACATTCGACTTAAATGCCATAGGCATAACATTAATACAATTATACAATTATTAACAGCAGCGGGTTTAGGGTATCGATGGCTCCAAGTGGCAAGAACTGTTGTGGCTCTTATTTGATGTGTGTAGGAAGGGAGGAGGCCAGGGAAGAACGATGTGGCGTCCTGTTATCCAGACTCCTATTGGCCACAGCGCCTCCATCAATTCTCGTTCAATACCTATTACGAGAATGTTCCCACCACTTTACCCATTGTATTATATTCATGCTGATATACTTCAAGGTTAAAAATACTTGATTCAAGATTACTGTGATACCGTAGAACTTGAAGTTATCATAAACACCTCCAAGCGCGTTTGCTTATCCGCTGAGATAATCTCTTTTAGCATTTCTGCGATCCTGTATTAGCGTCATTCAAAAAAAGCTTAGCTTAACTCTGAGCGGTTCTACATACACCAAGAAAGCAGCTGAGACAATAACTGACAGCATGCTTTGAAAGCGACTGACAGCATTTGTGGTGAGAGAAATCTCCTCGGCATGCAAAGAACGATGGAGGTGAGAAAAATTTGAATTTTTATGGTGCAGTTTATGGTGAACGATCAATTGAAGTTAGTCTTTTTACAGTCTAATAAGCACACAAATATTCATAAAAAGCTTTTTATGAAAGAAAGTTTTTTTTTCATTGCTAAAGTAAGCCAATTTTGGCAAGCTAAAGATCGCTGCTTGAATTCGCCTTTTGCAGTAGATAAACATCATCAAAGTTCCAGGTGGTCCTTCTAAATAGCGCCTAAGCAGCTTCCGTATGCCAACGGCCGGGGATTATTTTTCTTTGTGTTTTATTTTCGAGCAAGGCGTTATGATTTAAATAAACAATATACGTATTCCCCGATATATGCTATACTCAATATGTACGATTTTGCTATACGCTACTTTCTAAATTTGACAATTCTTGGAGCATATTGTAATAATTTGACACATCAAATGTAAAATGCAAAATAAACACCCTTTGTGTCGAATTATAAAAACCATTTAAAAGGTACAAAATAGTAATCTTCAGTTGAAATCAGATTTAACAACTAATTCATTGGCTAAAACCTACCATTTCAAGCAAAATTATATTAAAATTAGCTATAATTTTACAGAAAGCGTTGAAAATCGACTTACGCTAATATTCCAGATATGCTATTGTCTCCGGTCCGCATTAAAAGCGTATATCCGGGAACATCTGAGAAATTTGAGCTTTCTTTATGCGCATGTTTATTTGTGAACTATAAATGTTCATAACCGTATTAATACACGATGCGCAATCTCAGATTGCGCATATATTCGTTTTATCAAAACATAAGTCATTTCGCGTAGCCAACCCTGAGCTATAAACGTCATTTCCATACATTTTCAGATTGCGCCAAGATTGCGCATAAATTTTCAAGATTATATGTCCGAGATATATATTATATATCCGAGATTATATATATTTTTTGACAGATAAATATATCAAACCGACCCGTTTGACAGATAGATATATGCGCAATCTGAGATTGCGCATCGTCTATTGCTACGGTAACGTTCTGCGGCACATTTCTCGAACACACGGTAAACGGTAAATTATTTACCGTTAAATCAAAATAACTTCACTTAATATTACTACTTCAATAACAACTAATAACTGGAGCACAAACCACGAGACGGCGTCTGTCTTTGACATTTTTACATAAAAGACCACCAATTTCAGCACATCTTCTTAACAAGCCTTCAAGTTCCATCGTCAACCCTACAGTGCTAATCAGCCGTAAAATTCCAAAGAGAATTGAGTGCTAGTTAAAAAGCTCCATAGCTCTATCTCTTAACCACCCACAAAAAAACGACACAAGCTCTCTACCTAAACGGAATATAAAAAGACTTCATTTAGCAGACGGCAAACGACTCATACATTCTAAAAATAGCAAAAAGCTGATGGCGCCATCTGTTGGTTGGATCCAACCAGTGGAGCTTCCTCGCTTGGAGGAGATCTTTCTCATTTTCTCTGTACTGTTGTATCGTTTCGCATTGATGTTATGCATCTCTAGAACTAGAACGGCGATATGATTGTTTAAGTACTAAACTCTAATGTAAACCACCGGCACAGAAGCTAGTAAGATTTGAATAATAGTCGTTGGTGTTGATACCGATGTATCTGACTACACGAACATTTATATATATGTAAAAAAATATTCGACCGCATGTCCTGGTCGTGGAACCGTTTGTTCGAGAAATGTGCCGCAGATTCAGCATTGCATTCGATGAATTCAGGTATCATCAACGTTTTCAAGCATCATACCGCAGTCTTGGCATTGGCTAAGACAGATTCGGGAAGGGGTTCCGCGGTCTTGAGATAAAGTGTGAAACCTTGTAATGTTCGACAATGTAATAATTATATTCCAAAAGCCGTACACAATATAGATATTCAAGATCGGGTAATTTTGTAATCTTTGAAAATGTGTGTGTATAACGGTTATCAGCCCAGAAATTAAAAAAAATAACACATAAATTTTTTGTCAATGACAACTTTTAACTGTCAAAATCGAAATCGTCGTATCTGCGAATCGTCGTAACTCTAGGGGGTCGTAACTCAGGGCACGCCTGTGTATTAAAAATGGTGCTTGGGAATGTTTTAAGAAACTTAACGCTACTCCAATGTGACGCAGAGGGCTGAGCCTTACTTTTACCCTTTTACCTAATTTACCTAATTACCTAATGGCTAAAGTTTCTGCTTGGAAGCTTAAACTAGCAATGGACCATTGCTCATATTAGTGAAAAACTTATGACGGTTTCGTTTACGCTCAATCAATCAACAAACCAAATAATTATAAAATAAGTAAATCATTTGCGTCGTTTCAATAAACCATAATTTAACAATAACACTTCTTACAGATGTCAACCAGAGTGGGGAAATTGATCGGAAGGATTTTGAATTAGCTATTGAGGTAAGGGCTTAAGCATAATACTATTGTGGTACAGTTTTTCCCCGAGTAACTTGAATAATGCGTCCCGGAGACATTTGCATTCGCACTCGGATTATCGCGTAAGTCGGATATCATGTTTTGCAGCCAAAATACTCTTGTTTAGTAATGATTTTTGATTAAAATTAGTGCTTTTATGCACTTTATTACTTATTTAATTCGATTCGTGTAGAAAATTCGGTTATTTCTGTCTTTTTTTTTTTTTTTTTGAAGTTTTTGTACAAATAGTAATTTATTTTTCATTGCAGTAGGAGAAAATTGTACTGATTTGACACATAAACTGTGAAAAATAGAAATTTGCGTTACTCAATTTCGCGTAACTCGGGGAAAGACTGTATATAAATTTGGAAATTTATGTTACATTGCGTAAAATTTCATAAAACAAATGTGATTGTGCTATTATGTGAATACACAGCTTTTGGATACCGATGTTTTTTTCTCATAATCTTTTTTATCACCACATTCACATTTTTAGAAAATCTGTACATTGCGTGGTTGGCCTGCAGGTAATCCAAAGAACATAGAAACGCACGACTGTATGTTCAAGATCTGGGAAGGCTTACGCTCCAAGGCAGATAAGGACAACGATGGGCAGGTAAATACTACTTCATACTATTATACTACGAATTCCTCAAGGGATGAATATAGACTTTTGCCCAAGGGGGGCAATTTTTCAATCAAAATTTTGCTAAATATCTTGGGTTGCCACACTCTACCCCCGCTATTGAACTTGGGAGGGAAATCCTACATGCCCCAACATGGAGGAAAAGCTGCAAAGAGGTTGAAAACCACTGCGTTAGAACAATACAACAGTACTCAGGAAACGTGAAAGCTTTCAAAGCGAGGAAAGCTCCACTGACTGGCAATTCCGCCAATAGATGGCGCGGAACCACGTCGATGCGTTACCTGGCACTCAGGCTTTTGTTTCGTCAGGATTTGACATCCTATGTGCACATTATTAAAAACATTAAAATATATTATTATTAAGATGTTTAAATATGTTAAGTATAAGTATATATATTATTTTGCTATTCCAAGTATGATTTTGGTCATGTTTAATCACAAATACATTAGGTGCGAAGGCGTTATAATTGGGGCGCTGAATTAGGTTAAAAAAATATATTTGTACATTGATTCTGATTTCAATATCCTCGTTTTAAACAATAACAATAGGAGGGCAAAAAAAAACATTTTTTAAATTATTCTATGATTTTTTATGATTAAAGCAGCTTTTTTTTTCAGAAAGAACGGCTTCGGCCATAATGCTTAATTAAGTTGTTATAATAGTAGGTCTTAAAAATGTTACAACTGTTGATGTTGGTTATATTAAGATAGTTAAAATATTTGATCTTTTTATGATACTCCTGAATCATCAATGAAATGTTATCTTCCGAATCCGATGTAAAAAATTCGGATTAAATCGCATCCGAAGAAGCAATGCCACGGGCCTTAGTTTTCTACGTTACATTAAACGCTACAAGTCTTTAAACATACTCATGCAACATTTTTGTATTATGTAGTCATGTTTTTTTTTTCTATCTATAATGTATTATCATGATTTTCATTTTCAAACTGATTTAACTTTGTATTGAAAAATGGTTGCTGTTAAATTTTCCGCTTATCTTAAGGAAATTTTATTTTCAAACAGACATATGATGCATTTCCAATTCCAAGTATATATACATATATATGTATATATATATATATATATATATATATATATAGATATAATATATATATATATATATATATATATATATATATATATATATATATATATATATATATATATATATATATATATATATATATATATATATATATATATATATATATATATATATATATATATATATATATATACTACATTTCCTATGGAAGTGATAGCTTGTAATTTTAATCTTTGAGTTTAATCTAAGTTTTGATATGATCAATATTAAAATCTTAGATTTGGTTGAATGGTAAAGACTATATTATTTTTTACTTCGTTGAAAAAATTATAATTTTTAAGTTTTAATTACTATTTTTAAATATTTTGTAATATATGACCACCAATTTTTTATGGGCAGCCTTCAATGCCTACTGGCACAGGCAGGCTTTGACCGACAACGGTTTTTGTGTCAAGGAAGAAGAAGAAGAAGAAGCATTCAAAGCTGCACTATATTAATTGAAATAGTAATTATGCGCCTTATGGATGATTCTGATTATTTTGATTGAATATGAATAGAAAAGCAGAAATTTTCCATAAAAATATGTTTTTAAACATATATTTCATTATTTATTTTATTTCATGCAAAAAATCAAACGTATACAATACTTTTTAAATGTTTGAAATATGCGTTATGTTTAACTTTTTCCTCAAATATGTTCTCTTTTTTATCATATTTCAATTATAAAACGTATTGCCTACAGAGAAAAGTGTTGCTGAATTTGTATTCTTTATGTTATTGTATACTCATGAAATTGTACTTATCAAGCAAATATGTTTATAGTATGGACTTTAAAACAATAAAAAACAATAAAAAAGTATCCTGAAATCAATATCACCCTAAAAATGAATAAAAAAGATGCTTTCAATGTATATTACATACACCAGCAACATCTTCCATTTAAAAGACAGGATGTCAAACTTGAAAAATATTTAAAACTAGTAACCTAGATTAGAAAAATCTCATTACTTCACTAAACTAAATAAGACTTATGTCCGTACCTTCATTACAAATTTGAATTTTCAATACAACAAAATTTCTTGAAGTTTTAATTTGAAAAGGAATAATTTCTAATACAAAATGTATGGAACACCCGGATATGCCGATCATAGAGGTTATCCTGCACGGTTAAAGCTTTAAATTGGAGTAACATTTCCAATAAGTAGTAAACAAACACACATATACACATATAACACATATAATGAAACGTCATTCGATCTTGCTACCAAGGAAACTTGCTTCTGAGGAATTGCGAGCGAGATTGCAGGCGAGCCAGGTATGACAACTGAACTGTTCTACTATTATCGAGCTAACCGCGGCTGAGGAAATCTCGCTTCTTGTATTTCCGGCCTTATACGGTTGTCACACAAGGCGTAAACTCAATAAGTTTACGCTTGATTTGTATGGGAGAGCGTAAACTTCCTGTCAAATGATTTTAGGGATGTATGGCTGAAATGCAGTTTACGCATCGTGTGACGTCCCTATTACTTATACCCAATTATCCTATGTAACAAAGCAAAACTGATTTTTTTTTAGTTTTTTGGTAATAACTGTGTTTTCTGAACCAGCTAATAAATTATATTTCTTTCGATCCGATTGCTATTCCAATTGCGATAGAAATTTCAATCGAATCGCAATTCTAATCCCAAACCCAATCTTAATCTCAATCGCAATCGCAAACGCAATCGCAATTGCAATCGGAATGGAATCTTCAAGAGACTCAAATCATAAAAACGGGATCCGATCAGATCAATCTTTCTAGATATTGAATTTTTGAATCTTCCGAATCTCCAATATCCCAACACTACTTACGATACTATTGCGTGCCCACTGAAGAAGTCGCACTCGATAGTTGGGTTGTTTGGCTGATGGTGAAAGTGATGAAATACATCGCAATGGCTTTACTAAATAGCTACATGGCTATAATACCGGTGGTTAAGGCCTTCAAAGCTATAGGAGACAATCCCAATACTGAGGTGTCAACTAATGAGCAACCCGACTAAAAAACCCAACTAGTGAGGTTATACTGCAGTACAAATGTACATACAATTTGGCTTGGATATTTTTCTACAATCATAACGTTTTTACAATGTTGTTTTATTTCAGGTTTCTGTTGATGAATGGTGCAACATGTGGGATGCTTACGCCAAAGATCCTAGTACAGTCATGGATTGGCAGATAAGGTGAATATCAGAAATGGCGTTCCATGTCATTAATTTTTTAACAATGCACTAAGATAAGCTGCAGTTATTACAGTAATATCCTCGATTATTCATATATGACCTCATCATCAACTTGATGATTTTTGTTAGAAATTTTGTTTGCACTTGAACGGACACTCTTATTGGAGAAATATTTAGAACAAATTCTACGCGTTACCAGTGTTTATGCTAACAATACACCGGTGTCCGCAATGTGAAAAAATGTTTTGCGAGTTTTATAAACATAATCACATCATTGTTTAGGGTTGTGGCTGTGCTTCACCTGATGCAATTTTATCGGACGCTGCTGTCAAACGCTATTTCGGTTCATATTGCGATTATTTTAATTAATTTTAATAGTTTAACACAGGTACATTATTGAAAAAAAAGTTCGATGTTGTTCCTACATGACCTGCATAATTACATTGATAGATAAAATCGGATGTGACGATCCGATGGAATCAAAACATTTTAATTCCGTCGTACGACGAAATAGCACGTCCGACGTTTTCTGTCAAATCTTTAAAAAAAAAAAAAACAGGCCTTCCGATCAAAGCGCATCGGATGAGGCACTGCCACCACTTTTAGAAATAAAGTACAGTCTGTTCCCGAGTAATGCGATTCTCAACTTGCATGGATATGGAAATACTCTATTATCTTCAAACCCCCAAATCAATTGTTTGGGGGGTTTACGATTCCAGCCTGCTTTATTACATGAAGTTTGACAGTTGACGGCTGAAATCATTTCAAAACTCCCTACAAAACTAGACGTAAAGGTCCATCACATTGACCATTGAATTTTAAATAGTATTCACATAAAACATTTTTACTGAAGTTCAATAAAATTTATCTGCTTTTTTAAGCTAAAAATTCAGTGGCACTTGCAGTAAAAAAGTGTACTGAATCATTCAGTAATGTTCGGTGCACATCAAAATGACAGCTCGATTACTGAAATCTCAGTAAAGCCATTCTCATTTTGAGTAGTTGGTAGCGAAAAAAAGTGTCGAAATATTTCATTTTAATTTAGTTTTTTATTGATACGCAGAGATTGCCACTCGCTCAGTTCATATTCATCCATGTTTTATTTTGTTTGTTACTGTTTGTATACTGTATGTTGTCGCAACAAGTTTTAATGTTTCAGTAAGTGCTAGGCACCACGAAGTTTCAGTAAGCACAATTGTAGCAAAGATTTTAAACGCCAACACGACCGCCAATTCGTTCAAATTAATCCCGCAAGCCGTAATCTCACCTGAATTTTGATCGGCGTGGCTCTAAGCGCCTACCATATCATCTTTTTCCTCATCATGTGCGTTGTTTTGTTTTGATGTTCTGATTGACAGGTAGATTTGATAATTGCCATTGAAGGTAGAATTAATTGCAATTAATTGCTGTATTTTCAGTAAATTGTTTTACAGTGAGTTATATTCAATGAAACGACTTCTTTTGACTTTGATTTTACTGATTTTCAGTAAACTTTGTATTACTTAAATGCAATTGTGTTATTGAAAATCAGAAAAAAACAAGACATTTATTTATTTATTTTATTTAAATTTAATTTTAATTTTAATTTTAATTTTAATTTTATTTAAATTTAAAAAAAAATTATTGCCGAAGCATGCATGTTTGGTCAAGTAAGTTTACAAACTAGATGAGTCGATACATTTAAATTTATTGAAAGTACTTTAACCCATTTTAATCAAAAAAGAAAACGAAATGATTTTAAAATGCATCTTTGTTTGTACACAAATGCGAAAACCCAGGAAATGGTCTTTGATAGTTTATCTGTCAAATTAGTTGCAATAAATTGCTTATCTACTAAAATTTTTCTATCATCTCAAAGCAAGAAATATCATAATTTTCACAACAAACAAACGGATAATAGTTATCGCGGAAAAGTGGATAAATTTACTATTAGGAATATCATTTTGGTTAAATTTCTTCGGTCAACCACTTCTGGAGAATATAGGAGAAATAATTGCAGTCTGTTCTGTATTCATAAACATTGATAATCTTTTTTCACTGTTTGCCATTCCGTGACGACAAAGCACTACCGTTTGCATCAGTTCTGCATTGGTTGGAAGAACGAAAAGTTTAACAGGCATAAAACAGCACAGTAGCGGAATTTGGGGCAAGTGTGCCATACGGGGCAATAGTGCCACCAAGCATTTTTCCTTAAAAACTTTAGTTTAATGATCAATTGTGTATACAGTTGGTTCCTTTCCAATGACTAGGTATACTGAGCCGAATTTCATATAGACTAATCGATATTCCCCGTTGTTTTGAAAAATCATGCGAACAATCAACCGAGAAAATATTTACACCACCGTATAGCTGAGAAAACGTGAAATTTTTTGTGGGGTTAGTTGAAAAAAACTTTCTTTTTGTCACTGAAAAATTCAATTTCAAAAAAGTTACAACTTTTGGGACAAGTGTGCCATCTCTGTTTGGGGCAAGTGTGCCACCATCTTTCATAGGCGCGAGCTGTCAAAAATGTAAACATTGTTGTAGCGTTCACCGGTATGGTGCGCTTTTACGAGCGGTTTCTACTCCGGAAAAACAGACCAGCAACAACCCATATTGCGATACAGTTTGTGATGAAAAGGGGTTCATTGGTGACTCAAGACATGTAGGAATACATACACTAGTGGTACAAACGTAATAATTTCCAATTATCTAAGAAATACGGTTATTTTAACCAGGTGGCCGTCTTGCCCCATACGAGTGGCACTCTTGCCCCATAGCCCAAAAAACAACGTCTTTTTGGACCCTTTTTAAAACGCTTCAAAAACTGTTTTATTTGCACTTTTTTCAAGCGAAACTCATTTATAAGTGAGGAAATAGATGTAAAATGGTTATGAGATTTAAATCGGCTTTTAAAAAACACGTTTTAGTGAGTTATAACTTGAAATGCTTTAGGTGGCACACTTGCCCCAAGTTCCGCTACATGTTTCAACTGGGTAAAAGAAGTCCTATTTACTTTCAATTAAACACTGAAAGTAAAATGAAACATCCAATCGGCACACTCTGGTACAATATGCATACCGTCCTTTGCTTATAACCCGGGGACGAATGATAGAAGAGATTGAATCAGCCATGTAATATTCTAATTGCATTCTAATTATTATAATATTCTAAAAGGAAATGAGTGCACAATGCTGGACAAAACTCACGTTCACTCCAAAGCAACGTCCATCGCTAAACATAAACAAAGTTCACTTTAACTGTCAAAATTTTCCCATGGCTTTCTGTCAATTTACTCTATAAGCTTCGACCTGTTCTCTTTCAAAGACTTTGAGTTGAACGCTTTTTAGTTGGCATTCTTTTGAATTGAACGCACGATAGTTGGCTGCGTTTGTATGGAAAACCGGTTTTTGCAAAAATTACAAAAATCACATGGCTTGCCGAGAAAAATTTCAGTTTTTTTTTGTATGGAAAAACGTGCCAACTAAAAAGCACATATTCAATAGTTGGCAGGGAATCGAAGTTCAACCAGTGAGTTCGGACTATATACATCAGAGGCCTACGAACTTTTCAGCTCGTGGGCCGCATTGGTTCAAAAATAACTATGTTGAGCCATTTGACGCTACCTTTAAATGGTGATTGAACGTTTAAATCTCGTTTTGATAACAAAATACTAACGTTACTAGTACAGCTTCGAGTAACCAAAGCTTGATTTTTGTCTAAGAAAAGTAAAAAATACAATTCTATTTGAAAAAGTCATAATAACGTAATATTTATATTAACTCTAGCAAAGTCATCGTGGGCCGCATTATAAGTATTGAGGGCCGCATGCGGCCCGCGGGCCGTAGTTTGGAGACCCCTGATATACATAATTATATTAGATGCATTTCGTTATAAAAAAACGTGATTTTCTATATACGGGGATATTCGAGTTACGTGAATGCCACGGGAGCGCATAAACCACGTATCTCGGGAGCAGACTGTATTATTCTCATGGACATTAAGGCTAAATTAGGCAACATTAGTAATGTATAAAATACCAATAACAAACTACATTAAGATGAGGATAATGAATGTTCAACTGGACGTTATGTCCAATGAATGAATGAATGAATGAATGAATGAATAAGAATACTTGTAATGAATAGTAATAATAATAATAATTAGTATATTTGATTTCCATCGAATATTTGTTTAATTTAACATCTTTATAAAAAAAATTACAGATACATGAACTTTATGTTCGACCTGGAAGATGCCTCACACGATGGCACTATCGATGGCGATGAATTCTCTATAGTATGCTCAAGCTACGGCGTAGACAAAAACGAGTGCCAAGAGGCGTTTAAAAAGATGTCAAAGGTTTGTCAATCATTCGGATCAACTGAATTGTTCATAGTTCATTGCTATTTAAACTAAAATAGGTTTTCTGCATTATCCAACAATGAAGCTCTAAGCAAGAATATTTAAAGTCTGCTTGGTCATGGTAACAAATTACAAATTAATGATTAATCTTCCGTAATATATGTAACATGGAAGATTCAATTAGATATACATTTTTTCATTATAGATATATTAAACATTCAATAGAGTCAAAACAAAACACATGCGATATCTAATTCCACCTTTTACTCGTCAAAATTGTTAATATGGTCATTCTTATTAGTGATGGAAAAATTGAAGTTTTGGTCGGGATCAAGGCCAATTCTGGAGCCGATTCCGATATTTTGATTCCGAATCCGATTCCAATTCTAGAATCAGAATCGGAAACAGATATTTCTGGGCAACTGTGTTCCTCCTCCAATGTTAGGGGCTAACTACATTCTGTTCCCAAGTTATGCGGTTCTCGACTTAAGCGGATTAGGAGATACAGGCGGTCCCCGAGATACACGGTTAATGGGGACCGAAAACGGCCGCAAAATACCGCGTATCTCGAATATCCGCGTAAGTCGAATCTCGTGATTTCCAGCTAAAATATCACTAATTTTCGTGAAATTTTGCAAGTAGGGGGTGTTTGGAGCCATCAAATTAATTATTTCATATGTTTCTACTGAATTGAACAGTTTAAACCTTTTTAAATGGTATTTTACATTCGATCAATACGGAAATTATTTTGTATTTCACAATGGATCTTTCAAATCAGTGCAATTAGCTCAAAGAACTGTCAAATTTGGAAAACCGCGTATATCCGAATCCTATAAGAGTATAAGAGGTACCGTGTATCTCGGGGACCGCCTGTAGTCTGAAGCTCTCACGTTGGTTTGCAAAATTTTAACAAACAAAGATTCACAAGATTGGTAAACTTCAATAATAGCGAAAATAAAAAAAAAATTGTTGGGAATATTAGCGGTTAGTCATTTATTTGTGCTGCGGTAATGATCTAGTGTTGTTGTAGGGAACATTGCAAGTAGTATGAATTTGGCTACAGACGTAACTTTTCTTCTGGAATTTTTTTTTGTGTTGCAAACAAATACATTTTTCTTTTTTTCTTTTTGTAAATTTAGGGCGCTTTGGAGGTAAACCGCGAGCAGTTTGGTGAATTATGGCATGAGTATTTTTCTTCAGACGATACAACTTCTCCTGGCAACTTCATTTTTGGCAAAACATCCTTCTAACGGAGTTTCAGTGTTTAAATATTTGAATAACTGAAGGCTTTTCGGATAACCGATTCGACAATAATTGACTCACGCGCAAGGGTATCATAATAAACGATTTTGGCAATGATGACGTTAGCGACAACGCATTAATAATGTATAGCTAAACGTCAACAACCGAACCAAATGTGTCAATCAGGCAGCGGTAATCGCTGATGCGGGCGTGCGTGCGTTTTCTGAAAATGTATGGAATTTGACACCCGCAGCGGGTGACAGTTTGCAACCGCATGCGTCAGAATCAAACTGTTGTTACGTGTGTAACAGTATAACGTAATAACACAAACAAATTTGATTTTTCCGCACGCACGCCCGTACGCCCGCAGTAGCGATTATCACTGCCTCAATAGCAGCATGGAAAACGATGTAATAAAAAATTAATAACAAAATATTGAATGTTCTTTAAATTTATGGAATTGCTAATGTTGCTAATGACTGTTGCTAATATGGATTACTAGAGCTAGACTAAATAAAATATATTTATCTGCGGCGATGACTTTCGTCAATCTGATTTCTGTCGTTTTTTGCGTTAATATAAGTTCATGAGTAACCCGCTGAATTTGAGATATGGCAGTTGGTCAACGAACTAATTAATTAATTAATCACGACAAACGAGCTTTATTATTGCATAGAGATAGTTTTATATGATACACATAAACCAAACAAGTATGCATTCAACACATGCTCTATACGACCTTGAAACCCTAGCAGAACTATTAAATTTAACATCTCCAACTCGAATAATTTCAGGTTATTTATATCGTTGTCTTGGTTGTGAAACCAACTTCTTCTTATTTTTATTTGGCACAAAAATCGTTGTCGGTAAGACCTGTCTATACCACTAGTGGGCCAGGACTTCAGTGAATTCCCAAGTGCCACAAATCCACTTAACGACTACCAAACGGGTTCTAAACCCTCAAGCTCTCAACCTAAACGGAATATAAAAAGACTTCGTTTAGCAGACGGTGAACGACTTATGCATTCTAAAACTAGCAAAAAGCTGATGGCGCCATCTGTTAAGGGGATTCCCAACCAGTGGAGAGCTTTCCTCGCTTTGAGAGCTTTCTCCTTCCCTCTGTACTGTTATAAGGTTTCGCTTTCAAGTTATGCATCGCTAGAACTATAACGGCGATCCGATTGTTTAAATACTAAATTCAATTATAAAGCATTTGTACTGAAGCAATTAAAATTTGAATAATGGTCCTTGGTGTTGATACCCATATATCTGACCACACGAACATTCATATAGGTTTTTGCTCAGAATGTTAGAAGGCTATATAGGTCATAGTTAGATGAAACTTTTCGAAACACATTGCAAGAAAAGGAAAGTAATATAAAACGTCATCTATTGAGCAAAAACCAGTGAAGCCTATTGAGCCTTCATTTTTTTTTCAATGGATATTTGATTTTCCAGTTGTTTAAGCTTAATCTGTGGTGCTTGGGTTGTTAACAACTTTCTAGTACTGAATTTCCTGCTAAAAGTTATCAAGTCATACTAGTTAACGATTGTACCTCGAGACCGGCATGAAACGAACAATTGGTAGCCATTGAACTAGTGACAGTGGAGTTTTTATTTTTTATTTTTTGTTATGAGAAGACGACTCACGAAAGTGAACTCTGCTGAAATGTCGAGCAAAGAGGATTATTGAGAGCGAGTATTTTTTTTTTCCTCAGGCTCCTAATAATTTTGGCTCTAGATACTTACTTCGCATATCGATTATTTAGCCTATATATGCATTCCATATTCTTTATTAACAATGTTTAACAGTTTGATATATATATAAGTTCTATAGGAACATGTTGAATGCTACAATTCATATAAACTTTATAATATCGATTGCTATAATTTTTCGAAAAACTGAGTAGTTGTTATTTCCAGCATACAATAATTGATATGTGTCACAATGATATTGTGAAGTACTTCTGAGATTTCAAAAGTTGCACGATATTTCGTATTGTTACTTAAATATCAATATTGTAGTACATGTATATCCGTTAGAACTAGGTCTACGGACATGTTGCGGAAGCATTTGTTTAATAACAACATGTTCAGAATTTTTTATCCCAAAAACTAAGCATGTATACCAAGGATGTTATATGAGACCAGGTGGTGGAATACAGAACCATTTGACACGCCGTCTCTTGACGTGCGGATTCTCGATCCAGCAAGAGTCACTATGTCAAATCCCATACATCTTCAAAACCCGTATATACAGTCTTTCCCCGAGTTGCGCGAATTCGAGTTACGCGAATTTTTATTTTTGACAATTCAGATGTCAAATCAGTACAATTATCTCCATCAATTGTCATATGAAAAACAATTTGCAATTTTTCCAAATAAATTCTTATGATTTTTTAATTTAATTTCTATAAATTGAACGCATTTTTGAAAATTGCTTTTTAAACCCTGAGAAAAGTGACACGCGGGTTCTCCAATGGATAGCTGCCAGAAGGGCTATTCCACCACCTGGTCTCTTATAACATCCTTGATGTATACGGTCTGTTCCCGAGCTACGTGGATTCGGAGATACGCGGTTTTCTAAATTTGACAATCCATAAGTCAATTCAGTACAATTTGCTTCTCGGATTTTCCCAAAGCGAACTAATTTTCTTCTTTGTCAAAAGCTTTAAAGTTATCTTTGTTTAAACCGCTATAAAGCCGTAAATTTCTAAATTTCCTGCATGAGTCGTATTAAATAAATAGTAAAGTGTATAAAAGTATTAAATTTAATCAAAGGTATAAAGTTTTCGAATGTATTTGGCTGAGAAACGTGATCTTTTACTTTCGCGGATATTCGGGTTACGTGGATGGCCCAGGAACGCATAAATTCCTTATCTCGGGAGCAGACTGTATATAGTTCAAAATGACTAAAAGAAGAATCGTATCGAATTGTTCCTTCTTACGATTGGAGAATGTGTCCTATAATACTATTGGAACAAATAAACATTAAACAAATCAATTAGTTTATCTAGCAACAACTACAAAAAACAGTAACATTGGATATTTCTTCACAATGATCTGGCAAGATTATGATAAAACCAGTTCTTGTGCCAGAAATTTCTGAGGTAAAAACGGAAAAAACGTTCCAATTTTGAAAAACATTCAAACAATTTTTAACAGAATGTATACAATCGTAAATACATCATACGCTTCTTTGAGCGTTGATTTGTTATAATGTTCCGTTACGATGAAATATAGATCTTTCAGTAGATAAACCTGAGGGCAATATGTTGATAATGAGGAATGATTTTTCAAACTTGATCTAAGAAGAATATTAATAGATTTAAACTGAAACAAATAGTGTATGCGCCAAGCAAAGATGTTAACAGCAGTCAAGATGGTAACTAAATTATATACCCATTAAAATCAAATTAATCTTA
The DNA here is from genome assembly GCF_943734685.1 of Anopheles coluzzii. Classification (NCBI taxonomy): domain Eukaryota; kingdom Metazoa; phylum Arthropoda; class Insecta; order Diptera; family Culicidae; genus Anopheles; species Anopheles coluzzii. Next base: position 57,223,881 of record NC_064670.1, on the reverse strand, counting down.
AGAATGTACAGAAATGTTGTGTCTTTATTTACGAAGTGGATTTAATCTTTAAAAGATAATTATTAAAACATAAAATTGTCAATATTCACCGAGGATGCTATGCTCTCCAAATATTATTGAATTAAACTTCATTTTATATTGGAAAAGTCAACAATTCAATTTCATGTAATACATAAATATATATATCCGTGATCCGTGCAATTAGAGGTTTTAGTTGTTAATGTTACTCTTTAAACCGATTTTTAACTGTAGAATAAAAATCTATTCACTTGTTACAATTCTCACAGTATCTGGTTAACTAAAATCATACCAATTTTAAACCTTGATTCGATGTATGAACGTCGTCTGGCAGATGTGATTCGACGTGAAAATAGGCTATAGCGGATCGAACTATGTCGAAATCATAGTAATTTGTAACAACAAGCAAGACGAGACGATGAGCAAGAATCAAACAATACAAACAAACAATACTCCAATTAGCAAAGGCTAAAATTCACTGCTGTATACGTTTTGAAATTCTACATCATGACTGTCAATTAAACATATCTTGTTCACATTTGAAATGTGAGCTGTTGGAAATCATCTTCAAAACATTGAGATGTCAAATATTAACACCAATTTCATGTCAAATGAAAAAAGATACAAAGCGTTTGATCAATGATATATTATATTCCGATAGTAAATAATAAAATTAATTTCCGAAAGTTTTTATTCAAGTGTTCAAGTGTTTAAGTATGTTAGATATTTTCTTCATGGTTGAAAAAAGAAAAAAAATGACATAAAAATTTTAACCATGCATGAACATAATGAACATAATGAAAATAAAAGGAACATTAATGATGTTACCAGAATTGTACACAAGGCAAAATTAAAGTCTAGTAAATTGAGTTAAAATTTCATTGATAAATATATTTTTCTACGCATTTCTTACATACATACAAAACAAAACATGTCCGAAAAGTCCAGACGAATGAGTTTATCTAAATCAAATAAAGATATGTTCCTGGCTAGAAATTAGTAAGGAATATCATCATCCTTCGTTGGGTATGTGGCGTACCTCGGACGCAAGCTGCACCACACCACAGGTGTGTAGTTGCGCTAACACACCACACTTGCGTTACACAGCATGCAAGCAATCGGCTTAAACCGGTAATCGTACCGAACCGGATAGCTGAGCTGAACCATACCTGAGTAAAAATTAATTCGCTCATCCATACATCCGAAGTATGTAGTAGTTGACACGCATAACCCTATACCTGGTAACCCCGAACGCGAAAACCGAAGAAGTTTAGTTTCAATCGCAAAAATTACAATCGTGTAATTTATTGCCGCGAGTGTTCGACCGTGTACTCCACCTCCGCAAAGTGCTATTGATTTTATCGAAAATATTCCGCGCGTCGCGTTAACAAATTCAGTGTTTCACTATATGATAATCGCGAGAGAAGGACAATGACCGACCCCGCACCAGCACCGGTGATGGTTGCCCCAGCGATGGCAGCCCAGCATTCGCCTGTATAGCTACAGCCAGCGCCTATTATCCGACAACCGGAACTAGAAGAGGCAGAGATCGCGAGCTCATACGCCAAAATACGCTTTCCTGAATTCGACTCCGAAGATGTGGAAACAAGGTTCGTTTGCTTAGAAGCGGTATTTTATGTTAACAACGTTTCTTCCGATAAGCACAAGTTTAACGCAGTGATCGTTGCACTCGGTACCCGCGCCAAATTCTTTCAAGCCGCCATTTCAAAATGCAACAAGTCGGCCTTGGCCGATAGATACTATACCATAAAAAAATCGATCATCGATTTTTTTCTGCCGTCGAAAAATCAATGCCTTACAAGTTTACTCTCGGACTTTTCGCTAGGCGACCGGAAACCGAGTAAACTTGTGCTTACCGAGATGCGCAAAATGGGAGGAAAAGGATATTCCGATAGCATCCTATCGAACATTTGGTTACGCGCCTTGCCAACCACCGTTCGTTCTATTATCGCTTCAATGCCATCCGCATTGCTCTGTAATGGGATGGGATCCGAAGCCCTCCGAGGGATAACACAGGCTCTCCCATCCAACTCCTATTCCGACACGTCCTCGTCGTGCAGAGTGGTAATATGTGCCTCCATATATCCTAGCTTGGGTACACGGGCTAGATCCAACCCCTTGGGCGGATGGTGGCCTATGGCGAACCAGGAGGGGGGTGGGTATCCCGGGAAACTGGGTGCCTGAACGTCGGGGGGGCAACCGGAGCCGGAGCCTTGAAACAACTTGATGACGCCCTAGCCACACTGAGCATGGACCTCGTAGCTCTACAAGAGATTCGGTGGCTAGGGAACGGTGTGCACAACAGGCGTGGTAAGCATTGTTTATTACAGCATCCTTGCGCGCACATTTACTACGACATTTACTACAGCTGCCACGACCGCCACCACGTGCTCGGAACGGGTTTCGCCGTAGGTCCCCGGCTGAAATCCGTAATCATAGATTTCAAGGCTATAAACGATAGGCTATGCCCCCTGCGCATGCGAGGCAAATTCTTTAATATAAGCCTCATAAACGTTCACGCCCCTACCGAAGATAAAGAGGTAGAGGAGAAGGACCTTTTTTACGGCCACCTCGCTAGAACTATAGATGCGTGCCCCAGCCATGACCTCAAAATCATCCTGGGGGACTTCAACGCAAAAGTCGGTAGAGAGCCAATGTACCGCCAATACACTGGCTGTCACAGTCTGCATGAGCACAGTAACGATAATGATAGTAGATTGGTCCAGTTCGCCGCAGCGAACAATCTGGTTGTAGGAAGTACCAAATTTGCGCGGAGGGACATCCACAAAATGACGTGGGCGCACCCGGATGGCGAATCCTTCAAACCAGATCGACTACGTGTTAATAAGCCGCCGACGACAGTCGAGCCTGTTAAACGTCAGAACTTATCGAGGAGCCATTATCGATTCCGATCACTACTTGGTTGGCCTAGTGATACGTTGTAGAATCGCCCGCCCCCGCGACAATGAGGGCGGAGAAAACACGCAGCCTCGGCTCAACACGGACTCTCTAAGGGACATTACTGTCCAACAGGAATTCAAAGCCGCTTTAGCAGAGTTCTACTACCAGAAAACAGATATGAAACTATGAGCGAGAGGTGGAACGCTCTAAAAACAAAAATAATAAACTGTGCAAGAAATATACTCCCACCACGTCGTGGCAACACCAAATCTGGCTGGTTCGACGATGAATGCAGACAAGTGACCGAACGGAAGAATACTGCATACCGAGCAATGCAGCAACGGCATAGAACGCGGGCATGCGCAGCGGATTATTCACGGCTCAGACGCGAAGAGAAACGAGTTCACCGCTCCAAGAAGCATGCTTTGGAAGAGCAAAACATGCAGGAACTCGAGCAAACCAGAGAAGCGTACGGACCGACACGAAAGTTTTACCAAGCGATAGCAGGTCACCGAAACAACGTTACACCTAAGGTAACCTGCTGTCGCAACAAGGATGGAGATCTGGTTAGTAACCAGCCAGAGGTCCTCTCGCGGTGGGCTCAGTACTTTGATGAATTACTCAACGACCAGCTAAACGAACAGCTAGAAGCGCCACTAGCAGATAGTGTCATGCTACTGCCACCTAGCATAGAAAAAACACGAAAGGCTATCCGTCGGCTGAAAAATAACAAGGCACCCGGAACCGACGGAATTGCAGCTAAACTGGTCAAGAATGGAGGTGCATGACTAGAAAACAAGATTCATCAAATAGTTACTGAAGTGTGGGATAGCGAATCGATGCATTTTGATTGGAATCTCGGCATCATCTACCCCGTATACAAGAAGGGAGACAGGTTGGACTGCAACAACTACAGGGGTATTACGGTGTTCAATACCGCCTATAAAATATTCTCCCTGATCCTTCAGGATCGCCTTGCCCCGCACGTCGAAGAGATAGTAGGAAACTATCAAAGAGGATTTCGAAACGGAAAATCAACCACTGATCAGATCTTCACCATGCGACAGATCTTGGAGAAGATGGCTGAATACAGACACGACACATACCATCTCTTCATTGACATTGCATTGACAAAGCCGCATATGATAGCATAGCCAGGGTAAAACTGTACGACGCTATGAGCTCATTTGGAATCCCGGCCAAACTGATAAGGCTAGTTAGAATGACTATGACCAACGTCACATGCCAGGTGAGGATGGATGGAACACTCTCAGGACCTTTTGCTACCACCAAAGGTCTGCGCCAGGGGGACGGGCTTGCCTGTCTCCTATTCCACTTTGCGCTAGAGAGGGCCATCCGCGACTCGAGGGTGGAGACTACGGGAACCATCTTCTATAAGTCTACCCAGATCCTGGCATACGCTGATGATATAGACATGATTGGTCTGCGGCTCTCCTATGTAGCAGAAGCCTACCAAGGGATTGAACAGGCGGCAGAGAGCCTCGGATTGCAGATAAACGAGGCAAACTGATGGTGGCAACATCAGCGGACCTACCAATAAATAATCCAAATCTAAGTAGGCGTGATGTACAGATAGGTGAACGCACTTTTGAAGTCGTCCCAGAATTCATCTATCTGGGGTCAAAGGTCAGGAACGACAACAGTATGGAAGCTGAGTTGTGCGCAAGGATGCTGGCTGCCAACAGGTCATTCTACAGCCTGAAAAAGCAGTTCACCTCAAAGAACCTGTCGCGACGGACGAAGCTGGGACTATATAGTACATATATTTATTTATTTATTTATTTATTTATTTATTTATTATAAAATTCTTGTCCGCCAATGATGGCCCCACAAGATATCGTAAGTTATTATAGATTAATGTAGCGCAGACCTTCACTAATAGTAGACATAGATGTGTGAAAATCAACTCCTGCATAGAATGAATTAAAACTGCGTGTCATTGCTGATATCGGTTCATTTGCCGCATAATTAGTGTTATGCCTATCTACATACAAAAGGGACGATGAACGAGGACTAGAGCGAGGAACGTGTATGTTCACTTTGCTTAATAAGCGAGGTGCGTCAATTTCTCCTTTTATCAGTTTGGCCATAAAGATTGTTTTAGCCTTTTCACGCCGCTTCTCTAATGATTCTTCACCTAACAATAAGCATCTTGTCCTATAGGGTAGCGTGTCACCATTTGGCCATCTAAGCTTTTTAATCGCGTAACGAGTCATTTTCCTTTGTACACTTTCAATGCGTTTGATCCAGCGGTCGGTATGAGGACACCACACAATTGATCCATATTCTAAAATCGACCTGACTAGACTGTTAAACAGTGTTTTGATACACAAAGGATCATTGAACTCTTTCGTCATTTTCCGTACTAAACCTAGGGTCCTATTGGCTCTGCTAACAACGTCTTCTATGTGTTTTGTAAAAGTTAATTTATGATCTAGTAAGATACCAAGATCGCGAATTGTATCTACACGGTTAATCGTTTGTCCATCTATGTCATAATTATAATAAATAGGTTGCCGGGCACGAGTAGACGAGATAATAGCACACTTATCGATACAAAGGACAAGAAAATTACGATTGTACCAGTCGGAAAACATTTTAATCACGCGTTGCAGTTCGTTATGGTCGGAGTGAGTGTTAACTGGACGAAATATTTTTACATCATCTGCATACATTAAGTAACTGCTGTCAAGTAAAACAAAAGAGACATCATTTACATATATTAAAAACAATAAAGGGCCAAGGTTGCTACCCTGAGGAACCCCAGATGTGCTTGTAAAGATATCTTAACTAGCATTCCCAAACTTTACGTAGTAAGTCCTATTGATCAGATATGATCGAAGCCATGACAGTAAGTGTGCTTGAAAGCTTAGCCTGTCGAGTTTTGCTTTCAGTATATCAATGGATACACTGTCGAAGGCAGCTTTTAGATCAGTATAAATGCAGTCTATTTGAATCCCTTTGCTGATATTACTCGTACATTCCGAGACAAATTCAATTAGATTTGTGGATGTCGAGCGATTTGGCATAAAGCCATGCTGCGCAATTGCAATATAGTTTTTTAAAGGTCCTATCAATGCATTGTGGACAATTATTTCAATCAGTTTTGCACATGCTGAAAGAGAGGTGACTCCTCTGTAATTACTTGCCTCATTTTTATTACCTTTCTTGAATATAGGGATTAACGAAGATGTTTTCCACAAGCTAGGAACAGTACCAGTACTCACATACGCCTCTGAGACATGGACACTGTCCAAATCTGACGAAACCCTCTTAGCCGTGTTCGAGAGGAAGATGCTCAGAAGGATACTTGGCCCCGTATGTGTGGAAGGACAATGGAGGAGCCGATATAATGACGAGCTATACGAGATGTACGGCAACCTCAATGTCGTACAGCGTATCAGCGTAGAGGATAAAATCCTCGAAGAGCCTAGCAATGTCATTAGCACCGTAAATGAGATCGATACTCCTGCCGCAGCCTGCAGTTTAGAAGCCCGCGTCGATGCACTATCTCGCCGCCTAGATGAATTCTTAACAGCTGATCGATATTCGTATGCAGATAGCAACACACATAGAAATTCTCGATACAGACAGCGTCATAGCCAGCCATGGGAACAACGAATTTCTAGCGCCATGCGATCACGCACACCTTCACACGCACCGCGCCGCTGGTTCTGTTGGTTCCACTATCGCCATGGAAACAAGGCAGAGAAGTGTGAGAAAGAGCACACTTACGACACAAATACTAAGTGTATTTTTTTCGACGAGCATCTGTCGGTTTACTCCCGATAAAATTAATGATTTTCTCTCTACACCCTCACACTTATCCTGGCAGAAACACTCTCATCAACCCAGCCAAGACCGTGAGCACCAGCTACAACGCATCCTCACCACAGCAACGCAGCAGCGACAGCGTACCACTACAAGCCAGCACCACGCTAAACACCGCAAACGGCAGCTCAATCGGTACGCTCGGCATAAAAACCTAACCCTAGACATCGGTCTTAACCAATCATTCACATGGCCATTTACAATAGCAGATGTAGACTCGGATATTATCGGAGCTGATTTTATAAAACACTTCGATCTACTCGTAGATATCAAACGCAACAAGCTAATCAAAAACAAAACACACATCACTACTACACTACCAGCACACGTATTCGCATGTAGTTCAAACGATATCTTCTCACACCTATTAAACGAATACAAAGATATCATGATACTTGATAACAAATGCAAGCCTGTCAGTACAAACGTAACACACCAAATAATTATCTCCGGTGTACCCGTCTTTTGCCGTCCACGTCGTTTGGACCTAGAAAGGTTACGTGAGGCAAAAGCAGAATTTGACTTACAAAAACAGCATTTGTAAAGCCTCGAAAAGCTGTTGGGCAAGCCATTTACATCTCGTAAAGAAAACAGATGGGAAAGGGCGACCCTGTGGAGATTATAGGAGCTTGAATGCTATTACCGTTCCTTATCGGTCAGGAACCAAGATCCCGTGCCCCACATTCAAGATTTTTCAAATATTTTGTATAACAGAAAAATATGTTCATGCATCGACTCGCAACGGGCATACCATCAAATACCTGTAGCTCCTGAAGACATACCCAAAACAGCCATTTCAACACCATTCGGGTTACTTGAATTTAATTTCATGACGTTTGGCCTTCGAAACGCAGCACAAACGTTACAACGGCAGCTGCATTCCATCCTTGGCGTTTTAGATTTTGTTTTTACGAATGTAGACGATTTATACGTCGCCTCCGATATCGAAGAATAGCACCACCAACATTTGCGCATACTGTTCGAACGTTTGAGCAGTGGCGGATTAAGGGTAACGGGGGCCTAGGCGGTAAGACGAGTTGAGGCCCCTTGTAAATAGTAAATGGTGTTCGGGGCAATTGATTCGCCAGCCTCGGGGCCCCAACGTCCATCCTTCCGGGGGCCCTTTTCGCTAGTACTCTGTCCATACGCCATACTATAAAATGGCGATCTACGAGGCCCCTAAATCGGCGGGGCCCCAGGCGACCGCCTAGTCCGTCTACCGTTAGATCCGCCACTAGACCAAGAGGATCAAAAATTTTGGACAATGCAGAAAGTATTTCTCTTTTCGTTGGGGCCAACTTTTCCGATATCTGTGGGGTAATGAAAATAAATTCAGCCGTAGCAGGATTCCACTTGATACCCAATGTTTTTATTATTTCGTTTGCCATGCTCTCGCCCAACACCGTAAATGAATCTCGATCTTCTTTCGGCACTTCACTCAACAACACTTCAGAATTAGACGCCCACTTTTGCAAATGCATCCCAGCTGAATCGAACAATTGAACAATCTGATGCTGCACCTCTAACAACTCTTCCACATGGTTTGCACTGAAAAGACTATCGTCCACGTAGAAGTTTTCCTTCACTACACGACTAACCATCGGAAACCGTAGCTGTTCATCGTCAGCCAACTGTAGCAAGATTCTTGTTGCCAAGAAAAGGGCTGCAGCAGTCCCTTAAGTTACAGTTGTCAATTCAAAAACATGAATAGGACTTGATGGCATAGCTCGCCAAAATATTCTTTGTAAGGGCGTATCCCTCGTGTCAACCTTGATTTGCCTAAACATTTTGGCAACATCAGCATTCAGCACGTATCTGTGCATCTGAAACCTCAGCTGAACTGAGAATAAATCAGCCTGCACAGTGGGACCCGTCGTCATAACATCATTTAATGAAATATCATTCACTTTAGCCGATGCATGATATACAAACCGGCATTTGGTGGTAGTTTTGCTGAGGTTCAAAACTGCATGGCGAGGAAGGTACCACCTGTTTACTTCGGCTAAATCGAGCGACTCATCCTCATCGCGACAATGGCCCATAGCTTTGTATTCCTCCATAAACATGGAATATTGCTCCTTCACTTCTGGACGACGACTCAGCTGAGCTTCTAAAGCAAAAAATCTACGTAACGCCATCGAACGTGAGTTACCAAGTTGGTCAATTGTTTCCCTTAATGGAAGCTGAACGATATATCTACCGTCCACATCGTGTTAATGACTTTTCTTAAAATGTTTCTCACATTGATGCGCTTCCGTTTGAACAACGCGCTCGTTAGAAATCTTCTCAATTTCAAAAAAACCTTTGCAATAACTAATCTAAATTATCAGAAACTGCTATGTTCGTATGAACACCTTCACCATTGTCACTGCTGTCGATAAAGCCACCAATCATCCATCTTAATTCAATATCCATCACAACTGGAAGTTCATTCGAGTATTTGACGAACCCTGACTTCACGATGAAAGGTAAACGATCCATGCCATTTAGCAAATCTATGTCAAGATCACTTGGTATTTTCAGATTATCAATACTGAAATATGACGCTGAAAGGGTTCTTGTTAATTCATCATACACAAGACAACGCAAGCCAACAGTAAAGTTTCTACACATTGATTTTACAATCACCGCACAAAACTTATTTACTGGTGACTTAACGTTCTCGATCCCTGACACTGGCATGTTAGTATTCACCATTCGACACCCCAATTTATTCACAAGCTTCCGTGTTATGCAGCTTATCTGAGAGCCGCTATCCAACAATGCTCGGTAACGCACTAACAATCCGCCATAGGCCCTAGATAACGTTTACTAGAGCTGTTTGTAATATTACACGCACTCTCGGCAACGTTGAAACACTTGAGTTTTAGTTCATACTAAACACTACTACATCGGAATCTGGCAATTCATCGGATGTTGTTTGATTCACTACACTCTCCGCTTGATCGTAATGCATGATTGGATGATGAAAACCCGTACACCTTTCACACTTGATCTGTGATTTGCACCGATTTTTCCAATGACCGTACTTAAAGCAAACAAAACACAACCCTTTTTTCTTGAGCAAAGCTCCTCGTTGTTTCACATTCAATTTGCTTAGTTCGGGATACTTTTCCGTTTCATGTGCATCCTTACATAGCGCCCATCTTTGCTCAGTGATAGCCGTGTTTGCCTTGCATCTAGAACGACCGGGTTTATGGATGAAATTCTTTTTTGTTTCTCCGATTTACCACTACACTTGCAACACTCAAGCACTGATACACGACCCTTCAGGAACATTATAGTCGGCCGTATCGGGGAGCTTGTTCGTCGAAGAACGTTCGTCGCTCATGAGTGGACAGGGTTGTACCACTAGGTTGGGCAGAACTAAACCTAGACGGTTTTCACATTTTTGTTCATAGAGGGCTATGATATGAGTGAAATTGAGTGTCGCGGCGAACGTTCCCGGGAACGAACGAGCTCCCCGATACGATTCACCCAATTTTCAGATTTACCCAACACTAATGCATTTACAAGTTGATTTTTATAATACAAAGCACTGTTGAAATCTTCATACTATTAACTAATAGTTCTAAAAACACGTGAAATACTGCTAATTGTAAGCGAAATCAAATCTGAACGATTTAACATCCATTTTTTTTATATAAGCCGCTAAGAATTGTACATCACAATATAAGGTTTATTTTGCCCTTTAAATAACTTACAGTTTTTATTTTGAGTGTATTCAAACAACTAAAGTTCAATCTCACGATTCTGTAGAAAAAAAAAATCGATTTTTTGCAGATAAACACTTAGTTTAATCCACGGTTTAAGAATTGAAACAAGCAGAGTGCTTTGATCCTATTTATTGCAAAGCCCAAAGTCTTTTTTTCACCGTGCTATCATGTAGACAGTGTTTTGTTTATAATTGGTTGGCGGTGGCAGGTGCAAGTTCGATACGTATTATGCCGAATTCCGGCTTGAACCAAGGACATGTGTTTGTAACAGCGTTTTGTATTGTCCTAATCATTCTTCTTCTTCTTTTGGCTCAACCGTTGTGGGTCAAGGCCTGCCTGTACCACTTGTGGGCTTGGCTTTCAGTGGCTTATTGATCCCCCCCCCCCTCCCCCCATAGCAGGATAATAGTCAGTCATACGTATGGCGGCACGATCCATTTGGGGCTTGAACCCATAACAGGCATGTTGTTAACTTGTACTAATTGACGACTGTACCACGAAACCGGCAGTCCTAAACATTATTCGATAGAAAAACATTCATTTCAGGGCTCATGTTTGTTTATTTCAGTGTATTGGAAATTGTGCATAAAATGGCAATGAAGTGCGCAACAATTGGATTTTTGAATAGGTTTAAAAATCAGTATATCTTGGCATTATTTATCATTTTTATCCCTAAAAAACTAAACATACATTTTTAAAACAATAATGATGCATGCTAGACACAAATTACTAGAATAATGTGGTTTTATCCATCTCAAACATGAGAAATACATTGGCTGTTCCGGTAAGTGTGCAACAATTGGCAAATTACCCTAAAACAGTTTTTCAGGTTTCTTTGATTACCACTTCCATACGAACACAATACAGGGTTTTCCAATTCAATTTCCAATGTCATCAATATGTTTCATTGCTTGCGATATGCAAATAGATATCAAATATTGAATTAGCATCACAAACATTTTCCAGTTCTTTTACATGATTTTAAATACATCACAAACTGGACTTCAGTTCAGTTTCAGAGTTTGACAGTTCTTTTTGATGTGTTGAAAATTTGTAGCGCACTCTATATACACAGGGTACAGTACGACTATGTAAACACATGGTTTACATAGTCTCACATTTAAGCATAACGCATTACAAGGACGCTAGACATTCAGACGATATGCACATAGAAAATTGATACGATAAAATACAGTTGCAACCGTCATGCCGGGCTCATATGCATCAGATTCATCATTCGCATCATTCAGAGCATCACATATGCGCCAAAACGGGTCTCGGGAAGCGAAAGATATCCTTTTCTCCGGAATGCACAATGGGCAGTTTAGAACAAATTTCGGGATAAAATTATTTTTGCAGAAATTGTTAGTTTTTATCGTTTGTAGCAAAGTGTTATGATAGTAAATAACATTTTATATGTAGTTTGCATCCATACCACCAGGTGGCGCTCCATAAAATAGTGTTTTAAGTGTTTTGTGTGTTTTTATTCTTTAATTTGTTGTTTCTAATAGTATGAACCATTTTAAAATATACTTTAATGTTCCATAATATATGAAAAAAAAACATAATGATTGAATAAGATAATTTTTTTGCTTTGTATAGGACAATTGTAGGTAATTCTTATCACGTTTACTCACATGTAGTACAAATGTTAAAAAAATTACATACAAACTTAGGTGGATGCTATTAGAAGCTCCTGACGTCTAGTTGACATTTCTAAAGACATGAATAAAGGCATTTAAATAATTAGATAGAGCAGGTACATTGAAATAAAGTACTTCCCAAATTCGTAATGAAAAGCAGCACATAACAGGTTGGCTGATAAGTCCCCGGTCTAACAAAGAAAAACACATTTTTTTGTCAAAATTCCTTTTTATTATTCAACATAGTTCCCTTCAAGAGCGATACAACGATTATAACGTTGAGGTCGACCTTCTAATTTTTTGATACCATTTTGGTAGTACTCCTTCGGTTTTGCCTCAAAATAGGCCTCAGTTTCGGCGACCACCTCTTTCCCTGCGAGCATCCTTTTGAGGTCTGAGAACAAGAAAAAGTCGCTGGGGGCCAGATCTGGAGAATACGGTGGGTGGGGAAGTAATTCGAAGCCCAATTCATGAATTTTTGCCATCGTTCTCAATGACTTGTGGCACGGTGCGTTGTCTTGGTAGAACAACAAAATAACAAAAGTTGCTTGACAAAAGACGATCTATCTCACAAACTAATTGACATACAGACGTCAAATTTTGACACGAATCATTTGAAGGTTGGTACTATATAAAAATAATATGCATTTAATAATAGCGGCGCCATCTATGTGTCAGACCGGGGGCTTATCAGCCAACCTGTTATTGTTTGTCTTTGAATATCATCCAATACTTTTCCAAGTCCTGTACTGCCTTCAGAAGGGGTAATAAAACTAAAAATCCGATGTTCTTGGTTTTACAACTATCCAAAAAAATCAGAATTCAACGATAGCTACAAACAAAGTATTTACTTCATTTGTAAAGTTAAACTCTGTCTTTGTTTTAGTGTGTGTGTAGCTACTGATATTAAACTGGTTAACGAATAAGGAATACAGCTCATTATACAAAATGCCCTTCTGGATGCATTTTCTTTCTTGCAAAATATTACAGTCAACTCTCTCTTATTTGAGAGGCTGATTAATTACAGAGGTTGAAAGTGGATGAAAGGTCCATACAATCAAGAAAGAGACACAACATTTAGTATGCAGCTTTAACTGTTGCTATAGGAAACTGCGAACAGGATTGCCAATTTGAGCATACATTATTCAATAACCATGGCAACACCATACACAAATAAGAGATATACAGATTTCTGAGTTTTTCCAAATTAGAGGGAAAAAAATGGACTGAAAATCAAGGGACTGTGGAAAATGTTCAATTAAGAGAGGTTTTTCAAATTGGAGAGGTATCAAATAAGAGAGGGTTCACTGTATTTATAGAATACTCCCCTCTATCCTTATATTTAGTTTGTCATGACTTTTGGGAGTTTCTTCTCCCAAAACGCCAATAGATGCTGGTGCATTTATAACGTTTTCCTGTTATGTGTATAAATTTAGAATTATTTTCCTTACATCCGTCTATAATCTGGAGTAGGACCAAAAGGTATTTGGTTCTGATTTGCTTCATTATATTTAATTATAAAGTTAGGTTAGAATAGAAATTTACAAATCAGATAAGCTGAAACTAAGATACACAGCTTCGTAATGGATATTAAAAGTGATCAAAAGCAAGTAGAATATATTTTTGTAAAATACACTAAATGCGCTACACTAGGCACTAGGAGCCGCCTAGTTACGCATGTGTCTGTTTTTAGAAAAAGTTGATGCGAAAAAACTTCAATAAAATCCGCGTTCACAAACTTTATATTTCTTCACAGATTGATAGTATATATATTACACTATTATGAGACAAATATGAGACAACGCCACTCTACGCCACTTTCATAACGGCATCAAGTCAAAAATCAAAATGATGAAAATTTTTAGGAAGTTTCTACAGTTATTATCGTATATTTTTGCATTAAATTAACTTAACTCACAATCTTCAATGTATTTATAAAGCTGACTAAATATACTTTTTAAAATGCCTTAACTTATCAAAATCGGTTCATATTTGAAAAAGTTACAAAGGTTCTAAGTTTTCCAAAACAGTGAAAAAATTTCTTCGTTTTTTTAACAAGTCTCGACTTTGAGAGGTGTTTTCTAGAGAACCAGAAAAGATTAGGAGCTCATATTTGGTATTTTTCTTATTTTAACCCTTAGTAATAAAACCTATTGTTTGGAATTTCGCTATTACAAAGATGATTTTTTGAATTTCATCCCGGCAAATGCCCATTGTGGAATGGCCAGCATCGTCCGAGGACAGAGGGTTCTTGCAGGCAAGTACAGATGAATCGACAAGAGCAAAGCTGGGCAGTCAATGCTACCATTCAGAAGCCTAACAATGAACGCCAGCCTAGCCTTTTGTATCTTGTATTTTGTATTTTGTGTAAATCATGTGGAAGAATTGAAATTTTATTGTGTTGCAAATATACAAAATTTTCAAAGCCATTTTATAATGTAAACATTGTGCAAAATGTAATCCCACATCGATCTGATACTACATTTCCATCATAATAGTTTTTCATCGGGGTTTGAAGCCGGATCCCATCACCCGTTAACAGGTTGACTATTACAAATTGCACTACAATTGGTATACAATTGCATTGAATGCAAGATGATAATTTATTTCGATCATCATATTTATTATTTCTTTGTTCTTTGTGATGTTGTGAAAATCATGAGTAATAACTGAAATTTCATTATGAAGCAAATACAGCATTTGACAGTTGTTGAAAAATATCTTGGAGGCGGTGAATAATTATGTCAACATTCGTATTTGACTTGGACATCCCAGTATCAATTTCGTTGGTTTTATAAATATGCAACTAACTGTAGCTAGATCAAAGATCGTTGCAAGCCTCATCGAATCGCAATTGAAAGTCCGGCTAAACTTCAATCCCTTCCAACAAGCGTCTGAATGACTGTAGAAAGGTAAGCCAGTCTTTTGCATACAACTTCCTTACTCTCGCTACGATTACACGTTGCGCTAGGAAGTTCGCGAAGAGTGAAGAGAGATACATGAGTAAAATGTATGAGTAAAAGAGTAAAAGCGAACGGCAACGTACTCTATTCACACAGCGCTGTCTGTCGTAAGCCAGCACTACCGGTACTGGTGGGACTTAAACCCACCGATCATAAGATGAACCGTCGCTCTGCCAGTCAGATCGCGTCCGTCAGCAGTAAAACAAACAGAAAACATATGCTCTCATAAGCTTTCGACCTATGCTGCTCCGCGAACCAGTTCCCGCTCACGTGTTGTGTAGTGTAGACTTTAATTTAATTCATAGACCGAATTTAAGTTCAGGGTATTTTCTGAAACTCATGTCATAAAAGTAAGATAGTGTGGTGAATTAACTTATGCTACTGTGAAGCTACTGAAATAACATTGTAAAGCTGGTGTTAATGTGACAGTAGCAGCATATCCCCAATATTAAACGTGTAATTCCAAAGAAGTTATGATGGTTTCAATTATGATGGTGTTCAAAGAAAGAACGTAAGATCGGCCAAATTTGCAATTTTGCTTGAGCAAAAATCAAGCAAATAAAATACTACGTAAACACCGTTTGTGAGGATTTCAAATGCTAGAAATCGTTTAATTTGTGATTTCTTGTAATTGAAATGCCACCGAGTAATTGAAGCAAAGGTAAATATAACAGCAGATGTTCTCAAATGAAAAATATTTAATACGAAAACACTATTTTTACAATTATCTCTAGAGAAAAACTAGCAACATTAATTGACGTATTAAAAAGTTTTATGAAATGTAAATTATGTTAGACCGAAAAAAATAAAGAAGAATTATTACAATTATGGCAATCTATGCTTTACACGTTTACAACGCCAAAATATCTCTTTTTACCGTTACCGGATCCTGCAGATGAAAATGAATAGAGGTTTAAATACTTTGTTGTTGACAGAATTCAATCGCGAACAAAAGCCTATTGAGCTGCTACTGTATTACATGGTTTTCCTATGTCTATATTTGAAAGTAACTTGGAAAACCCTGTAATACAGGGTATTAATATTAGTTACATAACTTACGATACCAACCTGATCTCTTCGATCTTATGACGGCTACTTACGGCAAATAAACACTGGCCAGGCAATGATAACTAAATGCATACACCAAGATTATGTGAATCTCAAATTTTATCATTTCACTTTCAATTTTAATAGCGTTCCGTTTAATCTTTGTTTTTATACTTCGAGCTCGAATTCACACTATGTTTGTGACATTCAGTGCATCATTGTGTCATTCAGAATGAAATAGCTAATGAAAAAATCTAGTGTGTTCAATTTAGAGAAGTTTCCGTTTTATAGTTTGCATTTTAAATGATTGCTGATACTTACTTAATGAATCATTCTTTACAAATTATACGACAAAATGAAGAATATTCAGAAATAAATAGAAACATACAATTACAGTAAATTCACTAACTAGGAAACGAGACTTTTGTTGTTGTTGTTGTGTTAGTAATTAGTAATGTAAACAAATCCCAGTCAGCAAACTATTACTGTACTAAAACTACCCCTTAATCATATAGCAAACAGAGATCTACGACATATTTTTAGCTTCACTCCACAATTTTTATTTATACATTTTATGGGTTGAATTTTGGTTACGTGTAAATCCCTAACTGTGTTTACAAACATGAAACAATTATTATCTTTTAACTATTTCATTTATATAATTTAAATTCAGTTGACTATCCATAGAGATGGAAAGTCACTATCTTCATAATCAGGTTTAACTGGATGTAGAGAAATAATTAGCTTTCATGATACGCTGCTGCACCTGCTGCAACTGAAGAATACTTACAAGCTACACCTAGGAGATAGAAACTTTAAAAGCATGATAAACAAATGCAGGAAAATGAAACAGCTCCTGGAGGTGTGGAATGTTATTGACACAAATAAAAATGATAGAATTATTTTATGGTTATCCGCATAATGAAAAATATTTACTGTGATTCTTAAATCCAACTGTTTAGAATGGCAGCTAATTAAGTATAGTATCACCCCGCAAGATAGATCTGTTGTAGTTGGATTGCTCATTAGTTGGTACCTGAATATCGTCTGCCAATCAAATAAGGAGCTTTGACATGCATTATACAGAATGTTTGTCATAAAGCTCTTGCTTCATAATTGCTCTTGCATTTCATTTATAAACATAAATTTCTTGTTGGTATGCATTAAAATCTCATCCAGAGAGGTCATTCTGTCCTTGTAATGCTGTAGAAACTTATGAAAACTGTATTATTTTTAGATAGGTAGATAGATAGATAGATAGACAGATAGATAGATAGATAGATAGATAGATAGATTTGAAATGAAACTTGCCTACAAGTAAATGTATGTGTTATGGGTCTTAAGATCCATCTATGTAATGATAAATGTTTCACACTTATACCTTGTTATTTGGAAGCGTTTAAAAATAAGGTAGGATTTCAGATATTTAATTTTTTTAGACGCATAGAGCATGTAGGCTTCTTTAATCTTAATACCTAAATAATAAGCAATTTTCTTCCTGCAGCCACAAGATCCGGGATCGAATAGTTGAACGTGTTTTAGTTGACATTTTTTTAAGATAGATGTTAGATAGTTGGATGACAGTACAATGAATTACATGAGTTTATATGAAAACCCCGATCTAAAAAATAAAAAACAGTTTTATTTAGTATCGAAAAACATGCCAATTAACAATTACGAATTTGATAATTGGCGGGCAATTGAAGACCAATAAGAGAGTTCGGACTGTATTATCTGTGTCATCAAAACACCTTTTAAAACATTTCACTTTAATCCAAGAAATTTGAGCAGAGCAGATTTAACAATCTGAATAAATAGACATGCAACTGTAGACAAACTAACAAAAACAGATTTGATGAACCCTTACACTTACAGGTGTATATATGCCTCAACGAAATAATAAGAAAAGCCGTATCTAAACGCCGACGTGAAATGATTCAGCACGGTTTCGCGCTTACTTAAGGTAACCTTGGTAATGAAGGGTATTTCAGCACGTAAAATAAAGGTAGCTAAGGCCAGCATGCTATGTACTTTCGCTTTCACTATCAGTCTAATTCTTCTGTTCACTAGCCACAAATGTGTGGGAAACTTATTTGTTCCATGATCATGCTTCGAACACGAAATGCGATTGAGATGATGCTGCACTGCGGATGAACAAACACGTTTCATTTAGGTCGTGTGTGATAGGTTTGACTTTTAGCTCGAAAAAATATCAGGGTGCATATTTGATATCCAAATTACTGATCTAACTGTAGTGGTTATCTCGATCAATGACAAATCTTACTAGATTTTTGAACATAGCTTTTTAAAAGAATACGTAAAGTAAGAATTGAATAATATAACCTAAAATCATATCATGTACTCAGAGCCCTTTAAAGTGCCGTGAATTTGTTGGGTTCATTCTTATACGACGAGTTAGAGCAGATTGTATCATTTTTTTTTTCTTCATATTTAATTACAGAGCCATGGTTTAACTGTGATTGAATATTATTATGTTTGTGATACGTTATTACGTGTCATAGTTACCAGAAAAAGCAGCTGATAAATCATATATTTGCGATTGACTGCTCATGTCTCCGATTTTTTACTGGTGTCACGCAGAATCAAGCAAAACTCGGATACTTCAAGATACACTGGAATTGATCAGTCTAACAAACGGTGCTTTCACGGAAATTGCATTGCACTACCATCCAGATTCTCCTGAAAACGACGAATGCAATAGCACACGACATCTAGCTGTAAAATGCTATCAGAGAATCACTTTAAGTTATGTAAATTTTATGCAAAACAGTAACCATTCCCGTGTTGCACTCATCTGAATCACAACGCTATTCACATAGTGAAATTCGCGACACTAAATAGGAGGTGAAATGAAAACAATAACAATTTAAGATACAAACACGCAAACGATTAAAGTAGACTTGTCATGCAAGCAAACAAATCCGGAAGTCTACCCATGAGGAAGTAATGGTTGTTACGGAAACCATCTGAACTGAGCACGAGAACGAAAAATCACTGCCTCGATTAGTACATCAACATGTGTTGTCATGTAGCACCAGTTCAAACACGATGAGAGCGGATTTAAAGAAAAATAAAACAAAGAAGACGAAAAAAGTGGAGAAAGTGAATCTCATATCGTAATCATGCAACTGCAGAAGTAACAGAATTTCTTCAATTTCTTTATGAAAACACTGGTCCAAAACTGTTACTGTAATACATTGTTACAATCGTTTGCAAATACAAGACAACAAAAAGCATTATAAAGGATATAAGATCAGTCACAAAGATTAACGAAATCAAAATGCAAACGTACTTTTACGATCAACGTAACGACAAAGGAAATTATATTCCGGTTTTGAATGAATATAATTAATAAAATTCTACATGTTGCTAAAAGAATTGTATAATCACGCAGCGAATAAATCGCGTCTCAAACTGGATCTCATTTCGGTGCAAGATTTTAAAATTAACTTTGCAGTCCCTTTCTTCGACGACTATAGCAATCGGCAGCATCAAAAACAGCGGATACAAAAAACACTCTCGGACAAAAGAATCATGCAAAATGCACAAAAAATGTGTATAGTCTATTTTCTGTTTGTCGTGGGTTTCGTTGGAGCAGAAAACATGCTATTTTCAGGTGAGATTCTTGATCACTAAGATGAATGATTTTCTATATATTGCGAACTTTTTTTCTTGTGGAAACATCGCAGTTTAATTTTAAGTAGAGTCTTGCTGGCACATCTGTGATGCCTCATTTCGGTATAACACTCTGACAAGTTCTACAGGGTGTATGTTTGAGTTTTGAGTAGCTGCCCGCTTTTACTGCAGGCACACAACCGATTTTGATAAGCTATATCTTTTTGAACAACAACCTTAAATGGAGTATGGACTAGGTGACATAGATTTAAACAGACCAGTGTTAGCTATGACAACCTGTTAAAATCAATCAATTATAGTGCAGCTGCATTGAATTCAAATTTGAAACGCTGTAATTTCTCATTTATATATAAGTTATATTCGTTTAATAATTGTTTCATTGTCGTTTCATAATTGTTAATAACTGTTAGTTAATAATAAGTATTATGGCATAGCAGTTCTTCCTAAAGAAAAAAAAAGTTGAACTTATATTTGTCACGACTATATTCAACTATGTAAAGTAAATATTAATAAATTGAATAGAGTGCTAATTTGTTATATCTAATAATGCATTCATATGATCAAAACTAATATATGTACTTATCATCTTCTACAAAAGGACCGTTATGAACTATTGTTCCCTGTATGCAAGCTAATAAATACGCTTACTAGTTTATATGCCGAATTATGTTTGGAAAAATTAAGCTTTTTCAATACATATAGTCTCTATTGCTCTAATTTTTCCAAACATCGTTATTTATGAATTGGAGTTGCCATTTAACAGCATGATCGTTATGAGTTCGATGCCCGTATGGACCGAGCCTATATGGGTTTAAACTGCTCATACGTAGGACCTCCTACGTAGTACTTAGGGTACACCACAGCCCATCTTACAACTAACAGGAGATTCACACTAACAGGCATGCAGTCCACGTAACTTAAAAAGCAATATTTTTGACTAGTGAATAATTGCTTACACTAGATTTCAACTGTTCTTGATGTACATTTCTTGCTTGTGGCGCATAAGTCGATTGAAAAGTTATTTCTATTTTCTTCCTACATGCTTTCAAATATTCAGGCTGCAGCATTCGGTGCAATCCATGTATGTAAAGTAGGTTACTATTACCATGCTTTCCAGTAGCATACGTGTTTGGTATGATAGCAGTTTTGTGTTATAAACTTTAATATCATCTTTAATATTGCTTGAAGATAAAAAAATAACCAAACTTTAATTTAAATCATCATTCTAAGTCCAGAATGTTTATATACACTTGCACATAAAACATTAACCAACATCAAAATCGTAAAAATACTACAAAACTCAAAGATTCATAAACTTGATTTAATCGTCCAGTTAATGAGAAAATATATGTAGTTCACATATAAAAATGGAGGGTTGTGCTCTACACAAAGAAAATTATCTTTCCAATCCATGACCAAAGAGTTTCATTGCTTGTGTTATTTCGCATTCGAAAGCCTTTGGTTATCTTCTCAAATCCACCAATCAATGATTCTTTGTAAACACCTAATAAAAACGAAAATAATACATGAACTACTTCGCGAATAATAACATCGTTTTAACCTGGGCATTGTGGAAACTATGACTCTTCACAAATAAATTCATAGTTATGCTATGCGCTTTTGTATAAACGTGGTGGTTTGGTACGGGAGTATACCATCTGCATATTAATTAAAATATATTAAAGATCTTTGGTTACGCCTTGTGGTCCTCACCACAGTTTCTCTCGCGACTTTCGCTCGTACACCTCTTTGAGCGAATAGAATGGCCGAGCATGAGGGTAAGGAAGGGTATGTAAAACCAAAGTTATGCACAACCTTCCAACCTACAGCCTAGGCTCTCACAATGTGGACAGACGATTATGTAAACTGTGTTACTTCATACAAGGTGCCTATACCAGAAACTTTCACTGATTCACCCTCTCCTTAAGGCCTATTCTTTAAGTACGGTCGATGCTTCCGCTCGTCTTTGTTGGTACCTTCGATGTATGGACGGAAGTAACATGCGGATTTTCGCATGAGGCAATAAAAATGGCTAATAAGCACAGTACAACCAAAAACTGAAAACCGGATCGACATATTATACTAATAAAAAGTTTCCTTTCAGTCATGGCCTCTTAGTGCCTTGATTGTAAAGCTTAAGTTTCTTATAGCCATAACTTTAGGAAATGAGAGTCGATACTGTACCATTATCATCATTGATTAGTAAGGTAAACAACTCTTTGTTTATACTATAAATTACTAACAATACAGAGTTTTCCAAGTCAGTTTCGAAAGTAAACATTGTTATTCACCGCGTACAAGATGTTGTGCCACATCGATATGACATTTCATTTCCATCATAATTTTTAAATTCTACAACATGATTTGCAACACGACTTCACCTGGATTGAGTATGACAGTTCTTTGTTATTTGTTGAAAATCATGTGTTCAAACTGAAGTTGCATTTTTATACAAATAAACCACTTGACAGCTGTTGAAAAACATCATGGATGTGGTGAATAACAATATTTACATTCGAAACTTACTTTAAAAACCCTGTAAATTGTACTCGAGTAGCTTATAGGTTCATTCGATGAACCTGATAATTGATTAATGATAAACTGCAGAAGCAACACTGCCTCATAGAAAGTGCAACCGCTTTCCTGTATGTCTAAAGGTAAACTGAGCGAATAATAAAGACCCATTTACAACGTGTATGCTTTTCAGTAGGGTTAGGTAATACAGTCGATCCTCGCATAACGGGTTTGATCCGTTGCAGTGACTCACTTATTATGCGAGAGGCTCTTTTCCATTTTATGAATAGTTAAATAACTGTATCCAAGGCATTAACTGCAAATAAAGGCATTTATGTCTGAAATACAAGAAATTAAAAATATCACCATAGTTCCAACAATTGGGATTCACTGTTTCATTGTCATTATTTTTTATCCTTCTTCAATAAAGAATTTAGCTCAACAACCGTTGTCGGTCAAGGCCTGCCTATACCACTAATGGGGTTGTCTTTCAGTGGCTTATGGATTCCCCTGCTTAGCAGGATAGTCATTCTTACGTATGGTGGCGCGGTCCATTCGGGGCTTGAACCCATGACGTGCATGTTGTTAAGTTGTTTGAGTTGACGACTGTACCACGAGACCGGCTTAATATACTTTTTTATCCACTTTCTTTAAAATCAGAGTAATGGTCTATCGTTGTAACCATTCCTTTCATATTTATTTGACAAAACTATTCTTTTCACACTAGGTCTTGCTTGTTCTGAATTATTGATTTAATTTTCCGGTATAATCATAAATCAAAACCATTTATTTGTCAAAAAGATCTGTTAGAAATATTAAATAACCACACACTTGTGCAACATACGACGCACCTAGTGGCAATAGTTTTATATTAAACAATTCTTAGTCTCGAAACTATCATCTGCTTGAGCTACAGGCAAAAATAAAGACTCAACGTTAAATCGTGATGTGGATTTCACATCTCCACCACTCAATTATATCAGGAATACAAATGAAATAGCAAGCTGTGCAAGATTTTACTCGTTAAGAGAGGTATTTGTTACGTATTAAGATTTTCTGACAATAGGGCCCTTCCCGTTTTAAGTTCGTAGGCTGAAATTTCAGCCTGACAGCTGTTTGCTTTGTATAGCAGTTTTTGAGCAGCTATCAAACAGAAGTTTTCAACCATCCGGTCAAAACGTGATATTTAAATTTGGTTATAAAAAACATGCTATGAGACCACCTGGACTACATACACTGTGTTTCTGGATTCCAACACCTGATCTCTTTCATTCGCCTTGGGATAAATGTAAACATTACCTTGTTTAGTCATTTTCGAGCAGGTACTCGAATCTAATTCTAGCTCTCTACTAATTCTACTTGTGGATTAGGGTAAAAGAACATAACAGAGAAATGAAATGGATGGCCTAGGCCTAACACTAAGGCCATATTGAATATTGAATATTGAGGCTCGTAGACATTGCTCAGATTGTGATTGATTTTTTCACCAAATCAAATGCGATTTCCCAATCGAGCACTGTAAAAGCACTGTATCTTTGGGATCATTAGAATTGTTCACGGAACTGAATAATAATATCAAAAAAGTCCTTTAACAGTAAATAGTACTATAGAAATCAGCTGCCCAAGAAATAATGATTTCTCTTAAGGCCCAGAAAGTGAAGATCAGCAGTTTTATTTACCTTTTCCTCAAACGAATCGCAAAAGAGCAATGATAATACCAATACAGTTACCATGTATGTACCTGTTTATTTATGTATGTATGTATGTATGTATGTATGTATGTATGTATTATGTATGTATGTATGTATGTATGTATGTATGTATGTATGTATGTAAGTATATATGTAAGTATGTATCTTTTGATGCATTTTTTAA
Source organism: Anopheles coluzzii (assembly GCF_943734685.1). NCBI lineage: Eukaryota > Metazoa > Arthropoda > Insecta > Diptera > Culicidae > Anopheles > Anopheles coluzzii. Next base: position 57,199,674 of record NC_064670.1, on the reverse strand, counting down.
CAACAATAGCCGGTATCGCGAATAAAGGAACACATTTTAACAGCCGTTTTAAGTTCATAATGGTTTAACCAAGTTCATTTGATGTTCATTCCTGTTAAAATAAACGATCGTTAAGACAGTTAACGACTGCTCGATATCGCAAATAGGCAAAAATCGAGCAACATAATTAAACGACTATTAATGTGTATCGCATTTTGATTCGTAAGTGGAGTTACGTATTGTCATTGTCAATGTTGAAGCGACTTCTTGCATGTAGTCGACAAACCTGGGATATATCGGCAATTTTTATTGATTACTGGCTTACCCGTATACTTTTGGTCCTATAGTGTTCCCGTACACAGTGTGCTAAGCTAGATCTGCCTATATCATAAATAGAATGTTTCAAAAAGTTCAAATGAGTTTTCAAAAATTCATAATGAATGAACAGTAACCCGCTAGTAACAGAGTATAGAATTTTAGTATAGAATATGGAATACCATTTCCGTAAAAAGCTTCGGCTTGAATGTTTGAATGAAATAACCATATGAGTGAAACATAAATTTTTAATGTTTGACAATTGCCCTGCAGAGTTCATGATCATCTCCAATCCTACCCTTTACCAGAAAAGTTTTCCGATCCCTTACCTATACACCTGATCGCTATGTACAAAGAGATAAAAAGAAGAAATATGAAACAAGTAAACAAAACAAAAAGCTGATCTGGCTGTTGTAATCGACATAGTAGAGATTTTTTCACGGTGAAAAACTTCCTGCTAGAGCGGTTAGACGGATGAAAGGAAAAGTAAATGTTCATGGATTAATGATTTGTTCATCTTCTCCATTTATGAGTCTTTTTATGAAAAATCATCGAATCATCATGCTGTCGCATTTATGTATTCGGGATGCAATGTTGTAAGGGATGCATTTTTTTATTACTTTCTTCGAATAAATGTCTTCAAACTGTTGGACAATGTTTCAGTACCCTATACTTGACGGTCATTTAAAATGTTTTATTACTTATCGTTACGTAGCAATTTGCATGCGTTTCCAATCTTTCTTTGGTCTGGTTTAAATACTGAGCCAAACATTTAAGTTTGTGTTGCTACGGTACCCCTACGGCACTGCTCATTTATCATGATGCAATCATATGCTAGCATCACTAATGACAAGTTAGGGGTGATTTTGCAAGGTTTCATTTAAGTAGGCTGATGAGTATACCTAGCATAACGATCGTGGTTAGAAGTACTTATACGTTCCCTCCCTTCCCCTGAATAATCTGAAGGTTTATAATAATCAAATACCGTACGGCGTTGTCAGTATGCCTATACAATTCAGTTTTTATCTTTTATCAAAGATTAAAGCTCTAGTTTTTTCATCCTAAAACGGTAAAAAATTATCGTTTTATCATAAAAGCCATTGATCTCATGTTTTATGTTATGTCTTAAAGCCTTTTCGGCTGCCCTAGTTTGATATTTGTACTTAGAAGGCTACAACAAAATTATTGCTAATAGAACAATTAAAGAAGACTTTTTTAAATAGTTAAAACATTTGTCGGCGTCGTGAAAGAAAAGGTTAAAAATTAACAGTTGTTAAAAATTCACCAAAAAGTTAAAACCTGCTCGACATGATATCGTTGATATCGTGAACGCATTGAAGAGTTGTTTCAGTCCAGTGCACTTTGAACTATTATAAACTACCTAGAACAGCGGTCGGCAAAGTCCGGCCCGCGGGCCAAATGCGCCCCACCGCAACAATCAATCCGACCCGCGAAAGATTTTGACTGATTTTGAAAGATGGAAAGAAACTATTCGTATACATTTTACTGTATATCTTTTAGAATAACATTTTATACCATAGTACTCTTTCAATTTTAATTAAAGTACTATGGAATGAAGTCAATTTTAATTAAAGTACTATGAAAAATCGATGGAACACATGTGACGGATGTTGTACCAGTTTGCGGACTAGGGTGTCATGTCGAAATTTTGCCGAAACTCACCTAATATGAACGCATTGAGTTTTGGCGTCACTGTTTGCCATTGCGAAACCAGTGGACGCGATTTCTGCTTCCTGATATATGTGTTTATGTTTCCCAAGCACTATTTCACTGTTTGGCGGGTTGCATCGATCTCCCGGCCCAGATAACCCAGTAATGTAGCCACTTGTACCTCTGTCTTCATTTTTAGCTTTTTTGAAACCTCAATAATAGGCTCTCTTGCGATGCTTTGATGGTTGACTAATAGTGTCAAGATGTTGGTGACCAAAACGCAGAAACGTTCTCATGCGACGAAAAACTTCTGTACGCAGTCCAAATAAGACGCTACGGGGTGTCATTCGTTGATCGCGCACGCTTCTAAGTTGGTTGGTTTACTTTTTTGGTCATCATGGTTAGAGCTTGACTGATAGAGGTGTCAAGGTCAAGTGACTGGTAGAGGTTGCCTGTTGTCTAATGGGATACTACTATTCAAAATGCAATTAACGATTTGTTAGAACGGGTGATTATCTATGATAAACCCATGAATTTGTCAATTTTGTAAATGCAACCGTTAATTACATAACGGTTAACATTGTATCAACACGACAATAAGACTTTCGGAATGAAGGTAATCGCACACGAAATTTTATATTGATGAGATGCACTAAAGACTGGTTGCAATAAATTTATTTAAAGTTTTGCATGCGACTTTGCGATGGGAGAGCTTTTGACTTTTGCCAACGCAAAACATGCAATACAAAGTTTTAAATATAGTGAAACAGATCCATACATTTTCATGAGATTTTTTATTTTTTTTATTTTTTAATCGTTCCTCTTAATTTCACACAAATCAGTTGGTTTCCCTTTAATTTTCTTTTGCGGATTTTTCGATCGTATTTGAAACCAAAACAAATAATAAAAAAAACCCTTGTTGTTTTAACGAGAACGACGATTCCACACTGTTGCTGTTTACGAGTACAACGTTTGTCAAAGAGCTTTTTCATAAGGAATCAGTTATCAATTTATCTGATATGGCATGACTTGTCCATAAAGCATTTTTAAAGGTACTGAATCTATGTTTGCTTCGATAATTTTTTAGCCTTTCAAACTTTTGTATCATCCCCGGAATATCTTCAATATTTTTTAGGGCGTGGGAAGATGGGGTCTTCAAGAAGCGATATTGATCCCTTTTTTATTATTTTTTTTGACTGATCAAATTGTTGGCCATCTATTGCTGATTTTAAAGTGATTAAAGATTACAATTAGTTTTTAAAGAACATATCTTTAATTTTGAACTTTGCTTGGATGATATAATTACAGAAAAACAACATTAATACCTAAAATGTTTCTAGATCAAAATGTAATAATTTAAGCGTAATAATAATAAAACCGCATTCTCCTGGCCCGCGGCACTCGATCATTTACTAAAGTTGGCCCTTTGCCTTAAAAGTTTGCCGACCGCTGACCTAGAATCCTTTTTAAATGAAAATGTGAATGCAATATTCAAACATTTTGTTTAGTAACATGATTTAAAAGGAAAATAGCAAAAATGTTGATTTGTTATTTTTAACGACTGATAAGCTGCCTTAAAAAAACAATCGTCAACTGCGTAGGCGATGCAAATTAACAGGTTGATCGATCTGCTCAGTCGTTAAAATTTTACCAGAGTCGTTAAAAATTGCTCGAATTTGGCATCGCGAACGCTTTTAGTTCATTTAGTTAAACAAACGATCGTCAAGACCGTATGCGATACAAATTGACAGTAGTTTATTCATGCTGCTCTATTTTTACCCTGTGTTTGCCTATATGCGATATCGAGCAGTCGTTAATTGTTTTAACGATCGTTTATTTTAACAGGAACGAACATCAAATGAACTAGGTTAAACCATTATGAACTTAAAACGGCTGTTAAAATGTGTTCCTTTATTCGCAATACCGGCAAATATCTCTTCAGCGAATAGCGTTTTTTCGATTGTTTGAATGAATATGTTCTGAAGTTAAAATTAATTGTAATCGTCTACTTGACCATGTCTTAGCCAACCTTAACAAGGCAGCAATATGAACTTGTAAATATTATACCGTCTATGATCAAAATAGCATTAAATTTGCCAATTCCTCCATCTAGACCGAATAGTCGTCATAAGGCATCACACGAGAAAACCTTGAATTATGATAAGTTAAACAGATTACTTGCCTTGCAAGAGAGGATTTTTTTTAACATACGGACATATCAATAGACGATTGCATTGAGTCATTTGTTAATACAGCTATTCCCCTTTTCCCCAGTGTTGTCCTTTTCTCACACCACTCCTAATCCCCCTTGGTCGGACAGGACGCTGAGAGCTTTGACGTTACGTGACAAAAATTGGGCTACTCGTACATACTGGCATACTCGTAACAAGTGTTGGGTGAAGTAACACAATTTAGTGTGCTGTGCGCACAGTGCGCACTTCGAACCAGAGTACTGTTCGCACAGTGAGGTCCCAGCCCGCGTACACACAACGCCCACGGGCCTGCCCATGCCCGAATGTAGAGCCGATAGTATACGATTACATATTCACCATTAACGTAAGAGGGATAGGCTTATACCACGAACGTACCCGAAACGTATGCATGCTTCACTCATCAAGATCTAATGGCAAGGACATGAGCCAGGAGCCTTTTCTCCTGGCCCAGATGGCATCCTTCATAGTTCCCGCTGTCCCAATTGTAGCTCATTTTGTCTACCATCTTGATCCGTTTGTTTAATAAGTCTCCGAGAAGTGGCTGTTTGCCAATGGCGTCATCCATCAATTACGTAACGCAAAAATTGCAAATTTTCGACACCCTCAACCCTAGTGTAACAAACTGTAACGTTGGAAGAAACCTCCCTCCTCCAAGATACGTAGCAAACTGACTCCATCCTCCTGCAATAGCTTAGTTTATGGAACAAAAATAATTTTTTTTTGAGAATTAGTATTTTTTTCTTTATTCTAGTGTATTCACAATTTATTAAATGACAAAAAAATTACAACATATTTTGTGTAAAGAAAATCGTTACACAAAATCGAATCGAAAACGTCGTTTACGTGTCCGCCCTCCTTTGTATGTTACGATTGGCAGTGTTTGCTATGGGCAGGATGATCCGCTTTTAAGAGCGATCAGCAATTTTAATGAAACCTCTCACCTGTTCAATTTCAATGTTTGCTCTGTTCAGTTCCATACGAGTCTTCGCACCCCAAATCAATAGATGTCTTTATATTCGTTATCGTTGTTGTACAATTATCATTTCAATGTTATTTCCCATAACCCTAATAATTGGTGGTCTTTGCATTAAGTTAGGATAGATTAGGATATAAAGAAACATAGTGAAACCTTTTTAATAATTGGCATTTTATTGCAAGATCATATGCAATAGTGTTTTGTACTCTTGAGCATGAAAACTTATTCACTATAATTAAAAAATCGCTTAACTTGATATTTTGCATTACATTTAGAACTACACCCTGAAAAAAGATATCGTGAATCAAATAGATTTAGTTGATGATATTTAGAACTAACGTAACAATCCCTATCCCTATGAAACCAGCGTGAATAATCTTTCATTTTTATCCTATTTGTGTAATCATCACTAATGTTTGCACCTTTAGAATTCTTGTATAGTACTGCTTGTGAAGTAGTTGTAATTTTTATATCCGTCTATAAGGGTTCAGGCCACACTTTCAAAGGTATTTTCACTTCCAAAGAAGGAGCAGCACTAGCGTGGTACTCTCTTACTACTCTCTTATAGAGAGTACTCTTATTTGTACTCTCTTACTCATGTGAGATCATTTTGTTGAAAGTTCTTATCAGTTGTATGAAAGGTCTTTCTCGGGAAGTCACATGTTATTAAGATTATAGAAGTGTTGTTTGTTTTATTTTCTGTGTTAGTCTGTACAACTAACAGCTCAATTGGTAATGGATGTGATAATTAATTTTCTTCGATACAAAAAAAGGAAAGTGTATTCAATAACGCCATCCCATCAAAGTTTCTTTTAGTAGATGCATTCTAAAGCCAATAGTTAACCATAATATAATATGTATGGTAATAAAATAATTATATTACGCCAATTGATGTTACGATGACTATGTTCGTCGTGTTAATGCTAAAGAATTTATTTATCATTAAACCGAAAGGTCTTACGCGAATATCATTTAGGATAATTATAATAGATAATCACATATCATAATAAGATGGATGAGCTGACCATAGTAAAAAGCAATAACATCAAGAAATAGATGTTCTTTTAATTTAAACATGTGATTAAATAACTTGTTCTATGTAAAAGGAAAATATGTTTCAAGACATTTTAAAGGAAGTGACAATACGAGAAATATTTTTTGGAAGAATTGATGGTCCATTTTCATACATATTTATGCAAGTTATTTGAATCTTGCGCGGCTAATACTTAAAAGGTTTTTTATCAAGGGTGCTCATAGTTGCGGAACACTTTCTTGATTCATTCTTATGGCCAGTAAGCTCTATATGATGGGCATTGGATTGTACGACATCCATTTTGGATAAATCTCACAGGAATATCCAATGTCCAATCCAAAGACTGCTGCGGAGTCCAATTTCATTCACATATACTTTACTTCCCCTCAAGAAAGAGTAAAGAAAGTGTCCCACAACTATGAGATCCCATGAAAAAACCCTGTACAAGCATAAAAATAATCAAATGGAAAAATAATGGAAATAATGGAAAAATTAACATGGGTGAATTAATAATTTCAACATGTATATGTTTATATATTTTCTTTATATCTTTATAGACTGTGGCGTTAGAACTTCACGTCGTCAGCCTCGTAGTAATGCGTCTAAATTAACATCTATCACCAACTCTACCTCTCCCAGTCTGACGCCGTTCGTCCGTAATCCAAAAATAATGCACGGAACACCCACAGTTGAAGGTCAGTATCCGTGGCAAGTATCTTTGGAATTGCTGCATCCGTCCTACGGTTTTATAGGACATTGGTGTGGAGGAGTATTGATTGATCGTAATTGGGTTCTATCTGCAGCTCATTGCATCCACAAGTACGTATTATTAATTGTTAATCATTTAAAAAGGTAGTGTGAATATTGAAAATTTAGTTAGATCTAATTTGTTTTTTGATACAAAACTCAAGTTTTATGCATAAAAATACAAAAAGATAAAAGATAAAAAAAACAAAATAAAAGATACAATGGATCAACAATGGTTCCACAATGGATAATCATTATTTTCAATAAGTCTAAACTTTTGTTTAAGAGCTTAGAAACTTTATCAAACTTTGACGCATTTTTATTGATGGTTTAAAAAAGCATACTTTCCTTGTTTTTTTGCATGTTTAAATAAATGTCGTGCTACCTAACATCATCCTTCATACCAATCTTATAATTGATTGGAAATTACTCTAGGGTTAATGTTTTCATTGTGGACGTAGTACCAATTGCCACATTGTTCAGTGCAAATCCTATTGTAGTAAAGTAAAATACGTCATAGTGAAAATAATATACTATTATTGTGCAAAATACCATGATGTAGAAGGAGTTATTCTTTTTATGCTAGTACAAACTGTTATCTGGTCGTTTGTATGGATATTAAAAGTTAAATGATGCTAAACCGGTACATTTTCTTTTTTTTTATTTGGGTTAACAACCCTTGTCGCTCTAAGCCCACCAAAAATAAGGGGAAGTGGGGCAAATGGACGTGTTAGGCTTCTTCTTCTTCTTTTGGCTCAACAACCGTTGTCGGTCAAGGCGTACCTATACCACTTGTATGGGGTTAGCTTTCAGTGACTTTTGGATTACCCCCCATAGCAGGAAGATCAGTCCTACTTATGGCAGTACATTCTATTTGGGGCTTGAACCCATGACGGGCATGTTCTTAAATCGTACGAGTTGACGACTGTACCACGAGACCGGCTAGGAGCACATGTTAAGCAGTTTAATGAATATTTATTTGACTGTTCCACGAAACACAAATGTTCTTCCACTAAGGCTGGAGGACATTGTCCGTACTCGCTAGTGTAGTTGTTATTATCACTAGCGCATCTGGCGACGACCAGCGCAAGCTAGATATAGGTATAATTTATGGGTCAAAATTATTTATACTTGGTGTTACATCAAGTTTCCACCAGGCTACTTGTATGCCGTTTGAAATGTTGATAAACGTCCATAAATTGCAACAAAGTAGGCCGTTAATTGTTGCAGTTGGACAAATCGTCACCGCGAGGCCACATGAGGTGAAATATACAGCGAAATGAACTATTTGACAGGCGAAATATCTGACGGATAAAGCATCACAGCAACCAGCTGATGTGCAATGTAAACAAATAACGTGCACAAAATCATATTTAAATCCGTTAAATAATTGCAATATCGAGTACCTCGTCAATTTTGAATCAACAGTTCATAATTTCTTCCAATTAGGGAATGTTCTGCTCAAGAAGATATTATTTTGAATAGAATTTCGAAAGCGGATGTTGTGTCTCCCCCAACCCTTTAGCTGAACCTGTCAGATATATCACCAGTCAAATAGTTCATTTCGCTGTATATTTCACCTCATGTAGCCGCGCGGTCATTCATACAAAGCGCTGGGCAACATTTCTCCGAATCTTCCAATACTTATCCATCATTGGGCCTGATCGCCAACGAAAGTCGATAAAATTTATCCGATCGGTTAATATTTTCCACCGTTGGATAATTTTCTCCACTGGTGGATAATTCTTTCCGATTCGAGTAGCCATTGGTTTTTCCTATTTGTCAATCACACTTTTGTTTACATTTAGAGGTGTTGTTTGGCGGAATGGTTAAAATCAATGTGTATGAATACCAGGTGATCTCAAAGACTGTTTTTTATGACCAAATTTGAACGTCACTTTTTGACAGCATGGGTGAAAACTTTTCCCCAAACAAGCTTTCTGGCGACTTGCCGAATACACAAACAATCGTAGCATCTTCGTTATTTGCACTGAAATACCTTAAAAAAAACACACAAAATATTTCTTATTGTAAGCTAAACCAAATCTGAACTAATTAAAATCCATGATTGGATCAAAATAATGCCGCGGATGAGGACACCAATGTGTACTACATATGTGTTGCTATGAATAAAGCGAACGGTTCCTATGGAAATTCATTTTACCCATTCTGTCAAAAGAAGCTTTTTTTGATTCCGAAATTAGTTGTCAATTTGTATGGGACGAGACCACCTTCATACACTTTGATTAAAATAGTAAATTTGGCTTGTTTATGGACCATCTAGTGAAGAATCCACACCAGAAGTGGCCTTAGACAGTACCGACTCTAGGCGTGTTCAAACAATCTGGGTAAAGTGTGAAACGGGTGGTTGCCTGAACAAGTCTAGATGATCCAAAATCGTATGAACTGGAGGACGAGGTTTGAATCCTTTCTGAACTTGCCGCCTTCTCTGACCCTTGTGCTGTGCCATGTACCATGTGCGCCCATCAACTCCAGTATAATTATTTCGTGCAATAAGGAGTGTCCAAAGCCGCTCACAGTCTCTCGCCCTCGCCAGTCCACTATCCTGTTCTTAATTGATGACACCTCCAAATCATTTGGCCACTTAAATTTAAACCTAATCAGGCTCATTGGGTAAAATTATAGCCTCCTCGACCCAAAACATTTTTGACAGATAAATTATACCAGCATTTAGCTTCCACCCGTCACCGCTAGATGGTCAAAAATTGCACTATGGAGTACGATCAATGTAGTCCGGCCTTCAGAAGCGTTTTTCATCCAGCCATTTTCCTGGCCCTTCATAAATATGTCTATCTTTCCAGAAATGTTTCTTTGGCATTAGATATTGTATCATCATCAAATTGATTATTCTATTTCACTAGGCATCTAGGCACAGGGCCGGTCTGGTGATACAGTTGTCAATTCGTACGACTTAACAACATGCCCGTCATGGGTTCAAAAATCGATACTGGTTGCAAGAATTTTAGCTGCATTTTCGATGTATTTATAAAATTACTACCAATGAACAACTCTGACACTCTGAAAAAATGGCTGACTGAATTAACTCCATCTCCAAAATGTTTGAAACTAATTGGATTTGTGTGGAGCTTGGATTGGTATTTTCATCTTTTATATAACTTTGCGGCACCATGGCAGTTCCCTAGCCCAGTGCTATCTAAAGGCCGAGGGACACTGTCCGTACTCGCTAGTCTAATTTTGATTTTCACTAGCGCATCTGGCGGCGACTAGTGGAAGTATTTTTTTTATCATCGAGGGAATGGTCATGCCGGATCTCAAAATTAAGTAGTTTTTCCATCGTTTTTTGTCATGAAAATGGATGCAATGCATGCAGAACATGTGTATCTACATTTTACAAAACGTTTCTTGTCCGATTTTAGAAAAAAAAACATGAAAAAATAACATATTTTCTTCAGCCGCTCCAAATTGTTGGGCAAAATGCTTCGGTCAGCCGCCGCCAGATGCGCTAGTGAAAATTACAAAAAATTAGCGAAATTACACTAGCGCGTACGGACAATGCACCCCGGCCTTAACGGTTATAAGCACAGCAATTCAAAAAATATACCAATTCCGTCTCAATGACAACTTTTAACTGTCAAAATCAAAATCGTCGTATCTGCGAATCGTCGTAACTCGAGGGGGTCGTAACTCGGGGGACGCCTGTAGTAATTATTCTATCTAAATAATGAACGACGGCATTGAGGCAATTAGGTCTTTAATGGTAGATAAGACAATAAATTTCCACTTCTCATTCATTTCTGATACTTCCAAAAGTTTAAGTAACTCTAAAATTATGATCCTACTTTTGGTGGAACCTTCTACCAACGGTATTGGGCTGATTTAGACCGTAGAGCGCTCGGCCTAGGCTATGCAATACGCAGATGACCACCCAAACATCTTCTACTTCTTTGGCACAACAACCGCTGTCGGTCAAAGCCTGCCTGTACCCACTAGTGAAGTGAGCTTGGCTTTCAGTGACTTATTGCTACCATAGCCTGATAGTCTGTCCTATATATGGGGCCACGGTCTATTCGGGACTTGAACCCATGACGGGTATGTTGTTAAGTCGTACGAGTTGACGACTGTATCACCAGACCGACCAAAACTAGGCGATGGATTTCTATTAGCTGATATCAAATGGTTTAAGAACCATATTGGTCAATATTGACATGCTACGTGGTCATTTTGCTATAAAATGAAGACAGTCCGACTTTCAGTGTCCGGGATAAATTTTATACCTTTTCTCACATTTATGAATGGTGTTCCGAGATTTTAAAAGTTATCGGTCTGATTTTGAAAGTTATGATCGCATGTGCACAGCTAAAGAGTGTCCTCAAAAACGTGTAAAGAAAGTTTTCCGAAAAGTGGTCAATGGAACCATATTGCTGAAAAGTAAAATAGAAGGTGAAAATATGAGCTGTCCGACTTATGTCTTAAAGCCGGGGGACATTGCCCGTACTCGCTAGTGTAATTTCTATTTTCACTAGCGCATCTGGCGGCGGCTGATCGAAGCATTTTGCCAAACAATTCGGAGCCGCTGCAGAAAATATGTAATTTTTCCATAATTTTACATAATTCGAACTGGAAAGGCTTTGTATATGATAGATGAATATGTTGTGCAAGTATTTCAGCCATTTTCGCATCGAAAAATTATGAAAATAATACTTAATTTTGAGATCCGGCATGACCATTCCTTCGATGATCCTAAAAAAGCTTCCACCAGCCGCCGCTACATGCGCTAGTGAAAATGAAAATTACACTAGCGAGTACGGACAATGACTCCGGACGACTCTGGACAACTCCGACGACTCCGAACGACTCCGAACGACTCCAGACAACTCCAGACGACTCTAAACGACTCCGGACGACTCCGGACGACTCCGAGTGACTCTAGACGACTCCGGACGACTCCGAATCCAGGCAACTCCTGACGACTCCGAACGACTCCGGGCAACTCTGGACGACTTCGGGCGACTCTGGACGACTCCAGACGACTCCGGGCGACTCCAGACGTCTCCGATTCCGGGCGGATCAAATGGTTCCATTTTGCCGGAGTCGTAATCGGACTAACAATAGTCGGAGTCGGATCGGAGTCGTGGGTGCGCTCCATACAGTACATCACTAATCTGAACCAGTTTCTCTCTCTCTCTCTCTTTCTAAATGCCGGTTATACATGAAAATCTTCACTAGCTAACATATACAACTCCTGTCAAAATTGTAGTTATCTCAATTCACGGTACGATGGGTTCCATGGATGAGTGTTCTATCACTTACGGGAATATAGTTTGAAGGGTCTGATGGGTTTTTAGGGGTGCCATAAATGTGGTCCCTAATTTTTTAAAGAAAGGATACGCAACACGCTTTGCGAACTACGTTTTACGTTTTACTAGAGTTCGGTTTATTCGTTTTTTTACTAAGCCGCGGAACGGTGAGTTCGGGAGAGACGCAAAAATTGCTGTTGCTCGATCGAGAGTTACCGGAGAAGAGAATGTATGTATTTGTTAAGCCGGACGGATATGCGCGTGTCGATGTTGAAACGTTTTAGGACGAGAGAGAGCGTGTATGGAGCAAGCCACCGTTTTTATAGCTGCGGTGCAGCATGCTACCACTGTTTGTCCTGCTCTAGCTTTGTGTGCAGTCCCTGCCTAACTAGCCCGTTAAACATTTTGGTCGGTACTTCTAGGTGTGCGCACCAGATAGCGCTCTGGTCGCTACAGGTTCGAAAGAGCTTATATAAATACACCATTAGAGGCACTTGGGACTTGCTTTGTTTTTAAAAAAATGTGCGTATTCTGATGCTATTAAATATCCCCAAAATTATATTGGTTAATCCTGTAACCGGGCCAAAATAACATTTTGAGTCTTGTGATTTATGGTTCATGGGAAGTAATGCTCGTGTTAGCGGGATCGTGGTACATTCGTCAACTCGTACGATTTAACAACATGTCCGTCACGGCTTCAAGGCCCGAATAGTTGATTAGTGGCGCAAAAGTTGAACATTTTCACACATTTTCAGACTTTGGGGTTTGCTGGTTAATACACAAATAACCAGAATATCAAAATACAACATCAAATTATCGCATACTTCACTACACACATTATTAGGGTACTTTTTCGATATGCTTCTACAATATCAGGCCGATATATTAAATACCCATTTAACATGCTAATGTTAGCCGATGTAATGCTTTAATTATGAGATATCGTTATTAGTCATTCTGTTGAAAAATGAATGCATTTGCACTTCGTGTGCCTATTAAATGACATATGATTAGAATTCAAGTTTCGAAATAGAATACTTGGTTTGCATGAGAGATTTACATACTGGTTTAATGTTTTGCACTCGCATAGCCGAAGAGTATCCTCATAAATGTATGATGTATGATATGTAAGGATTAAAGAACAGTAAAGAAAGCCTCAAAGTAAGCACATATCTGTAGCAATGCATACAAAATCAAAAAAATCGAATTGAGGTGACTGCTATTGAAGGTATAAGTAATTATCATAGTTTGCTTACAATACTTTTAAATTATAATTTTCATTTTCATTTTTATTGAAGTTCATTTACTATTACTTCCTCTATTATTTATATGTCCTCTTACATCTACATAATTGGTACAACAAGGTCCAAGGATATGTCCGTCGTGATATTTGAACCAAGGCACCATATGGTTTAGTGGGTGAAAAAGAAACGAACAGTTGATCGAAAACACAAAATTATCAATATATTTTGTTAACGAAATGGTACAACAAACATGCAGTTACCCTTTTAGACATTCATAAATGAGAATCTAAAATTCAATAAAATCCACAACCACTCCATCCGTCCTGCCTGTCTTATTATGTTTTAATAAGGATAATTTAAGATTAGTTTGGAAATTGGGATGTTATTTCATTCTTTACTAAGCCTGATTCATACTTTACAAGACCCGAACAGAAATAACAGTGCCCAATTGAGGGCTTACGTCACACGAATAAGTATTTACGCTGACTGATAATGCTTTTACGAAATCGGATTGGCTGGCATCCCCTGTATTATTGACTGTATTGCTGCCCGCGACCATACACGAGTTTGACATCACTGGATTAGGGCAGCGATATCTAGATGGCGGATCTTAACAGTTCATATATTTCATAGAACGTTCACACATTTTTACTCTTGCTATAAAAATTTTGATCTTCACGTGAAACTCTACAAACATTATTGTAGAATTTGACTTTTTCGGTAGTTTGTTTTCCAGTTGAATTGAAGTGTGTCTAGCATTCATTTGGGTATTTATGAATATGTATGCATGCGACGAACAACATCCCCGTCATGGTTTAAACCCCCGAATCGCCCGTGCTTCTATACGTAGTCCTTTTCTCATACGGACTATCCTGCTATGGTTAAAAATATGTCACTGAAAGACAAGCCCACTAGTGGTAGCGATCGAACCTGAACAGCAACAGTTATTGTGCCAAAGTAGATCAGGAAGGAAAAGAAAAAAACGATTGTTGAATGAAATGTTGTACAAAGGTGTAACCGTTACGTAGCCACTTGTCTGTAGTCTATGTGCCCACTTTCTTCATTCAGCAATACAACTACTGCACGGTCTTGGCCTGTTGCAAGAGTGTCGAAAACTACACCACCAGACTACATTTTGATCTATCATTTTAAGCCTAAGGCGGAGAATGAAGCCTTTAATGTAGTCGGTGGCTCGAGAATTAAGGCTAAATGTTAAATTTACACGCTATGGCCCTGCGCGGTCGCTTAGTCTTGATCCGCCTTAAACCTCCGGGAACTTCTACCAGCAACCTGGAGTCATTCGGATCGACCGCAAGGTTTAGTAGGTACAATAAAACATAAGCGCCTCCAAGGTCGGGTTTTAAAAATGTCTAAAACAGTTTTAGTTTAGTTTAGTGTCTATTGTTCGATGGACTATAGAGCCCTATCGAGTCAATTTTTTTTAAAATATACATTAGATAACGAACAGAACATTTATATATTGTTATTGTTGGACGCATTTTGAACACTTAAACGTGAAGTCTGTTTTGCTGAAGTCATTCCAGGCTCATAGATATCGTTAGCTGAATTTAGTAGACGGCACATACAAAGAAGGGGGTTGCGAGAGCCAAAGGTTGTTCGAGGTTCGGCGACTGCCAGCATTGACCGGCGACGGAGTATTCTGGCAGGAACAAAGAGGTGAATCCTTCAAAGCAGCTCAGGACAGTCGATGGTTCCGTTTAAGATTCCCGTGATAAATGTCAGTGTGGCGTGCTCAACACGTTCAGCGAGGGACGGGAACCCAAGCAGCAAACACCTAGTTCTACAGTCGAGACGACGCGGCCAATCACGAAGAGCGAAGCGCGTTGCCTTCCGTTTGATGGACTCTAGCCGCGCAAGTACCCTATTAAATGAGGCCCACCAAACAATGCTAGCGTATTCCATCAGTAATCTGATAAGTACGCGATACAGTGGCTGGTATTATTGAATCCGTTCGTAGCGGTGGCGTACATCCCGACACTCATTTTCCTACCGTACTAGATGGTTGCTACAGTTATTCACCGCGGCGTTGTAGGACAGGGCTCAAGAAATGTGTTGCCATCCCTAGAATTTAATGTGAGCGCCGTACGTTCCCGCTTCGAACGGATTCAATAATACCAGCCAGTGTCATGAAACACATAGAATCACGAAGCTCGCGCGTCATGTTTATGATCAAGCCAAGTAGCCGATTGCCACTAGCGACTACTTGGTCAATCTGTTCTTCGAAGGAGAATTTAGTATCTAGGAGGACTCCTAGAGCCTTTACGCAGTTCACTCTTTCAAGGTTATGACCTTCAAGCGTATAATTAAATAGCGCTGGAGCTCTTGAACGGCTGAATGAGATTACGGCGCATTAATCAATACAGACGCTTAGTGCGTTACGCTTGCACCATGAGACAAACTCAGTCAGGCTGGCTTGAAGTTGAAGATGGTCCTTGGGCTCACGGATTTGGCATTATATTTTGCATCATCTGCGTAGAGTAGACAACTATTATCCGGGAGTACCGTGCACAAGATGTTTATGTAGAGCAGAAACAACAGAGGCCCCAGGCTGCTGCCCTGGGGTACGCAGGAAGAGCCGACAATAGATTTAGACAGCTTAATCTAACTGCTGATGATCGACCACATAGATACGATTTCATCCATTTAACCAAAGGTGGTGATAATCCGAGTCGATCAAGTTTTACCAGACGAATATTGTGGGACACGCTATCAAAAGCCGCCTTAATATCCCTGTAAATGGCATCAACTTGCATACCATCATCAATAAACTTATAACAGTCGCTAACGAATTGCATCAGATTTGTCGTAGTTGATCTCTTGGGCATAAATCCGTATTGGTTAATGCCGATGTATTTGCCGGCAGATGCTATTACTGGTTGATAGATGAGGAGCTCGAACACTTTGGCGCAGGCAGCCTCGCAGTAGTAGCAGGCAGTAATACCTCGATAGCTCAATGCTTCGTTTTTGCAACCCTTTTTGTGGATGGGTGTTAACCACAAGACCTTCCACAGCGATGAAAACGTTCCTTGTGCGCAGAGATTCGTAAAAAATCTCAGTCAAAACAGGAGCTACCGATAGAGCACAACGCTTGAGAATTGTCGCTGGGATACCATCTGAACCCTCGGAGTAAGACGACTTGAGACGCTCGATTTTTGGGTAACCAGGGTGTCGGTGACGACAGGTAGAGTTACATGAATTGCATCTACAGAAGTATTCACGAGTCCAGAGACAACAGCCTCCGGATGTGTGATGTGTGAAATGAAGCTATCCTCGAAACGCGTGGCGAACAACTATCATTTTCCTAAGATTGGTGTTCAAAAATACATCATTAATACAAGAACAGGATTACAGTACAGTAAGATACTTCATTAAGTAAATCATTAATTTCATATTGTCCATTTTGATCATTTTGCTGGCAGTTTTTACAGTCTGTTTGATGTGTGTTACTAACAAAGTAGGCACTGGAGAAGTATAGAATATGGTTTCGACTGGCTCACAAATTTTTATTTTTCTCTCAAGTGATTGGATTATTTATAGTGAAATTGGTGATATTTGACACCAGCATTGTCGTTTTGTGTATCGACATATGCATTGTTGTGTTCTGATCAAGTTATAAATGAATATTCAGCAAAATCAAAAGTGTATTATTGTTTCAAGTTTCGGCAGGAGCCCAAAGCTCCTTGACAAATTGATCTGTCTCAAATCAACATTTACCGTGTACTTATTTTCGGAAGAATTTAAAGTGAATAATTACTTGTGTTTCGTGATTTTAAAATTCCAAACAAGTTACAATAAATTCTACTTTTAAATTGACATTTTCATTTTCCGTTTTATGTTCATTCATCTACTATTATGTCCTCTATTACCTACATGTCCTCTTACTTCTACATAATTTTTCATAAAAACCACACATTCATTGTTTTCCTGCTCTGGTTCTCTTAATTACGAAACATAACGAACTATGGACTAACAGTAAATCTGCGCAATCTGCTAAATTATAATATCAGTATATCATATTTAACCTTTATATATCAAGACTAACTGCGGAAAGAACGGTACATGACTTAATATAAGAAGAAAAAAATACATTGCATGTGCTACCATCAAACAAGACTGCGTAAAAATGTTTTCATCATATTAAAACTTGAACTGAAATCGACATTATTTCCTAAAACACAATAAACATTAACCATTTTACCCAAAGGATCATTACTTCCAAAAGTTGTTGATCTGAAGTCCGTGCTCAAAAGAGCCCTGGGTCTCAAAACCCTACTAGGTGCCTAAAAGTTTACCTTTTCAAGAACTGACGGGGCGTCGATAGAACCGCAAAAAAGGTAGTGAAAAATAGGCACTGTGCCGCCATTCTCCTATGTTCAAGAGGCTCAAGTCTACATAAAAGACACCTAAATGTGTTTAAAATTTTCCACGGTTTTACGAGAAAAAGAGAAATGTTAATTTGCTATGAGCCTGAAATCTTAGTAGCAGAATGACTGTTGCGTTTTAATATCCAAATACAGTTCACGGTCGGTAATCCACACTTGGCTGAGAGCGGAATATCAAATGACGTATTAATGTGTTTTTAAGCGTCTTATTTTTGATTGGTTCCATGAGTAAATTATAATATATAATATATTTTAGTGTTTTACAAAGAAAGTACATAATTTAAAAAGTATAAAGGTTAAATGTTTTTAATTTTAATAGGAAAAATACTCCCGTTAAAAGTATTTGGACTGTATTTCGAAATAGAAAAATATCCATTTTCAAACTTTTTTTTTAAATTTTACCTTACCTTTATAAGCCTTAGTTGAGCCGTATTTAACTCATCTATAAAATACTAAAGATACATTCAACATTATGTTCAATTTTTTCTGATATTAGTGATTTGTTCAACCTTCCGCTTCCTGCTCTTTGGACAGTGCTTCTTGGAGAGTATGACCGACGTTCCGAATCTGGTTTTGAGCAACGCATACCAGTAGATAAAATAATTTTACACGAAAAATATCAAAACTTCAAGCACGATCTTGGTAAGTGCATCACTTCATGTACCATAATTTGTGTGAAATGTAATTAGTTCAATTTAACAACATTCGCAATTAAACGTTGTACTGTTTTTTTTAGTATTGCTCAAATTGGGAAAGTCGGCTAACACATCCCCAAACTCACGAATAAGAAAAATATGTCTTCCGTTTGCTGACTTTACGGTTAATAGCATGCCATATGATGTACGACCAACTCAACAACTAAAACAGGATGCCAATTACAAACCGGGATATTACTTCGACGTGGAACAGAGTGACGAATTAGAAACAGACTCTTTGTCACTAGACGAAGAATCAGATGCCGTTTCAGGGCCGGTCCCATTCAGGGATGACAATTTTTTGAGACACTTCAAAAAATTGTTTCAAGACGCATCCTCTGATGACCGAGTTGTACATTCACGGACAGCAAAATACCTGATCAATCAATTGGTAGCGGGGCGGCTGCGATCTCATTTAACCAATCGAACGAGTTCAGATTTAGCAAATGATCAAACGGTGCTGAAGACATCAAACAATGCATTATCGGGTCGATTAAGTGAGTCTAGAAGGTCTTCTAGGCGTCTTTTCTCCGTAGATATGTTCAAAGTAGACAATACCCGTTCGCGGGTAGACAAGAATGGAAAACGATGGATCAACCACCAATTTTCAGGGAACTTCCTCTTTGTGAAAAATGTACCACCCAACCGGCATCATCACCGAGAGAATATCAACAGCAAATTCGGCAACAATAGACGACGAAACGATAAATTTTCTCATGCTCCAGTTTTCTATCGCAAAGATCCTAACTACCGATCTGAGGACGCTATCAATCCCATGCCTCCTGAAGGCAATATTCCGTTCGAAGATTTCGCTTCTGTTGCTCAAACAGATCATGGATCTCCTACAAATGCATTGCCTGATACATCACAGTATGTGGATTGCTTGGCAACAGGTTGGGGGAAATCTACAATCGATGATGAACTAACAGATGTGTTATTGCAAACACGGGCACCAATTCAAAGCACTAAGAAGTAATTACCCTGATCTTATATCTTTAACAAACTCAAAATTATGTTGATTTTTATATTATTTAACATATAATGCATTTCAATAGGTGTGAAGAAGCATATGGAGATTTTATCAAACTACATCGTGGTCATCTTTGCGCTGGAAACCTAGATGGAGCTGGCGGAACATGTGTGGTATGTATACGTTTAACAAAAACTGAATTGCATTTGCGTTGAATTAAGGATCAGCATTTGTTAAACTTACTGGAGACTTCACATAGGAAATAATTTAATAAAACTTACTTTTTATAGTTAGTCAGTTAGTAATCGTCATTTGTAAAGATATAAAAAATGACATTATTTTCATCATTTTCATCCATAGGGAGACTCTGGAGGTCCATTACAATGTCGTATCAGCAAGCGAGGTCCGTGGGTACTGGTTGGAATAACATCATTTGGATCCGGATGCGCGTTCAAAAATTATCCTGATGTATACACAAAAATTTCATTCTACCGTCAATGGATAGTCGACACTATCCAAAACAATTAAACTGCGCACTTTTAAATTTAAATGTAAAGAAGCAAATCGATTGTGATATTATTTTAGATACGTTATGATGTAGATTGGTGTAAATTGAGAGATTCATAAGTTCATAATAATCTAATATATAAATTCAACAGAAAACCATTTAGTGCAACGTACAAATTGTTAATTTTTTAACAGCTCGCCCCTTAGAGCTAAAAAAACTTTGCTGGAAATTTCATACCGTCGTACTCTTCCAAATTAAGTTGTCATTATATACATTGATGAACTTACCATAATATGACCATTATTTTCTCGACAAACTTCCCGTATATATTATTTATAGACTTGAGACTTTCACAATGCTGGAAATCACATACGCATTTTGTTCTTAAACACAACTTTTCTCTGGATTTACTGGCTGCAAAAAAATAAAAAATAAACTCGACTTTCGCATTAATACACAATTTAGCGTCTAGCTGCATTTTGCGATACTCGCTACTTAATAATTTGCAATTCAAATTATTAGAATTTGTGAAATAGCTCCTTACATTTTTCTCACCTTATACTATTATTTTATCGAATATACATTCTTCTTAATTTCATAAAAAATCGCTTGTTTCATATGATCTATTTCAAGAATTTTTTTGCTACTTTTGAAAACGAAAACGAAAAATAAAAAAGCCTGTTTATTATTTTTACGAGTGCGACGATAATACACTGTTGCTTTTTACAAGCACAGCGATAGTCAAAGAGCTTTTTCAGTCATCAATTTGTGTAACATAACATTACTTGTTTGTTAAGCATTTTGATAGTTAGCATTTGTACGTTTTTTTATAATATTTCTACTGTATTCTAAAACATCACCAACAATTTTAACGGGGGCAGGAGAAAGGGGTAATCAAGAAGCGATATTGCTCTTGCTTTATTTTTTTGACTGATCACACTTTTTTGTCCTCTGTTTTTGTCCTCAACCCTTTCACGACCAAGGGAAATATTTTTCCATCCACAAAAATCGTTTCCAATCGTTCATTTATAAGAAAAACAATACTTTTTAAACGAGACTTCAGAATTAAATGTATATCAAAGGTGGCAAATGTCTTCTTGAACGAATAAATAAAGAAGAACTGTAAAACAAATTTAACCAAAACCAAACAATTCCAGGGATGAGCTAGTAATATTTTGGATGTATATTAGGTTTGAATAAATCAAATAACTGTGTTTTATCACGTGTTTTTATTTGGATGGTTAGTATAATTGTATAGTATAATTATGATCATTACAGGATAAACTGCAGAATATTAGTACAACTAGTTAATTTGACCCAGTAACAGGATTAGGCAATGTAATTTTGGAGATAATTAATAGATTCAGAATTCAGGCACAGGATTCAGGCACAGGCTAGGTTGTTTGTAAAAACAACGCAAATCCCAAGTGCCTCTTATCTAAACTGTCGCTACTGAAGATTCAAATCGCTGCTGAAAATTCTTACAAGGTTTCCCAAGATTTATTGGTTGGTTCCCATATTTTTTTGGTGTGTTCTTACGATTCTTTTCCGATTACCAGAATTTTTTGGTTCAATTGTATTGAGATCCAATCGGACGATACCAATAAATTATGGGAACGAACCAAAAATCTATGGAATATGATGACTAAGTCATGAGACGAGCCCACAAAATTATGGGAACTGATCAATAAATCGTGGGAAGTCCTGCATGAGTAACAGGTGGTTAAAGAGAGACCCTGGTTCCAACCTCAATAAATAAATAAATAAATAAATAACCTCATACAGATCCGTGTGATGTTGTTAAACCCATGTCGTTCCTGGAACTTTTACATAACCCGCACCAAAGCAGAAACTGTTTCCAGATCTTAGAGTTGGCCAATCACTTACATAAGCCATTACATCTCGAACCCATACCTGCCATGGGCATGATCCTGTTCCCATACCGTTTCCATAACTATACCAGAAATATCACTGAACCCATGCCAGTCCTGGAACTGATTCCGAACTCATACTGTTACTGGAATGTGTTATCCAGATTGCTTATCCTTGTTGTAAATGATTTCGATACCGTGCCAATTCTGGAAAAGACCTGACCTGTCTCAGTCTAGATCCGTCAAGGAACTCTCGAGCCCAGTGATTTTCCGTTTTGTTTATATATCAAGAGGCACACAGTATTGTTTTTACCATGTAACATGTGTAGAAATGTTGCCACGCCAGGTTCATACATCCGGACTTACAGTGGCGGCAACGTAAAGTTGAACGCCTCATATTTTCAATTATCCTCTGAGTCTGCGGCATTTTGAATAGCTCTTCGAACATTACTTTGTTATCTGGAAAATCTCAGACAATCTCAGACATGCCTAAATATTAAAAAAGGCTTGAACCTATGAGGGCCCCTGAAACTCGGGAAATCTACATTCCTTAGCAAAATGACCACAACTTTGTTCGAAGCGGACTTGATCGTTCAGTCGGTCATACCAGTACGCTTGTAAACGTCAAAGTGAGAGGACGTGTTTTGACCAATTTGCAAGCCATCATGAGCAAGTTTCAGCGGTACAGAAGTAACACCTTCCGTATCGATTATTCGGAAGCTCCTATTAGACCAACGCTAGACGAAACGGCAGATTTTCTGTTTACCGTTCTTAAAACTGGCGCGGATGTCTAGATGGTGCAACGGAACACTGCACAAAGTGCAGTATATGTTACCATGCCAACACTCGAACGTGCATTGGCCATGGTGAACGCGCACAACGGGATTCACTTCGTCACGCACGAGGGGAAGCAGCACAAGATCGCAATCGAGATGGTGGATGATGCGACAGAGGTAAAAGTGCGCGATCTGCCACCAGGGATTCCCGACGCGGATGTTGTCGCTGAACTGGGCGGTTTTGTTGAGGTACTCACGATTGTTCCCGGCGTTTGGGGCTCAGAAACGCGGCTAGCTGGAATCCCGTCGGGTGTGCGCATAGTCTGCATTAAACTGGCTAAGCCCATACCATGTTGAGGCCGTATCACTGCATCACATCACGTATCACGGATCACATCATCACTGCAATGAGGCCGTACACCACGGTCTCAGCTGCATCCAAAACAGTGTGTCACTTTCGGAACAACGAAAAATCATACGCTGGAGCCGTACGGCAGACTCCCACACCAACAGAAGTTACAACTTCACCATCAGTGGCAAGCACTAACACTAAAGGATGCGGACGTGGAGGAAAGGTAAGAATCACTACGCTTACTAATACAACACCGCCCTCGTCAAGTGCTGCTCAAAACGCAGCTCCGCAACGTCCAGCAGGCGCATCAAAAATAGCTAACCGACTGGTGATCCCGATCGTGCCGGTTTCTAACGTTCGGCCGTCAAGCCCCAAACCTAACAAAATAGCCAAGGAAGAGCAACCCCAAGGAAAAGCGAATTTTAATGATTATGCTTCAAGCACTACGGTGGTTGCTATGCATGCTGCAGTTACGTCTGCCACAGCATCTGCCGCTGCTCCTGCCGCTGCCTCTTCCGACACTCCTGCCGCCGCTCCTGCCGCTGCTCCTGCCGCTGCTGCTGCTGTTGCTCCTGCCGCTGCTCCTGCCGCTGCACATGCTGCTTCTGCTGCCGCTTCATCTGCTGCTTCTGCTGCCGCTGCTGATGCCACCGCTCTAGCCGCCACGGCACACAAACACAAGAGAGTGGACTGCACGGCTAAAATGTTCAAAGTACCGCTCATAATTCCTTCCTCCTCCTTTCCCATCTGCTCCTTAGATGAACAGTTTGCAGTAAAACGCAAACAATTTTCGGAGACGGATAACGAGAGTGACGCCTCAAGTTCATCCACACTTAGCTTTACGAGCGTGACCAAGCGTAAGCCTGGTCGGCCTCCCAAGGGGCTCACCACTACACAACCATGATTTTAATTTTGTCGCAATGGATACAAACAAATCATTAACCATTCTATATGCGGAATGCATGTGATCATGTTATACTCGCGGGCGATTTCAACTGTGTGTTGGAATCGAAGGATGTGACGGGCGCGATAAATTTCAGCCTTTCTTTGCGAAACGCGGTAAATAACATGGGTTTGTGTGACAGCTGGGCTCTCCGAGGATACGCGGTAGAGTTTTCTTATGTCACCAGTGGTACGGGATCACGTATTGATTATGTTATGTTATGTTTCTTCCTCACTGAAAACAAAGCTAAAAGTGTCCGGTATGCATGTCCTTTCCTTTTCAAAAAAAATTTGATTCCGTCGTACGACGAAATCGCACGTCCGACGCTATCTGTCAAATTTCATATAAAATGTTGACAGGCCTTCCGATAAAATCACATCCGATGGAGCACAGACACGGGCCTAACGTAGATTACAAGCTTCTGTCGCGGATTGTCAAACACAGAATCGATGGCATCATCGGTAGGTGGGAGATAATCTCGACAGAGCAAAAGTGTTGTAATAAACTATGCAACATTTTTCAGGCTGTTCTTTCCGTTATGGAGAGGGTGGTAGATTTGCAGAGGAAACGAAAGTGATCTCGTCAATATAGACTTTCTCTTCAACAATATGCTCTCTTGGGGTTTCAATTCAGGACTAGTACGGTTTTTGAGAACAATTGGTGAACATTCCACCTCCCGTATCCTTATCAATGGAATCCTCTCTCCTTCTTTCCCGATCCTTCGTTCCGTCCATCAGGGAGATCCCCTTTCCATGCACCTTTTTATCCTCTACCTTCAACCCGCATCACAAGATTATAAAGTATTTGTTGCGATCAGGATAACCTGATCAATACATATGCCGACAACATCTCGGTGGTGACAACATCTCCCGACAAAATAGAGCGTGTGCGAGCGTGTGAGCCTCTTTGAGGCATTTGGCTGTGTCTCTGGAGCCCGTCTCAACGTGCAGAAAACCACAGCGCTCGACATAGGACTGACCACACCATCAAGGATATCTGTTCCGTGGCTGCATAACGTGGAAATATTGCGTCTGCTTGGTATATTATGTTCTAATAATATCCGTGACCGGTCTCGTAGTACCGGGTTTGAGCCAGTCTCGTAGTACAGTCGTCAACTCGTACGACTTAACAACATGCCCATCATGGGTTCAATCCCCAAATAGACCGCGCCGCCATACGTAGGACTGACGATCCTGCTATGGGGGGAATCAATTACTGGAAGCCAAGCCCACAAGTGGGTACAGGCAGGCCTTGACCGACATCGGTTGTTGAGCCAAAGAAGAAGAAGAAGAATATCCGTGACGATATGGGACACAATTGGGATGCCGTGATCCAGCACTTCGCCTCGTTAGTTTGGCTGCATCGCATGAGGAGTTTAAACATCGTGCAAAAAGTGCTACTCTTGAACACGTTTCTACTCCCCAAGCTATGGTACGTGACTTCAATATGTGGTGCTCGAGCATTAGACACGGCAAGAGTCTCCATCATAATAGGAGGATTTCTTTGGCATGGCAATGAAGGAATCCGATTTCCACTACAGCAACTGGCTTCACCACGGAAGCGAGGTGGACTGAACCTGCACATACCAGGAATAACTGCATATGCCCTCTGGACAAACCGATACCGAGCAGAGTGCAGCTCCCTCAAATACAGCGAGCCTCATATCGTCCAAGCTGGTATTCCGCCGAATCTGGCCACCATTCCAACCTGGTATCCCTGCCTAGAAATTGTGGTAAGACAACTGGCATATATACCCGCTGAATATGTCTCAAACTCCTCTTCAAGTAAACTTCGTCGCATGCTTGTGGACAAGCTATCAGATGCCAAAGTAGCACATGTAAATCAGCAACTTTGTTGGAGAATTTGGGATAATATTCAAAGTTTTGATTTATCAGCACAACAACGAGCCACACTTGTACATGCTGGCAAATGGTAAAGTCTAACATGGAGAGCTCTTGTTTCGGATGGGAAGAAGGGCTTCCAATCAATGTTCGTTTTGTCCTCAAATGGAAAGTCTGGAACACAAATTTGCTTGCTGTAGAAGAGTGGCGGTGGCTTGGGTACTGCTGCAGCAAGAAATTGTGTCAATAGCTCCAGGAGGCCCCTATCTTTTCACTTGTCACTTGTCACTCATAGCCAAGATCTATAAACACTCTAGGCGCTGTGTGGCTCGCTTTGGAATCACAGCTTTGTTCACTCCTCTTCTCTGTGATTGGTCTCTCAGCAACTCTCAGCAGAGCGCATTGCAGCGGGAAGAAAGAGAGAGCGCATATTGCAGAAGTGGCATCGTATGTGAGGATCGGAAAGAGAGTGAACGATCGTAAGCCAATGAAACGCTCTCATCGCTCTCTTATCTTGTACTGTTTTCTCTGCAGAAAGCTGATGCAAAATGCCAGCGCCCAGAGTGTTAAGGAGAATAGGTCGATGCAAAGCCCGTTGCTAGGTTGCCATTTTCAGCTCGCTTTTGACAGTTTCATGAAAAAGTGTTTACAAAAAAACGGCTAATAGTTAACGTGGAAAAGTGGACGAATTTACTATTAGGAAGATTATATTGGTTAAATTTCTTGCGGTCAATCACTTCTGGAGAATAAAGGAGAAGTAATTGCAGTCTACTCTGTATACAGATAACCATTCCGTGGCCACGAATCACTACCGTTTGCAACGGTCTTGCTGGAAGAACGAAAAGTTTAACAGGCATAAAACAGCACAGTACATGTTCTAACTGGGTAACAGAAGTCCTATTTACTTTCATTTAAACACTGAGAGTAAAATGAAACTTCGAATCGGCACACACAAATACAATATGCATACCGTCTTAATCCAGCATACCGTCGTGCGTTAATCACTTCATTCCTACTGGCGTATGAAAATGTTTCTCTGCTTGATGGAATGTCGGTAAACGGTCTGCTGCAATTATCTGGCATAAAAAATATACGCGGAAGACAATTGGACCTTCTATTTGCCAATGCTGCCTTCTTGGAGCGCTGCTCCCCCGTCATAGTTTCGCCTGTTCCACTCGTCGCGCTAGACAATCATCATCCTGCTCTTGAGACAAGTGTGCTCCTTGCGCACTCTCGCCCTGCATCCTCTCAACGAATACCTACGGCTCGTACGTTCAATTTTAGGAAGCTGGACTACCAAAAGCTTCATCCTATTTTAGCTGATACCGATTGGTCCTTTATTGATGCTGACTGTGACATAAATTATGCTGTAGCTGCGTTTACTAAGGTAATCACTTCCGCCTTCCCTTCCTGCTGTCCTCTCCTTAAGCCCGCTCCTAATCCTAAGTGGTCGAACAGAACTTTACGTCTATTAAAATCCGACAAAAACCGCGCTCAACGCGCCTACCGTTTAAATAATACTTTACACAATCTTTGTGTATATAAATATGCGGCTAAGGCTTATCGTCTTCTTAATCGCCATCTGTATCGTCGCTACATCCGGCGTCTTCAAATGCGCTTCTCTATTGATCCTGGGCCATTCTTTCGTTTTGCGAACTCTACGCGAGGCTCTGCTAGCCTTCCATCCACCCTGTTTCTTGATCTGTCCTCTGCTACGTCCATTCCTGATATATGTAACCTGTTTGACAAACATTTCTCTAGTGTATTTGTCGATCCCAGTTCTTTGTAGGTTCCTTTGGACGTAGGCTTGTCTTACACGCCCTCTGATGTGATATCATGTAATTCAGTCGTTGTAAGCGAAAGTCTAGAAAAATCCGCTTTATCCAAACTTAAAACTTCGTTTTCACCAGGCCCCGATGGCATCCCTGCCTGTGTTTTGAAAAAATGTGGCAATACCCTCACTCCTGTTCTTACTCGTCTTTTTTCTCGATCGCTTAGTGCAGGGATTTTTCCTAGTCAATGGAAACTAGCTTGGCTTGTTCCCATTTATAAGAAAGGTGATCGCACACTAGCATCTAACTACAGAGGCATTTCTATTATTTGTGCGTGTTCTAAAATCCTCGAGTCAATTGTCCATTTATCTGTAATGCCTTGTGTAAAAAATTATATTTCTACGGAACAACACGGCTTTATGCCCAATCGCACAGTGTCCACCAACCTAATGTGTTTTTTGTCTTCTCTATATCACAACCTGTCTAGTGGTAAGCAAGTAGACACTGTCTACTTCGGTTTCAAAGCGGCATTTGACAGTATACCTCTATCATTACTTGTTGCTATGCTTCGAAAATTAGGTTTCGGTGGCTCTATATTGCCGTGGTTCAACTCCTATCTTGAGAATCGTTCACATGTAGTTAAAATCTATGGCTCTTTCTCTGAATGTTTTCTTAGTTCTTCGGGTGTCCCACAAGGTAGTGTCCTTAGTCTCTTACTGTTCATTCTCTTCCTCAATGACTGTACTTCGATCCTTCCTCCTAACGGCTTCTTGATATATGCGGATGACGTTAAAATTTTTCTTCCTGTATCTTCTACAGCTGATTGTCTAGTCCTTCAATCCTGGCTCTGTAAATTCTCTACATGGTGTACTTCTAACGGTTTAGTCCTGTGTCCTGAAAAATGTTCTGTCTTGTCTTTCTTCCGATCATCTACAAGTATAACTCATGCTTATAGTGTCTGTGATGCCCCTATTCCCAGTGTGTTCTTGTCTAAGGATCTTGGCGTCTCTTCTACCCGAGTCTCTCTTTCAAAGAGCACACGGACTATGTCATCAACAAGGCCAACAAAAGTCTTGGTTATATTTGTCGCATGTCCACTGAAATTCGTGATCTTTTTTGTCTTAAGTCCCTTTATTGTTGTTGGGTCCGTTCCGTACTAGAATATGCCTGTGTCATCTGGTCTCCTATCCAACTATCTTTGCTCCAAAGGATTGAGGATCCAGAGACGTTTTACAAGGATCGTATTTCGTAGGTCGCTAGGTCATCACTCTATTCCGCTTCCTTCGTATGACGATAGATGCACCCTATTAGGCCTTACCAAGTTGAAGCACCGCCTCTCGGTCGCCCAGGCTTCTTTCGTTGCTGGCATATTGCTCAATACGACTGCTACTCCTTCCCTTTTATCGCGCATACATTGGTATGCACCTTGTCGCACCTTACGTTATCGTTTTCGTCTCCAGTTACATATATGTCGTACACGTTTTGCTCGCAATGAGCCTTTTGTAAGAGCTATGTCGTCTTTTAATAGTACTTCAGATCTGTTCGATTTCAATCTATCCTATCCTGTCTACCGATCCCGTCTTCGCTCCTTTTCCGTACCATAAACTCCTTCCAACTCCTTCGCGAATAATTGTATACTATAGTCAGTAAGCACTATTGCTGTAACCCAACGTGGCCGAGCAACTAATAAAATAAAATAAATAAATAAATAAATAAACAGTCTGCGATTTCCAGAACTAGCAGGAGTTAGTCTGGGAATACGTATATGTATTCTTAGGTTGTTTGCTAACTACATTTTCCACATCGTTGATAACAACGATGATGAGATAGAGTCGTCCTTAAGTGTGCACTACTTTTGTAAATGTAAAGCTATATTAGATTTTTTTGTAAATATCTACTCTAGTAAATATAAATTATTCTGTACACGCAAATAAATACATTAAAAAAATACAGGGTACCTTTTATCCGGCTTTCCGTTTATCCGTGCTGTTGAAATACAAAGGTGACATTGCGTTGTGAGGAGCAAAATTTTTAATTTTTAATTTTTAATTTTTAATTTTTAATTTTTAAATTTTAGACTCTAATTTTCTAAAAAAAAAAAATTTTTTTTTCTCAAATTTTGATAATTCGTGTTTATTTTTGTTAGGTTAGGAACATAGGTAATAAGTATTATTTAAGCATTTGTGTAACCAAAAGGTAGACAAATAAATATGAATATGAAATATGAAATATGAGGAGGATATTTGAAAAAGCGGTTAAAAGAGCACATTATCGTAACAAAAAACACTATATTTCATGGCAAATTACAAATTTTCTCATTGAGCAAACATGAAGTTAATAAAAACTGGGTTATTTTTATCAAAAAATAAGCGAATTTTCCACAATTTAATCAGGAATTGGTGACAAAATATATCATTTGACTCATTATCCGTGTTATTCGCATATCCGGGCGTGCCCAAATAACCAAGATACCGAAAATGCCACCAATTTCCTGTACTAAAAATCCAGTTGCATCGAACAAAGCCAAAAAACTGTCAGTTTGGTGGGTTAAACCACACATCTACAGAAGCGGTACTTGAATGTTTGTAAAGTCAGTTTTTTTTTATGCACGGGTGATTCATTTGCTCAACATGTATCACTCCAAAATGTGTT
The DNA here is from genome assembly GCF_943734685.1 of Anopheles coluzzii. Taxonomy (NCBI): domain Eukaryota; kingdom Metazoa; phylum Arthropoda; class Insecta; order Diptera; family Culicidae; genus Anopheles; species Anopheles coluzzii. The sequence continues at coordinate 57,169,434 of NC_064670.1, read as the reverse complement.
TAATTGTGCAAAGAAAGCAATGAAGCTTGTGTGTTATAGTTCTTTTGTTGTGAAACATATTTGTGTAAGATGCGGATGCGTGTGTTTGTTTACTTGCGAATGAACTCTTCCATTTCGCTGGTCAGTGTATAGTTTATAGACTAATAATATTGCCGAAGTTATGCTGTGATGTAAGTGAATGAATTTAATCAATCGAGGAGTTAAAATCCTGTTCAGCATATTGACCTTAGCCAACCCTTGACCAAACTTTTCCACAAAGTTTTTTTTATTTCGGAACTGGCAGCTCCGATTGTTCTAAAATTTGGTGGGTTAACGACTGAATCGACCACCACAAACCCAAGTGCCACAAATCCATTAAACGACCACTAAACGGCTTTTAAACGACTCAAGTTCTCTACCTAAACGGAATATAGAAAGACTTCGTTTAGCAGACGGCAAACGACTCATGCATTCTAAAAATAGCAAAAAAGCTGATGGCGCTATCTGTTGGTGGGATACCCCAACCAGTTGAGCTTCATCGCTTGGAGGAGAGCTTTCTCATTTCCTCTGTACTGTTGTATGGTTTCGCATTGAAGTTATGCATCGCATTATAGAACTAGAACGGCGATACGATTGTTTAAATACTAAACTCCAACCGAAACCATCAGCACTAAAGCAGGTGAGATTTGAGTAATGGTCGTTGGTGTTGATACCCATGTATCTGACCACACGACCATTCATTTAGATTTTTGCTCAGAAAGTTATAAGGCTATATAGGGCATAATAAGATGAAAGTTGTCGAAACACATTGCAAGAAAAAGGAAAGCAATATAATGATGAGTTGTAATACGCCATCTATTGAGCAAACCAATGAAGCTGTGTAGCTTTAATTTTTTTTTCTATGGATATTCAATTTTCCAGTCGTTTAAGCTTAATCTGTGGCGCTTGGGTCTTAGTTAGTTAGTAAGATATAGATATTACGTAGGATTAGAAAGGTTACTTTAGGCCATAAATAGTTATAGGTTAGCTCTTACATAAAACTTTTCAGTGGGTTTTTCCTAACGTCTAACGTAACTCTAACGTCTAACGTTTTATAAATTGTAGGAAAAATGCGATACACGCAATAATGTAATTATTCAATAAACAAATACTACTACTACTCAGTATGAATTGCATTTTTGCTAACATATTGAAACCGCTTAAAAGCCAGAAATATTATAATTTTTCGCACAAATCATATCAAATAAATGATACAGTGTATAAAAGTACTAAATAAAATCAAAAACTCTGATTAATGAATAGTATTGTAGACAAACAGAATCCGAACTGTCATGTGTAGGCATTAAACGTCAAATGACACATATGTACATACCTTTGCATTTATACAAATGTCAAAAAAGATGTGAACTGTCAACAAAAATAATAAAGAAGTCAATTCAGGCGGTGCTCTGGGACCAATCGAACGAGACAAACAAACACGACTCTGTTCGATAGGTGCTCTGTCAGCTGTTCGATGTCTTATAGACCTGTCATGATGCACTGCAATACGCCTATCTTATCATCTCGAAATGAAGCATTTTCATAGTTTAAATGAACTTCCATCTGCAGGGGGAAGATTCAACAAATAATATACTAGTTATTCATATCAAAAATAACATAAAAATCATACAAATTTATTATTGAAAAATGTAAACAAACGTCCATGCCAAAACACATACAGTGCATACACATGCATTGTGTACACGTAATAGTTTTATACGTTTCAAACCTGTATATTTGATGTTATAATTGATTGTGAAGCATTGCAAATATTATTGATAGCTATTCTAAATATTTTGTACGCAATTTTAAGAAGACAAAGAGACAAACTACGTAAAAAAACTTTAAGATGTCCCGCATTGAAATCTATCTACTGTAGCTGTGAAGCGTTTGACAGCCAAGGTACTCACAGCACAGGTGGGTATCGAACATCACAGACAGAATCAACTGACATGTTCGACTCGAAGTTTGTCTTGTTTGTTTGTTTGTGTCTGACAGTGCACCTCCATATGATTCTATGGGTTTGTTCGTGTCTTATGCAAGGATAATGTATTTAGAAGGTTGATTTTTATCGCTTTTGCTGGGCGACATTGTGGGGGACATCTGTCACTCTCTGCATACAAATTTCATTACCCCGCACCAGCCCTCCCCGATTTTTATACCGGAGCCCCCAGAAGAGAAATGTCAAGTCGAGAAATGTCATTTTGCTCAGAACAACTTCACCTTATCATTTATAACACCTTGGGCTCCAGTATAAAAATCGGGGAGCTGATGTGGGGTAATGAAATTTGTATGCAGAGAGTGACAGATGTCCCCCACAATGTCGCCCAGCAAAAGCGATAAAAATCAACCTTCTAAATACATTGTCCTTGGAAAAAACCCATATAATCATATGGAGGTGCACTGCCAGACACATACAAATAAACAAGACAAACATGTCAAATCCCATACATTTTTCATGTTCGATTGCTGCTAGAGCGCCGGGTTAGGCTGCGCTATGGCACCAATCGAACACCACATCCGACACGAACCAACCCATATAATCATATGGAGGTGCACTATCAGACACAAACAAACAAACAGACCAAACATCAAATACCACACATTTTTCATGATCGATGTCGTGTTCGATTGGTGCTAGAGCGCCAGGTAAAGCGGCATTCTGGCACCAATAGAACGATACAAACAAATACGACTCTGTTCGATAGGTGCCCTATTAGTTGTTTGATGTGTAAAGGCCTTACAGGGTTTTCGAGGATTATATAGACATGTTCAGCGAGTTGTAGATTCGTTCAGGCATATAATAGACTCTTTCAGCGAGATATAGAATTGTTCGGATGTAGGTGTAGACATGTTCGGTTATACTGTAGAGCTGTCACTTTCGTACCCCTTGGACTGCAAGTTGGATCATTCTCATCAGAAGGTAAACAAACGGTTGTCGAAAAAATATGTTTTTTTCAACTAATTTATGTATTAAACAGCTTGGAGAATGATTATTAGCTACTTTTGGGACTTTTAAGAATGAAAAATTGAACCCTGCGGCACAGTGTGTAAACAAAACAAATGACAGCTCTACAGAATCGCTGAACATGTCAACGCCTACTTCCGAACAATTCTATATCTCGCTGAAAGAGTCTATTATATGCCTGAACGAATCTACAACTCGCTGAACATGTCTATATAATCCTCGAAAACCCTGTATTACCGTAACAATAGACGATGCGCAATCTCAGATTGCGCATATATTTATCTGTCAAACGACTCGGTTTGATATATTTATCTGTAAAAAAAAATTATATATCTGTGACAAATACAGGTGTCCCCCGAGATACGACTGTATTTGGGACCAAAAAAGTGTCCCAAAACAAGGCGTAAGTCGAAAAAGTCGTATGTCGAATATCTATGAATATAAAGTTTATAACCGAAGTTGAAGAGTTGGAATCTATGATATCGTGTATTTTATTTAAAATAATGTTCGATAATGTAATCATTATATTTTAAAAGACGTACACAATATAGATATTCAATAGAGTAGTTGTAGAATCTTTGGAAATGTGTGTATAACGGTTATTATCCCAGAAATTCAAAAAAATACATTCATTTCTTGTCAATGACAACTTTTAACTGTTAAAATCAAAATCGTCGTATCTGCGAATCGTCGTAACTCGAGGGGGTCGTAACTCGGGGGACGCCTGTAATCTTAAAAATTTATGCGAAATCTTGGCGCAATCTGAAATTGTATGGAAATGACATTTATAGCTTAGGGTTGGCTATGCGAAATGACATATGTTTTGATAAAACGAATATACAGTCTGTTCCCGAGTTACGCGGTTTCTGCGTTCCCGGCGAATCCGCGTAACTCGAATATCCGCGTAAGTCGAATTTCACGTTTTTTGAATAAAATACTGTAGGAGGCGAGCTGAACGTAGGGACATAAGGACGTAAGGACAGTAGACACAGATTCACGTGTTTTTCTGTTAACAGTTCAGCGTGAATTGACTTCTTTATTATTTTTGTTGACAGTTCACATCTTTTTTGACATTTGTATAAATGCAAAGGTATGTACATATGTGTCATTTGACGTTTAATGCCTACACATGACAGTTCGGATTCTGTTTGTCTACAACTCGGCTATCCTGAGTATTTAATTGCCCTCAATTAAATCTAATTTTAAGTGAATGTTGCCGTTAAGTTTCGTTGGTCTCAATAACCTCGGAAGGTTCTATCCATTTTCTTAATTTATTAGCTTCTAAAACTCCATCGTATGGAATTTGGGTTATCTGACAGCCTTCTATATCCTTAATAACATAGCGATCGTTAGGTAAAATCTTATGTACAATGTATGGTACTTTAAATTTTAAAATCAACTTTTTGTTTTGGTTCACGGTGGTGTCAACGTTTCTTATTACAACAAAATCACCTATTTCAAATTCGGGAGCGGGTTTGTGGTTTTTACGAAAGTAGGTTTCATTAATTTCCTGAGATCTTTTTATATTTTCTAATGCTTTATTACGATTTTCAGCTAGGTCTCGAGCTATCCCAAGCGCCACAGATTAAGCTTAAACGACTGGAAAATTGAATATCCATAGAAAAAAAATGAAAGCTCCACAGCTTCATTGGTCTGATCAATAGATGGCGTATTACAACTCATCATTATATTGCTATCCTTTTCTTGAAATGTGTTTCGACAAGTTTCATCTTATCATGACCTATATAGCCTTATAACTTTCTGAGCAAAAATCTAAATGAATGGTCGTGTGGTCAGATACGTGGGTATCAACACCAACGACCATTACTCAAATCTCACTTGTTTCAGTACTGGTGGTTTCCGTTGGTGTTTAAACAATCGTATCGCCGTTCTAGTTCTAGCGATGCATAACTTCAATGCGAAACCATACAACAGTACAGAGGAAATGAGAAAGCTCTCCTCCAAGCGATGAAGCTCAACTGGTTGGGGTATCCCACCAACAGATAGCGCCATCAGCTTTTTTGCTATTTTTAGAATGCATGAGTCGTTTGCCGTCTGCTAAACGAAGTCTTTCTATATTCCGTTTAGGTAGAGAACTTAAGTCGTTTAGAAGCCGTTTAGTGGTCGTTTAGTGGATTTGTGGCACTTGGGATACCGGTATTTTTTTCTCATCAAGAAACTCGGTTAATTCATCAACATCATGGCCTCTTTGTTCGACGCCAAAAAGGAGAATAGAAGGGGCAAAATGTGTAGATGCGTGCTTGGTATTATTCAATGCATATTCGGCTGCGCGTAAATGTGAACTCCAATCACAATGATCAGGACTATTTGAGAGTTTACTAAGAATTGGGTGAAGAATGCGGTTAACTCGTTCGACCTGTCCATTCGCTTGAGGTGAACATGTTGCATTTAAGACGTGTTTAATGCCATTATTTTCAAGAAAATTTTCAAAAAGATTGGAAGTAAAGCATGTTGCTCGATCGGTAATAATTCGCTTCGGACGACTGTAATAAGACATATATTGATTGAGAATGTTACAGACTTCTTGAGCATTTGTAGTGCGAGTAGCATAAATTTTAGTAAATTTTGTAAAAGCGTCGATGATCACCAAAATATATTTTCTCTGCGACCTCACTGATGGCAAGGGACCCAAATGGTCAATATGAAGTGTATCAAATGGTGTTCCTTCCTTGGGGATGCTATGCAGATTTCTATTATTGATGCGGGGAGGGGCGGAATATACAATACATTTCAAGCAATTTCTTATAAAATGTTCCACTCGAGGCTTCATACAAGGAAACCAGTAATGATTGCTTATTTTGTCACATGTCTTATCTACTGCTAAGTGGCCGATCTTTTCATGGGTATGTCGAATGATGTTATCTATCATCTCATGAGGCACATACAGTTGAAGTCCCTAGGTTGGAGATTCTCGATACACTAATCCATCTTACAACGTATAACCATCAACAGCTCCTAGCTCCAACTTGGACTTCATCTGTTCAATAGCACGATCTCTCGCTTGAGCTAATTGCAATTGAAAATCTAAATCAATTTAATGAACAGCACAACTAGCTTGCAGTCTGCTCAGGGCATCGACATGCCACATTGAAGCACCAGAACGATCTTGGATGGAGTATTCATAATTTTTGAGAAAAAGCAACCATCGAGCAATTTTTGCAGAGGAATTACGATTTTTAAGGGTTTCTACAAGTGAATTACAGTCTGTGATGATTTTTATCGGAATTCCGTGGACATAAACGTGAAATCGTTTTAATGCGTATATAATAGAAAGCGTTTCCAATTCATAACTGTGAAGCTTAGCTTCATCTTTTGTTGTGTTTTTAGAGAAAAAAGCTAGAGGATGGAATTTTCCATCATCTTGTTTTTGTAATAGAACTGCTCCAAAACCAGAAGAACTGGCATCGCAGTGTAGTTCCGTTTCACGCTTCGGATCAAAAATTGCCAAGACAGGAAACTGTATAAGTTTGTCACGTAGCGAGCAGAATGCTTCTTCACATGATGAATCGAACTCAAAACGCTTATCATTTTGCAATAAATTGGTCAAGGGTTTTGCTATGTTGGAAAAGGAAGGGACAAATTTGCGAAAATAGGAGAAAAGTCCCAAGCACCTTCGTACTTGTTTGGTATTTGTTGGCATAGGATAATTTTTTATAGCCGTTATATGCCTATCGCTAGCGCGTATTCCACATGAATTTGCTCTATACCCCAAGTAATCCAGTTCTTGTTGAGCAAACTGACATTTGTCTAGTCGAAGCTCCAATCCGTTATGTCGTATTTTTCTAAGGACGGCACTAAGTGTGTTCAAATGGGACTTAAAATCCGTTGAAGCAATTATAATATCGTCTAGATATACAACTAGTTTATCTGCTTCGATAAATTCCCGGAGTATCGTGTTGATGAAACGTTGAAACTCAGAAGGAGCATTTTTCAATCCGAAAGGCATTTTTAGATACTCATACTGACCATCAGGAGTCACAAAGGAAATATACTTGGTGGAATCCTCGTGCATTTTTACTAGGTGAAAGCCACTTTTTAGATCCAGCAGAGAAAAAACTCGTTTATTACTCAAATGCTCTAGACATGTCTCGATCAACGGCAGGGGGAAATTATCTCGGATCGTAATTTTATTAAGAGGTCTGTAATCAATACACATACGGAATTCTCCGTTCTTCTTTCTAACTAAAACAAGTGCCGAGGCATATGGCGGATTACTGGGACGAATAATTTTTTTTCTAAAAGATCATTTACTATTTCTCGTACTTGATTCCGTTCTCCGTAAGACAATCGGCGAGGTTTTGTATATAGAGGCATATCATGAATAAGACTGATTTTCATTCTATGATCGGGTGAAATGATTTTATCAGGCGGGTAATTAATGTAATTTTGATGAATGGAACTTAATAGAGCAGTATTTTCATCGCTACTAATATGTTTGCCTATTTTTAATTCTTCCACGTCATTCACGTCAGGTAAATCAATAGCACAAATTTCTGCAAATGCCTCACTTTGACTGTCATGATACTCTTCAGGACATAATCTTTCTAGCTTAGTCGGTTTTGATTCTAGTGTATATTGAGCCAACGAAATACTGTGAGCAGGTGAAGACATGCATACATCGCTATTAGGAGTGAGATTTTCTTTATTGAATTCATTGTTTAAATTGCGTTGACAAAGAAAAATATTAAATTTTTTTAATAAATCACGACCTATGATCATCGGCCAAGCAATACTTTCACTGGGTAGGATAATAAATGGATGTTCTAATTGATTCTTCTGAAACTTGACTTGGCATAACACCTCACCACAGACGACTAATCTCTGGTTTCCGAGTAACTGATATAGTGAAATTGAAGGTGGTTGCAAAAGAGTTTTGGGCACTACAGCAGAATCGATAAAGCTCACTGGGCTTCATGTATCGAAAAGAGAACGTATGCATGTCATCACACTACTCTGACCTTTTTGATCTTTAAAGGCAACACTCACCTGTTGAAATTCTTCTAGATCCGTATTAAATGTTTCCTGTTGTACGTTATTCTGAACTGAGTGATGAGCTGCTGCCGATGGAATGATTATGTTGTTCGGGCAATTACGAGCAGCGTGTCCAGCTTGGTGACATTTGAAGCACGATCCTGGTGGTCTACGCGGCATTGGGCAGGAACTTTTATAATGCCCGAATTTCGAACAGTTGTAGCATCTTACTTCACTTTGTTGGTTGCTCGATGATCCTAACGGCTGGCAGATGGACCCTGATGATGATGGTGTGGCAGCATTACGTGGACGAATCTCCTCATATCTTTTCAGCAGTTGTTTTAAATCGCCCATAGCTTTTGCAGAAAATCTAATCCATGCCTCGTTGATGGGATCACCGATTCCATCGATGATAATATTAATTAAATCCATTTCTGGGATGGGTACATCGCATGCCATAGCTTGCATGTCCAAAATATACCTTATGACGGGTTCGTTTCGTGCAAGTCGTCGTCCTCTCAGTTGCTTGTACACACTCTCTAAAGATGTGGTTGTGCCGAAATTTTGTATCAGATTGTTTTTCAACTCATGATATGTTGTAACGTCTAGGGATTTAGCAAACAAAGCAGCAGTACCGGTAAGCAATTGGCGTGTACTGTGGAACTTCATAGTATCATCCATGCGATAGGGAAGAAATGCACGCTCAAGTTCCTTGAACCATCGCTCAACATGCTCTCTTTTACCACCGCTGAATACATCGACAAATTCATTGAACTTGATGAATTTCGGTTGTTGCGTTGTATGTGTAACAACCGGAGCATCGAGGAGACTAATTCGCTGCTTACTAATTCGAATTCGAAGTATTTCGAGTTTTTTCTTGAGAAGTTCTATCTCTTCATGTACACTTGGAGCGGTCCCGCTGTGCAAAGCGACGGAAGGCGTTATGGCGTTCTGAGAATTTTATCATGCCTTCCTTTTCTCTCCAACGGCAAATTTGTCGAGCAGCTCGTCGAGCTGCCCGTCCCTGACTCCGCCTCATTCCCCTCGCCTGAGCGCGCTGCCGAAGGTTTGAATGTGTTGGTGCGTCAGACGGCCAATCGCTGTCAGCCATCGTCCGTGCTCTTTCCCTCCCTAGCGCTATCTCATTCTCGCGTGTGGTCAATGCTCGCGAGCTGTTGTGGCGCCTAAAAATGCCGTTAACAAACATTGCGGCGATGAAGTTGTATTTTCACAAATCAAACCACAAAATCGCAACAAGTTCAATCGCTGCAATGTAAAAATGACTAAGGAAACGCCAGCTCAAGCTGGAGGGTTTGCTGTGCAACGCGCAGAACCCTAATTCGCATTAACACATTCAGCCCGGCGCTGATTTTCATCAACTTTTCATTCCGTCGGTATCTAGAGCGCAAGCTAAGCTTTTGCTTTCGTCTGTTGTGGATTAAATAGATATGCTAAGCATCCTGCGCATGTTTGTGAGTGTGCGTGTGTATGCAAAACTGTCGCCAAATGTAATTTCTTCCGGAATGTTATGATCCATCGGTCAAAGAAAGGAGGGTGTTCATGAAAGGCGGAAAGACGAATTGAGGCCCCTGAGGAGGGGGTAGTGGCACACAGCTGTTGGGAGATTGAACAGTATACTTAAATTGCCGGCGAGAAGGGGGGTGGCCATGGGACCCCTACGATCATCGGTCACAGGCCCTAAAATTGTTGTCGCCATGGGGGGAGGGGAGGTGCAAATGGTTCTCCAGCCACGGAGCCCTAACGACCATCTTTCCCGGGGCCCTTGTCGCTAATAATCTGTCCACTTGTAGACATACGGCATACTACAGCCTAGAAATCTTCGGCGACCGCCTAGTCCGCCTACCGTTAGGTCCGCCGCTAGTTCATGACGGTGTTTTTTTTTTATCGTGGAGGTGCATCCTTCCCCCTGCCTGCAGGGCCCGCGACACCGCCATCATTCCGCACATCTGTATGCCCGTCGTGGGTTCTAACCGCGTATGAACCGTTCGTCGTAGCAAGAACTGACTATCCGGCTACGTGGTACTCAAGTCCTGAAAAGGCCAGCATGACCGCGTAGGCCATTACGCCAATAATAATAATAATAATAAGAAGAAGAAGAACTTAGCATAGCAGTCCACACTCGGGGAAGGTTTTTGTTTTGACTTTGGTGCTGCCGGGTCTACTGCTGTGACGCGACAAATGCACGGAATGCACTCGACCAAAACATGAACCTACCGATCCGAACCCATTCCAAGGCATTGCCGGTCAATCGGCGTCATGATAACTACTCCAAACCAACAAGCCACCAGATTCTGGACGGACAGGTGCAGCACCATACGCGCACCGTAATAAACAAATCCAGAACCCTCTTTTGTATGGATTCAATTCAAAATGTTGTTTCCACTTGCGCCCGCTTGCTGAATTGTTGCTGAATGAAGAAATAAATGTGCAACATATCGCACGCACGTTTGCTTAGATCGTGTGTCTTTTTAATACCCCCAACAGCAGAGCCGATCGCAAAGATGTCAATACCAATGGTTGTGTTGTCTCTCAGGTAGCGAGATCGAAAATGCGTGGTATTTTGTAGCCGCAGCGGATGAAAATGTACCCATCAGAATCAAATAGTTTTGGGGTTTCCAAACGCACGCACACACACAAACACACAAACACGCGCGCGCAAACTCACACACAAACACGCACGCGCAAACTAACACACACACACAAGCGCAAACTCACACACACACACACACACATTCGCGCGCGCGCACACATGCATGAACGCGCGCACGCCAGCACGCACGCACGCACACACACACGCACGTACGCGCGCCAGCGAGCATGAAAGCGCACACGCCAGCGCGCACCCACGAAAGCGCGCTCGCGAGCACGCACCCCTGAAGTCGGGCAAGCACGCACTCCTCCCCCCCACTAGACCACCCCCCCCCCTCCACGCATGATCGATTACGGCTACCTTATCGGTAGAACGGTTGGTTCAGCTTTCTTGTAGCATCCTCATCCTTAGCGCCGGGCGGGGTGGGGGATCGCGACATGATAGAGTGAACGGCCACTTTCCCCGCGCTGTGTGTGTGTGTGTGTGACGAGACCCAAAAACTCGAGAAAGATTTCGGCACATTAAAAAAAAAATTTATAGCCACTATACATTGTGCTACATGATGCTTAGAAGGTCGTTGAAGCATCAAACATGTTCAAATAAAAAAATATTAGATTAGTGTTAGACGTTCTCCTACGCTTGTTTTAAATAGGCTTCTTCACCCTCAATTGGCAGGGGCATCGAATGGTCTCATCAGCAGCGGCACGAAATAAAATAAACCATCAATACACCGATAACACTCTGAATCCCAATCCAACTTCTCCCACAGCGTCTCAAGGTCACACACAAATTAATAAATGCTAACACCCACCAATAACAATACACAACCGCAATGCACATATGAGTATCAACGCATACACCACAACAGCCAATCAGCTGGTGGCGGAAGGCACGGGCTGAAGCGCAAGTAAGGCAAGGCAGGGCGAGGGAGGGAGAAGAAGCGGACGAAAAAATGGGCGCCAATTTTTTAACATTTTTTTGACCGTTTTTTTTTTTTTGCTCCGCCGCCATACATAGTTCGTCCATTTCGCCAGAAGATGGCGCTAAACTTGCTCGACCCAGCGCAGAAATCGCTGAAGAACAGCGCGGGAGACCAGGCCAAATCTGCGCTGGCCAGCGCAGATTTTGGTGCATTTTCTGCGCTGGAAACTGCTCGAATTTGCGCAGCGGGGTTTTCTAGGGTTACGACTGTAGAGAATAATAATAATAATAATAATAATAATAATAATAATAATAATAATAATAATAATAATAATAATAATAATAATAATAATAATAATAATAATAATAATAATAATAATAATAACAATAATAATAATAATAATAATAATAATAATAATAATAATAATAATAATAATAATAATAATAATAATCATAATGATAATAACAAAAATAATAATAATAATAAGTTAGAACTTAAATTTAAAATAAAAGAATTATTAGCACTAAAACGTAGCATAGAGATGGTCGCGAGAGGGAAGGATATAGAGAGAAATAGCGATAGAACGAGAAGCCTATCGACAAGTGAGAGACTCGCAGCTCGCAGATCTCACGGTGAGATATCGGTGAGAAGAGATCAACAGAGAAGCGCGATTTCAAGAGAGGAGCGACTCGGTGAGATCGCATGTGAGAGCGGCAGGATGGAAACGATACGCGAAAAGGCGATCAGTTTTTGGACGGACGTAGTAAAGGAGAGTCGCAATAAAGGAGTGTTTCAGAAAACTACAAGTGGCGTATTGAAGGATGTTTAGAAACAACGATGACAAGGGCTGCGGTTACGACACCGACTAAAGTTGAATCATCCCAAATGACAATCGGACAGCATCTCACTATAGCGAGCCCGATGACAGCTTGACGTTTCAATACTGAGACGCTGTCTTCGGCTGCCTCCTCCATACTGAGCGAGCATTGTCTTTCTCATCGGCATGGTGAGTTACAGAAGTTTGTATGGTGAGCATTCTGGCTAGCGCCAAATTGTCTCATGAGACGATCTGGCGCGCCCCGTCGATTCGATGAGATGCCTTACCACATGATAGTGAGGTCGGATTTTGGATCGGCTGCCGATCTTGCTCATATGAGTTGAACGGTCTGCCGTATGGTGAGGGCTCCGTGTGTGGCTGTGTGATGTGTGTGTGTGTATATGTGATGATTCGCGAGACGGCATAAAGTGTTTTGTTTGGAAGAAGGTTTCGTGCTGAAATTTAAAATTAGTGCGATTCCCTGTGCAATATACCGGTTTTGTGGCAATTACAGTGTTTATTTAGTTCATTTTACTGCAGTGCAAGTGTTTTGCAAGATATATCCGTGATAAGCCGAACGTATAAAGAAGGAAGAAAGCAGTAAGACAACAGGGTGACAGCAAAATGCAATAGCTGGATAAACCAGATAAGTATAAGAAATTATCATTTAAAACAGTGGAAGATGTTCGGAACAGGAATTTTTAAAAGATTAATTAGTTATGCTTTATCGTCCTAATGTTTCAGATTCTTCTACAGCGGATATTTGATGGCAAAAAGCGAGTGAAAAAAGAATGCAACTATGGACGGACGGCATAAACCAACTCGATTAAACTACTATACATCCCCGTCGTTATTGTTGTGCCAACAATTATAAGGGAAATTACACTGTGAAGGTAAAAAAACAGACTTCTTTTTGTTGAACCTACTAAAAATAATATAAATAATGCATTTTGTTTCTTTATGTATCGTATGCTGCACAAAATTGTCCCGGTCTGCCAACCATTTCCTCGCACCCTTCTGATTCGATTGCTCATGATCAGACTGTGCAATTTTAAAATGGTAAGATCATCCAAACTATATCTTTCCAGTACATGGTAAATTTTGACGTGATTAAATAATTAAAAAAATAATATGGTCATTTCAGCATACATAACGGAATGCAGCTTACTTTTTGACAACGATTATTTTTCCAAGTTTCATAAGACGTTCAAGTGCTATCGCTATGAGCTGAAATTTTAATATAATAGACATATGAGGAAAGGGTCAAAACAGTAGCTAGATAGGATAACATACAATACGAAAATCATGCCCAGCATCGTGCTATCTATCAACCAAACACATCATTAATAGACATGCTCTTTATAGACTCGCAGGACGACTACATTTGTCTTGTCGATTACAAGCAGATAGGATAATATAGAAAATAGGATGGAATATTTAGTCAAATAAGATCAAAGCTATATGTTTAATTCAAAGAAGGTATTGTAACATAATGGTACACGAAAGATTGAAAAAGGGTAAGGCGGCAAATACACGACGCGCGTTTCCGCGCCCGCGGAAACGCGTATAAAATCCAGCCATAGGAATTAAATGTCATTCGAATGTGCTACAACGGAAACGCAGAGATGCTCATTCTGAATATCTCTGCGGAACTGTTATGCGCATTTGAACGCGCCCGCGGAAACGCATATCGTGTATTTGCGGCCTAATATATATTAAACTAAATCAAGCTATTTATTATACTAATATTTAGGGATAGTATAGCTGGAGTGCAAGTTCAAGTATAGCACTCAACAGGAAAATTGAAGCCGATAGCTACCCGGCCCTCTGGTACTAATCTAACACGACATCCAACATAAAAAAATATTCCATTCATTCAACAGGTTCGAGTCTTGTTTGTTCGAGATGTCTAGCAGAGCACCTCCATATAACTCTATACGTTTCTTCGAGTTGGATGTCTGGTTCGATTGGTGCCAAAGGGTCGGGTTTAACAAAACATAATTTTACGGTGAGTATTATACACGCAAAGAACACAGATTAAGCGTATTCCCAATATATTTGACTAATAGTTATATTTACTTTACTAAACTTAAGTTCAACGTATACATATATTGCGCTCAACTTAAATAAAACAAATCATCCCCACAAATCGGGGTTTCTTTTCAAATTTATCTCTACAGTATTAGTTTTTATCGCTTTTTATTTTTAAAACTTTATCGATTTGGTGTAACGACCTGCTCGATCATGCCAGCCTATTACAACGTTTGAGACTCATCCATTACGACGCAGCTGGATAAATCAGTCATTGCAGCCGGACGGGGCTCGATCCACTCTATACTTGAACTTACGACTCCGCGACGGACATGTCCTACTCTACACTAACCGTATTTGACGATCCAAAATTTACCATCATTAATCTGAAATACCAAGCAAAAATAATTTTAACGAAATTACATAATAAACAAAAAAACACCTTAAATACCTACATAATCCAGATTTAGGTTGATCTTTGTTACTAACTATAAAATCAGAGCAGAAATCTAAAACAAACGCTTCAAAAAGCACCTACAAATAATTAAAAAAAAACCTTACACACATATAAAGCACTACAAATTATACAACAGTACCTTACCGCGTAACAGGCTATGCATGATTTTACCGCACTACCGTCGTTCATTGAGCGCCGCATTTTGCTGCTTTGTAACTGGATCGTCCTAGCGCGCGAGGAATAGCCTATGTACAGCACACCCGGGATGATGAACACCAGCACATGGATCGACACCAGCCACACCGCCGTTAAATTCAACACAATAAAAGTTTACACATTGTCCCTTCCACCCACTTTCCACCAGTAACTTCCACACGCAGCACAAAATTCACACCGACACACAATACCACACAACACACACCGCAGGAACCACAGGTATGACGTATATGCAGCCATGGCCACACGAAACAAAAACGCACATTGAAAGGCGTGAGATTTGGCTTTTTTTCGATAATTCACTATGGCTACTCACCATGGCTTTCTCACTATTGATTCGCTCACCTCTGAGAAGATCGGATTTTGATTCAATCCGAACCAAGGTGTTATAAATGACAAGGTGAAGTTGTTCAGAGCAAAATGACATTTCTCGACTTGACATTTCTCTTCCGGGGGCTCCGGTATAAAAATCGGGGAGGGGGTTGGGGCGGGGTAATGAAATTTGTATGCAGAGAGTGACAGATGTCCCCCACAATGTCGCCCAGCAAAAGCGATAAAAATCAACCTTCTAAATACATTATCCTTGCTAGAGCCCCAGGAAGAGATATGTCAAGTCGAGAAATGTCATTTTGCTCTGAACAACTTCACCTTGTCATTTATAACACCTTGGTTTTTTCGTGTTGGATGTGGTGTTGTGGCGTGTTAGAACGCCCCCATATAACAATGGGGAATTATTTCTATGGCTAACGGGGTGTGAGATAGCGAGAAACAGGTTGCGACGAGCGAGAGGCTCTGTTAATTCAAAGAAAGGGGAATGAAATACAGGGTTTACCTAGCCAATCCGGCATCGTCAAAGCGTTATCGGTCGCCGTTAATACTTTTTCGGGCGACGGAAACCCTCAATTGGGCACTGTCATTTCTATTCGGGCCTTGTGAAGTATGAATCGGGCATAGTACAGAATGAAAGCGTCCTACTCTTGAAGATGTCAAATCCGGTCGCTCCGGTGTGTTTGATCCATGAAGCAGTTTAAAAATACGTATTTTGCATGTTGTTTAACTTATTATGTGTTATTTTAAAATGTTTACCTAATTAAATCACCAAACATATTATATTAAAAAAATATATATAAAACCAAATTGCATTGTACGGCGTTGAAGTAAAAATTTAAAAAAAGGATTTTGAATAATTTTTTATGCAATTAAACTAAAAAATAGTGAATTTTCTTACATATCAGTTAAACTACTCGCAAAAAAGTATTGTTTTGCAGCTAGAAAGCAACAAAATATAAAGTAGGCCCAATTCATTCTGTACTATGCCCGATTCATACTTCACAAGGCCCGAATAGAAATGACAGTGCCCAATTGAGGGTTTCCGTCGCCCGAAAAAGTATTTACGGCGACCGATAACGTTTTGACGACGCCCGATTGGCTAGGTAAACCCTGTAAAGGGGGAAGCGAAGAGCAACACATAAGGAGAGCGAGAATGCCATGGCGAGGAGTAACAAAGGATGAGGAAGAAATTGAAGAAGCTATGTAGGAAGCAAACAGCAACACATACGGAGAGCGAGGATGCTATAATGAGCGGTGACAAAGAAAGAGAAAGAGTGATATAAAACAAGGAGCGTGACAACACATGGAGAGAGTGTAGCTAAAGGGATAAGAGAAGAGCCACACATACGAAGAGCAAGAATATTTGCGCTTGCTATAGCTTGCTCAATTTTAATACATGCCGCTCTTATTAAAAAAGCCGGTAGGTCTTCGCTGATGATCGTTTGAATCAATCAAAAAACTTTTTGCGAAACGGTACCGTTTGTATTTACGGCCGTTTTGTACGTAAAATCGGAAAGTTTGAATGACTACCTTTGCCCATCGACGCATTCGCCTGGAACCGTCCGAAGCCATCCGCAACCGTCACGAGCTGTTTGGAATCGGCTTCGGATGGATCCAACGAATACGACGGCTGAAGTTACCGACTAACGCAACCGGCCAGTCCTGGTCGGCTACAACAGATGACACCAAACATTACCGAGATTGCATCTACATTTCACAACTTGCGATTATTGTGGAGTAATTCGGTAGCGAATCCGGTGTTTTTTTTCAAATTCCTTCGCCTACACTCACACTGATAGCACGTACCACATTTCGCTCCGCTTTATTTCCGTTTTGTGCACTTATTTTCGCAAATTCCGATCTGGTTCTATCATTGCACTGTGTTTTGATTATCAGTTGTGCAAGCCTCAATAAACTGTTCATATACTCAAGTGCTCAAAGCCTGTATAAGTGATATAAAGTGTATACTCCTTGGCGCGGTGAGCCTGTTGAATCGTCATGGCTGATCACTGTTTGACCTGCGCCCGTGCTTCGTCATCCGAGGAACTTACTTACACTTGCGACGGCTTCTGCAAGCGATGGGCTCATCGTTCGTGTCTTGGTGTGAGTAGTGCCGCAGTCAAGGATCTCATCAAAGAAGATTCTCAAATTCTGTGGCTTTGCCACAATTGTTCGGAGAATCGCCGCAACGGACACTCAGTGATGATTGCTGAGCTAACGGCGGCACTCACCGATCTCAATTCTCAGCTGTCAGCTGAGTTCCAAACACGTATGGATGCTGCCGCGGAATCGCTAAAACGCACGATGCTATCCTCACTCGATCAACACACAGATACTCGTCCTGTTTCACACACTTCTACATTCACCATTCAACGCAAGACATCGACATCCAAAGCACCAGTTCTTTCGTCAACACCAGCCACCGAACTTAGCAACCCGGCAAAACGTCGTTTAATGGACCGTTCTCCGCCGTCCGTTGTCGCCACCTCTCCGCTTCTAAATGGCACCGCACCCATCGCCACTTCAGCTCATGCCACATTGCTCCTACCACCAGAAACGCCTAAATTCTGGTTGTACCTGTCGCGCTGCCGCCCGACAGCCACAATCTTAGAAGTGGAGACTTTCGTCAAGGAGCAAATCGGCATCGAGGATGTCACCGTTTTTAAGCTGGTGCCACTTAACCGCGATGTCCGCACTCTGACTTTCTCTTCGTTTAAAGTCGGTTTGTCGCCGGATTATAAGGAGAAAGCATTATTATGCTCATCGTGGCCGATCGGAACTGTCTTCAAAGAGTTCACGGATCGTAGGAATGCTCCTATTTCTACATTGTCGACAAATCCCCTGACCACTACCACTACAGCACCAACAAATACACACGTACCTGTCACCACAAACACTGATGTATCTATTCATATGGAAACAAACAACAACATTACTGCCTCCACCAACAACACTGCAGTCTCGACGTCACCTCCTCGATCATCACAGCAGCAATAGCAACACTACTTACACACTCGCACTCTAAATCTCCGTTAAAATTTTACTATCAAAACACTCGCGGTCTCAAAACCAAACTTTCGGATCTTCGCATCTCTCTCGAAGTTGCGAGCTATGATGTCATAATACTAACTGAGACATGGCTGGACGATTCGATTCCTTCATCCCTCTTCTGTGACCGAAAGTATACCGTCTATCGTTGTGATCGTTCAAGCGCTAACAGTAGCTGCTCTCGCGGCGGTGGTGTACTCATTGCCTGTTCCGCTAAGCTCTTGTCGCTGCACATTGAAGTATCCCAATGCTCGTTAGAACTTTTATGGATTCAAATTAAACTGAACGGTCACTCACTCTTTGTTGGTGGTGTGTATTTACCTCCAAACCTCAGCTCGAATACAGACACGTTAGACTCATTCTTCAATACAATTACATTAATACAATCTCGCATGAAAGATAGGGATTTGTTTGTCTTATGCGGTGATTTCAATCAACCTGGACTATCGTGGTCTCAAAATGAGGATTATTTCGCACCGCTTGCCGTTAACCCTGCCTCATACTACTTTATAGACGGATTAGCTGAATTCAATCTGCGTCAACTTTCAGGGGTCGTAAATATTTTTCGGAGGCAACTAGATTTAGTTTTTGTTAATGAGTTAGTGACATATTCATGTTCACCAGTTTCTTGTAGTATTGACCCTATTGTTAAATTAGATCATTATCACCCACCTCTGGAATTCGTAGTAAATGTTCCTTTACCGCATAATGGTAATAATGTTAGAGATAACAAATCTGAGTTGAATTTTCGGAAAATGAACTTAGAAAAATTTAAGGAAATCATAACCAACTCTGATTGGAATTTTTTAGAAATTAGAACCGATTCTCCCTCCACTGTGGACGTAGCGGTGGAGCAATTTAGTAATATTGTTAAGGCAGCTCTCTCTTTATGTTGTCCTCGTTCTAAACCCTCCTCTCGCCTTCCTTGTTATGATGCTACATTGCGGTCATTAAAGGCGGATAGGACACGTGCCCTCAAAAAACTCGGTTCAACTCCTTCTGAGTATAATCGTAGAGTTTTCAAATATGCCGCTTCTGCTTTTCGTATTTATAATCGGGCCAGTTATAGGTTGTATCTTGGAAGGCTTCAATGCATGTTATACCGTAATCCTAAACTTTTTTGGTCTTATGCCAAGAAGCGTCGTAATCCCTCTTCCCTTCCTACTTCCATGTCGCTCGGTTCGGTCACTACGGACAATGCTGCTGACACCTGTTCCCTATTCGCTGAGCATTTCGCCAATGGTCTGTCTAGACCGGAGAGTCAACCTTTGACAGAATCTGAGGGCATATGGCCTGGTTTAAACTCCGTCGCATGGGCTGAGGGTATTGTCAATGTTAATACAGTCTCTGAAGCTCTTAAAAAACTTAAGCCATCCTTCTCCCCTGGACCGGATGGAATACCAGCCTCGGTTTTAAAAAAGTCACCTTTTCTATTCGTCCCTCTATTGGTAAAATTATTTAACCTATCTTTGTCCTCGTCTTCATTCCCTTTATTGTGGAAGCGAGCATGGCTAGTTCCCATTCACAAAAAAGGTAACCCGTCTGTCATTTCCAATTACCGTGGCATCTCAATACAATGCGCAATAACCAAGGTATTTGAGCATATTATCCATACCTATGTGTTTAAACTCACCTCTTCTACTATTATCCCTCAGCAACATGGCTTTTTTCCTAACCGTTCTACAACAACTAACCTTATGTCCTTCACCTCTTTCGTATCATCCCAGTTAGAGTCAGTTAAACAAGTTGATACTATTTATACTGACTTCAAATCTGCATTTGATCGTATTCCTCATTCCTTACTTCTAAATAAAATTTCACAACTTGACGTCAATAATCTTTTTGTATCTTGGTTACGTTCTTTTCTATGTTATCGTTCCTACAGTGTTAAATTTAATGATATGTTTTCGACTCCCTTTTCATGTAGTGCAGGCGTACCGCAAGGTAGTGTTCTAAGTCCTTTGCTGTTCATAATTTTTATTAATGATGTCCGTACCACCCTCCCTCCTGAGTGTTTCCTCTGCTACGCAGACGACCTCAAAATCTTTCTCCCAGTTTCGTCTCCTAGAGATTGCATTTCCCTACAAAATATTCTTGGTCGTTTTTCGTCTTGGTGTTCTAGTAATTCCCTCACATTATGTCCTGATAAGTGTAACGTCATTTCGTTTAGTCGTTCGCAGTCTCCAATCACTTACTCGTACGTCCTAAATTCTGTACAAGTCAATCGTGTTTGTGTCGTAAAAGACCTCGGTGTCTTGCTTGACAGAGGCCTCACCTTCAGCCACCACATTGACTCAGTTGTCAATCAGGCGCGGAAAACATTGGGTCTCCTAAAGAAAATTGCGTGCGATTTCTCCGACCCAATGTGCCTGAAGACTCTGTTCTGCTCTCTGGTCAGATCGATTTTGGAGTACTGCTCAGTAGTCTGGTCCCCTACAGCTCGAACCCACGTGGAACGTATCGAGCGGGTGCAGCGATCGTTCACCAGGTTTGCTATATGTAAAATCCTGGGTAGATTGTCCTCCCCCATACCTCCTTACGAGGACAGGTGTCGGCAGCTTAGCCTGGAACTATTGGAAAACCGCCGTTCCCATGCCCAATCCTCCTTTATTGCCGCATTACTCCTTGGTAATATTGATTCTCCTTCCCTTCTTTCTTCTATCCCTTTCTACGCCCCTAACTGTGTTCTTCGAAACCGCCCTCCCCTAGTGATCCCTTCCCGCCGAACTGCAGTGGGCCGTAATGACCCCCTTCTTCGTGCAATTCGTCGATTTAACTGTGTATATTCTATGTTTGATTTCAACCTTCCCTTATCCTCTTTCCGATCCCGCATCAGAACCCTCCATAATCCCGTGCTGCCTTAATTTTTAATTTTTAATTTTTAATTTTTAGATTCTAATTTTCTAAAAAAAATTTTTTTTCTCAAATTTTTGATAATTCGTGTTAATTTTTGTTAGGTTAGGAACATAGGTAATAAGTATTATTTAAGCATTTGTGTAACCAAAAGGTAGACAAATAAATATGAATATGAATATGAATATACATCGCTAGTAGCTTGGCCCTAAATGGCCACATTCATGATTTTCAGATGGAGGAGAAAACAAAGACAAATTGACTTGCGAACGCGCTAGGGTTTTACTTCTCAAGACTTTCTAGCGAACTCAAAGAATCCTTTCGATCTCCAAGACTCGCTCGGCCACTTATTTTGCGTAGAGATTGATGGCAAGAAACAAGAACGCATTGAATAGTATTTTGTTCACTCATAGCGTAGGCAGGTACGTGCAACCAAGATAGCCGAAAACATTAACGATAGATCCAACACAACGCCGGTAAAGTATGAAAACCTAAATGATTACGCTCTTCCTCCAATATTCTCTTCAATCACAGCAAAGAAACGCAGCGAAAAAAAACGTGCGAGAGAAACGAAGATCCGCCCTCAGATTAAAAGCCACAACGCACCAAGAACAGCTGTGCACAATACACACATAAATACAAATACAGAGCGAACAGAGCGGATACAGGTATAAGCCACGCACGGCCGTGGCCCCACCCCCTTTTTTCGCAAAACGCCGTTTGCATATGACGTCATATTCACCAAACCTCTTGTTTTGCTGAAATCAAGAGGTTTTTAGGTGAATTTGTGGTGAAAATTGTTATATGGGCCGCCTTACTTGTAACACCCATAGTGCGTTTAAAAATAAGTTCTGTATTGCTTAACGGAAAGTGGGGCAAAATGGGCATTTTAAGCAATTTACTGAATATTTCTTTGAATATGCCACAAAACATTTTTCTTTCATTATAGTCCACGCAAACAATGAGACCCCAAATTTTGAGTGATTCAGGCCGAGGGGTATGAGGAAGCTTGAGGAAGCACGGAGAAACGCGCTGCGATGAGGGTTCGCATTCTGTTTTACACGCGCGCTTCACTAACACCAATACAAATACCGTGCTTTGACGAGCCGTCTGTGAATGTGTGTGTGTGTCTTCTTTCAGCGAGCTCAACTTGGAGCTGCTCGTCACATCGTGTTGTCTCGCTTACACTACAGCATCGAACCATCGCTCCGTATGTCCCCCCCTCCTACGCGTACAACACCACCAGTACAGCGCGACGCTTTGCCGGAGATGGTTGTGCGCGTTTCGTTCTAAGTCCCGCGCGCAGTGTTTGTGCGTTGATGCGCATTTCGTTATAAGTCTCGTGCGCCGGTGTGTTTTGGTGAAGTGTGCAGTGAATACCCGCTGCGCAAATTCGAGCAGTTTCCAGCGCAGAAAATGCACCAAAATCTGCGCTGGCCAGCGCAGATTTGGCCTGGTCTCCCGCGCTGTTCTTCAGCGATTTCTGCGCTGGGTCGAGCAAGTTTAGCGCCATCTTCTGGCGAAATGGACGAACTATGTATGGCGGCGGAGCAAAAAAAAAAAACGGTCAAAAAAATGTTAAAAAATTGGCGCCCATTTTTTCGTCCGCTTCTTCTCCCTCCCTCGCCCTGCCTTGCCTTACTTGCGCTTCAGCCCGTGCCTTCCGCCACCAGCTGATTGGCTGTTGTGGTGTATGCGTTGATACTCATATGTGCATTGCGGTTGTGTATTGTTATTGGTGGGTGTTAGCATTTATTAATTTGTGTGTGACCTTGAGACGCTGTGGGAGAAGTTGGATTGGGATTCAGAGTGTTATCGGTGTATTGATGGTTTATTTTATTTCGTGCCGCTGCTGATGAGACCATTCGATGCCCCTGCCAATTGAGGGTGAAGAAGCCTATTTAAAACAAGCGTAGGAGAACGTCTAACACTAATCTAATATTTTTTTATTTGAACATGTTTGATGCTTCAACGACCTTCTAAGCATCATGTAGCACAATGTATAGTGGCTATAAATTTTTTTTTTAATGTGCCGAAATCTTTCTCGAGTTTTTGGGTCTCGTCACACACACACACACACAGCGCGGGGAAAGTGGCCGTTCACTCTATCATGTCGCGATCCCCCACCCCGCCCGGCGCTAAGGATGAGGATGCTACAAGAAAGCTGAACCAACCGTTCTACCGATAAGGTAGCCGTAATCGATCATGCGTGGAGGGGGGGGGGGTGGTCTAGTGGGGGGGAGGAGTGCGTGCTTGCCCGACTTCAGGGGTGCGTGCTCGCGAGCGCGCTTTCGTGGGTGCGCGCTGGCGTGTGCGCTTTCATGCTCGCGGGCGCGCGTACGTGCGTGTGTGTGTGCGTGCGTGCGTGCTGGCGTGCGCGCGTTCATGCATGTGTGCGCGCGCGCGAATGTGTGTGTGTGTGTGTGTGAGTTTGCGCTTGTGTGTGTGTGTTAGTTTGCGCGTGCGTGTTTGTGTGTGAGTTTGCGCGCGCGTGTTTGTGTGTTTGTGTGTGTGCGTGCGTTTGGAAACCCCAAAACTATTTGATTCTGATGGGTACATTTTCATCCGCTGCGGCTACAAAATACCACGCATTTTCGATCTCGCTACCTGAGAGACAACACAACCATTGGTATTGACATCTTTGCGATCGGCTCTGCTGTTGGGGGTATTAAAAAGACACACGATCTAAGCAAACGTGCGTGCGATATGTTGCACATTTATTTCTTCATTCAGCAACAATTCAGCAAGCGGGCGCAAGTGGAAACAACATTTTGAATTGAATCCATACAAAAGAGGGTTCTGGATTTGTTTATTACGGTGCGCGTATGGTGCTGCACCTGTCCGTCCAGAATCTGGTGGCTTGTTGGTTTGGAGTAGTTATCATGACGCCGATTGACCGGCAATGCCTTGGAATGGGTTCGGATCGGTAGGTTCATGTTTTGGTCGAGTGCATTCCGTGCATTTGTCGCGTCACAGCAGTAGACCCGGCAGCACCAAAGTCAAAACAAAAACCTTCCCCGAGTGTGGACTGCTATGCTAAGTTCTTCTTCTTCTTATTATTATTATTATTATTGGCGTAATGGCCTACGCGGTCATGCTGGCCTTTTCAGGACTTGAGTACCACGTAGCCGGATAGTCAGTTCTTGCTACGACGAACGGTTCATACGCGGTTAGAACCCACGACGGGCATACAGATGTGCGGAATGATGGCGGTGTCGCGGGCCCTGCAGGCAGGGGGAAGGATGCACCTCCACGATAAAAAAAAAACACCGTCATGAACTAGCGGCGGACCTAACGGTAGGCGGACTAGGCGGTCGCCGAAGATTTCTAGGCTGTAGTATGCCGTATGTCTACAAGTGGACAGATTATTAGCGACAAGGGCCCCGGGAAAGATGGTCGTTAGGGCTCCGTGGCTGGAGAACCATTTGCACCTCCCCTCCCCCCATGGCGACAACAATTTTAGGGCCTGTGACCGATGATCGTAGGGGTCCCATGGCCACCCCCCTTCTCGCCGGCAATTTAAGTATACTGTTCAATCTCCCAACAGCTGTGTGCCACTACCCCCTCCTCAGGGGCCTCAATTCGTCTTTCCGCCTTTCATGAACACCCTCCTTTCTTTGACCGATGGATCATAACATTCCGGAAGAAATTACATTTGGCGACAGTTTTGCATACACACGCACACTCACAAACATGCGCAGGATGCTTAGCATATCTATTTAATCCACAACAGACGAAAGCAAAAGCTTAGCTTGCGCTCTAGATACCGACGGAATGAAAAGTTGATGAAAATCAGCGCCGGGCTGAATGTGTTAATGCGAATTAGGGTTCTGCGCGTTGCACAGCAAACCCTCCAGCTTGAGCTGGCGTTTCCTTAGTCATTTTTACATTGCAGCGATTGAACTTGTTGCGATTTTGTGGTTTGATTTGTGAAAATACAACTTCATCGCCGCAATGTTTGTTAACGGCATTTTTAGGCGCCACAACAGCTCGCGAGCATTGACCACACGCGAGAATGAGATAGCGCTAGGGAGGGAAAGAGCACGGACGATGGCTGACAGCGATTGGCCGTCTGACGCACCAACACATTCAAACCTTCGGCAGCGCGCTCAGGCGAGGGGAATGAGGCGGAGTCAGGGACGGGCAGCTCGACGAGCTGCTCGACAAATTTGCCGTTGGAGAGAAAAGGAAGGCATGATAAAATTCTCAGAACGCCATAACGCCTTCCGTCGCTTTGCACAGCGGGTAAACAGTGTGCACAGACGCACATGCAGTGCATGCATCGACAGGTAAGAATTTGATGAACAGAGGCAACGCAGATTGTCGACAAGTTTCCCGCAGCCTGGCTCGACCCGGTATGACGTCATTCGTGAGTATTAAGGATTCTAAATGTGTACTTTAGTGTGTACTTTATGTTTCAATAAAGTGTTTAATGTAATAAAAAATGACCGTGTTTGTGTTTAGTTTTAGAATAAGTGCATGAAAGCAAGCGAAAAACAAGAAGCTTTTGATGTGTTGGTAGCATGGCTCGAAAGAACACAAACACATTGAGAACTGCAGAGCGCACCGTGCGTTACGGGTGGGGAGGAGGAGGGCTCGCGCGAGGGTGTAACTCATTCGTCGAAGAGACACCCCTACTAGCAATGAGAATGAAAAAGTGTGCAACTTTCAGGCGAAGGGCATGTAGAAGCATGGGGAGACGGTTGGAAATACGCGGAATTACGCGGCGGCGCGAGCGTGTTTTGATTTCTACACAGTTTTTGCACTCACACAATTACACATGTGTGGATGTGTGCGTTCTCTTTCAGCCTGCGCGCTCAGTTTGGTTTTCTTGCAGCGGCATGCGGGTATCGGTGTCTCGCTCGCACTAGTGCAGCGAGTGTTCCTCTGTGCGCTCCCTTTCTTGCCACCACACGAAATCGTCAGTTCAGCTCAAGCGTTCGCCGTGAAAGGCCGCGCACGTGTTAGCCTAAGTCCCGGGCGATCGAAGTTTCGCTAAGTGTTGAAGTGTTGTGCACATTGAAATGAAGCTGCGCTTTTCTTTCACCATTTATCTTAAATGTGTGATTTGCGCTGCTTTATTTCAATGTTTATTTTTGCTGTATCGAACATCAACAACGGGATCCACGCGGTTAGACGGCTCTTTGAAATACGACGATTTTTATTATATTAAGAATTTGTGTGATTTTGTGGCAAGATGGTGTGAAGCTATGTGTGAAAATGCTCCTTTATTTGCAATAAAAGTGATAAAATATAAACCAAGTTTGATGTGTTCAAGATTTTGTTTTGATTCGGGTGCACCAAGTCCGAATGAAGGGAAGCGCACAGCGCGCTACGAAAGAAACGAGCGGGAGGGGGTGTCAGTCCAGCGCAGCGCAATTCGCTGGAATCAAGTGGAAGGGGGTGCCAGTTCAGCGCTGCGCAAGCCGAAAGAAACGGGAAGGAAGGGGTTTGAGGAAAATACGATGAAACAGCGCGAGCGAGCGTTCTTTACAGCGAGAGCGCCTCGTGTATTTTAAAGGCAAGCAAGAGAGCGCATTCTCTCCGTGGTAGCGCTCCATCCGCCATTTTTAATTTCGAGCCCAAAACAACGGACTTTGGATCCGACTTCGGGCCGGACCCCCACCGCATGTTTCTACCTACCCCTCGCCTGAAAATTTCGTTCTCTTTGTCTGTCGGGACTGCCCGTCCGGCAAAATGAGTGTATTTTTTGAGTGATTTGAGTGACGCTGTCCAAATACAGTCGGCCTCAGCACAATTTTTCGATCGAAAAAATTCGATCGATCCGGCTGTCATTTTGGTGTCATTTGACACTCATTTCGCCGCCAAGGTGTTCATTTTACTGGTCTTTTTGAAAACTGGTATACCATGACACTCACGAGCAAAATGAACTATGCTACAAAAATTCGATCGTTCCGCTTTGTATGGCGAAAAATCCGCAACTCATTGAGCTGCGGAAATTTTCGAATATCAGAAAAATGCCATAAATTAAGGTTAATGGTTTTGAAAAACGTTATGTAAAAGCAAGTTGGTAATTGTTCTGATTCTTTTTCAATATTTTGGGTGATAAAAAATCATTTATTAAATATTTTAAAAAATGGTTTGCCTACACTAAGTACTGAACTCGATGGGAATCGACTTCATGCAGGAGTATGAAAGAAATAGTTATACTCGGGACGACTATGGGCTTCGAACGACGAGATCCGTTCGCCGCGGCTGTCAGAAGGCGCTCACTTGGCGCTCAATTTTAAAATAACGTACCATTGAGAGACCGTAAGAAGCGCGCGAAAGTTGTTTTCAATGTAACGTTTTGCTTTAAATTTTGCTTTAAATGATTGAAGTGAACTGAACTTAGAGGTATGTAACATTTTGAAAATGTTTTGTTATCTATTCCCAGTAAAAAAAGTTTTCATCAGTTTTAAAAATTAATATTAATATTAAAAACATAAAATATATCGGAATATAAATATACATACAAATATCTATAATAATAAAGTGATTCTTCTTCTTCTTCTTCTCTGGCTCAACAACCGATGTCGGTCAAGGCCTGCCTGTACCCACTTGTGGGCTTGGCTTTCAGTGACTAATTGATTCCCCCCCATAGCAGGATAGTCAATCCTACGTATGGCGGCACGGTCTGTTTGGGGATTGAACCCATGACGGGCATGTTGAATAATAAAATAATAAAGTGATATAAATATCTATTATACCTATAAATATATATATATATATATATATATATATATATATATATATATATATATATATATATATATATATATATATATATATATATATATATATATATATATATATATATATATATATATATATATATATATATATATATATATATATATATATATATATATATATATATATATATATTACGTATAGCTCCGTGATTTATTTTCCGTATTTCGGTTATTTTAACAAACAATCAGTTTTCTCTAAGTAAAAAAGTTGTGTAGTGAGCTTGCCCACAACGTATTGTACATACTTTTAGCATTTGTGCTATTTCTTCTTCAATTGCTCGTCGGTCGCATCACCCGCGTAGTGCGTCTATTAACCGGTCAAGGCATCGACCTGTGAATTCCTTTTCAAAATGAAGCATACTTGCAACTCTTGCGCAACCGAGATCACCGAAGACCTGATTAGCTGTTATATTTGCAACTCACCGTTCCACATCCGCTGTTCGCGCATTCCCGAGAATGCACTAAAGCTAACCAACGAATACCATCAACTCCACTGGTGCTGCCTAGCGTGCAACAATGTGATTATTAATCCTCGCACTAAATACATCAAACAAGCTTTGGCCCAGTCGAGCATACAAACAACAATGGATGCCGTCGCCAATAGTCTCAAATCTGCACTTGAACCTCTAGCAAAAGAAATTCGTACTGGTCTATTGCAGCTTAATGAATCGCAGAAGAGAACACCACTGAGCAGTCACCCTCCTGCCAAATTGCGCAGAGTTTTACCAGCGAAGAGACTATTCTCCGAGTTGGTCAGTGATACAAACACTTCACCTGCTATCGCCAAAAGAACAACAAACATCAATAATAACAATATCAACAATAACATAGCCGTACCGTCACTTGCTGAGCACAACAATATTAACACCACAAATAACATCACTTCTCGCCAGCCAATTGCTATTTATGGCACGGATAACGATTCTCCAAACCTTCCAACCGTTCAAAACCGCTTTGTACCCAAAATGTGGCTTCATTTAGCTAACATTGCTCCTGGCACTTCCTGTGAACAAGTCGTGGAATCTGTGAAACGACGGCTGGCCACAACCGACGTCATTGCATTTAGCTTGATGGGCAAAAATTTCGACACCACTTTGGCTAGACCGATGTCGTTTAAGGTTCGCATCCCGGCTCACCTTCGTGAAACTGTGTTATCGTTCTCGGTTTGGCCTTCTAATCTACGTGTACGTGAATTTATACTACGTGATAACCGCCCAGCCTCATCCCATACTTTGGCTTGTCTCACACCGATGAATGCACATGAAACCCCACTTCAAAGCATCAATGTAGTGCCTATCGATAATATTCCGAAACCGGCAGAGCAAACCATCAATGAAAAGCCAAATAGTTCATCACCTAGTAATGTACACCCAATAGTGCACGATATGGAGCATTCACCTATCCCAGCTGATCGTACGGCTCAAAACAATGACGTTCATCACGAACACAGCTCATGAAGCTTACGCACACAAGAAGCATCAGCCAGTCGCTATTCGCACACTAACACTTCATGTAATGACCACGCACGCACTAACACAGCAACTCACTTGAAAATGTTTTCAGTTCGCGATATTAAAAACATTTCACATGCCAAACCGACTGACACTGCTTTGAAACCATGTGATATACATTTTCACTACCAAAATGTTAGAGGACTACGTACCAAACTCACAGAATTCGGATTGAACACATTGGACGCTAAATATCAGATAATAATACTCACCGAAACCTGGCTTGACAATTCAATTCCATCATCGCTACTGTTTGACCCGGGCTATTCGGTGTATAGATGTGATCGTAGCTTGTCTAATAGTATTCATACTCGTGGTGGTGGCGCACTGATCGCATGCTCATCCTTAATGAACACCCGTGAACTCACTCTACCTCGTAACTCACTTGAGCAAGTGTGGGTTACCGTTCGCCTATCATCTTGCACGATATTCATCGGGACTGTTTACATTCCTCCTAATCGAGCTAACGACACAGATACTCTTACATCTGTGATTGAAAGTGTAAGTGCAATAGTAAACCATGCAAAAACTAATGATCTAATATTTTTGTTTGGAGATTTTAATTTTTCGGCAGTATCGTGGTCACTAATACAACAAACATTTGGTCACTCATCATCGTTCGCGCACTATGTGGCAAATTCATCATCTTCGGTCAGATCCCGGTTTTTGGATGAAATTAATGCTAGCGATCTTTATCAAATAAGCTGTATCAAAAACTCGCTTAACCGGCAGCTCGACTTAGTATTCGCAAATTTTATTGCCGCAACTTTCTGCATCGATTTGCACCCCTGCCCAACACCACTAGTCTCTCCTGACCTGTACCATCCAGCCATCGATTTAACGGTTCGAATTCCAAGCACAATGCCTAATCCTACACTGACTCAAGCAAGTAGACCTAGGATGAATTTTTATAAAACCAATTTTACTCGGCTTGATGAGCTCATAACTAATTTTAATAGCCAGTTCAGAATTAGCCAGTTTAATTCTGTTGATGAAGCTTTATCGATATTTATACGCTTTCTTTTATCCTCGTTTGATTCGTGTGTACCAATTATCACACCAAAGAGCGGCCCTGCTTGGTCTGACCGCCACCTAAAAAAACTTAAAAGAGCTAAGGAAGCTGCATTAAAAAAATATACGAAGTACCGATCACCTGTTAACAAAAGCATATTAAACGAAACAACTCGCTTGTACCGTAGTTACAATAAAATACGCTACGGTGGCTACTTGTCTCGGTTGGAGAAGAATTTCATCAAAAGGCCCAAAGCTCTCTGGAGTTTTCGTAAGAAACACAATAGTACAAATGTGACACCTAAATCGATTTACCACAATGACCGAGCTGGTTCAACTGCTTCAGATATTTGTGATATATTTGCGTGTAGATTCGAGGAGGCATACACAATCTCAACTACTGACGACAATATTATCACCAACGCTTTAATTAATACTCCTAATGATGTCATCGACCTTAATTTAACTAATATATCGCAAGAATCTGTTCTAAATGTGCTCAAAGCAGTCAAGCCCAAAGCTAGTCCTGGCCCAGATGGTATTCCTGCCATCATTCTCAGCCGATGCTGTGAGTCCATTGCGCCGATCTTCACCAAAATTTTTAATTTTTCGCTGCAACAAGGAGAATTCCCCTCTATTTGGAAGAGTTCATTGATTGTCCCCATATTTAAAAAAGGTGACAAGGAAGATGCAGCCAACTATAGAGGCATAACATCACTCAGTGCTGGAGCCAAAGTTTTTGAGAAAGTGATCCAAACAAGTTTACTCACGGCTTCATATCACTATATTAGCCCTCAACAACACGGTTTCGTTCCAAAGCGGTCGACGATTACTAACCTTGTTGACTTTACATCACAATGTCTCCGTAACATGGATAGCAGGATGCAAACAGATGCAGTTTATATGGATTTAAAGGCCGGGCTACATTTATCGTACTCTCTGGTGTAATTTCAATTTTCACTAGCGCATCTGGCGGCGGCTGGAGGAAGCTTTTTTTGGTCGTCGAGGGAATGGTCGTGCCGGATCCCAAATTTAAGTTGTTTTTTCATCGTTTTTTGATGCGAAAATGGCTGAAATACTTGCACAACATATTTATCTATCAATTGCATAGCTTTTCCAGACCAGTTCAAGTAAAAAATATAGAAAAATAACATATTTTCTGAAGCGGCTCCAAATTGTTTGGAAAAATGCTTCGGTCAGCCGCCGCCAGGTGCGCTAGTGAAAATCAAAATTACACCAGAGAGTACGATCAATGTAGCCCGGCCTTAAAGGCCGCTTTTAGCATAGCATCGATCACAACATCCTTTTAGCCAAGATGAATAAGTTAGGACTTGGGCGAAATTTAATATGCTGGTTAGAATCGTACCTTGTCAATCGATCGTATGCTGTATCTTTCTCACGGTGCCATTCAAGGTCTTTCATTGCATCATCTGGTGTGCCACAAGGTACAGTATCGGACAGAATGATAGGACCCTAGTGTTTTCAACGCAGCATGCACCCGTTTTGACAGGTTTATGTGTGGTTTGTGTGTTTGTGTTTGTGTTTGTGTGCATGTGTGTGTATGTGTGTGTGTACATGTGTGTGTGTGTGTGCATGTGTGTGTGTGTATGTATGTTTAAATGTGTATTGGTGTGTGTGTTTGTTTCACAAGTATGTCGTTTCGGATAGATTTTTTAGTAGTTTTTTTTTGTGTTTTGGGTTAGGTTTTTGTTGTAATTAGCAGGACCACCGCCCTCGCGAGCAGCGATCCCTATTCAAAAATGCAATAAGCTCAGTTTTTGATCTTATTGCCGTCACCCATGATGACATTAATCATGCGTTGACGCATCGACATCACCAGATTCTGGATCGTTTTAGGTGGAATTTTGCTCCACACCTCTTGCATGTG
This sequence comes from Anopheles coluzzii, assembly GCF_943734685.1. Taxonomy (NCBI): domain Eukaryota; kingdom Metazoa; phylum Arthropoda; class Insecta; order Diptera; family Culicidae; genus Anopheles; species Anopheles coluzzii. The sequence continues at coordinate 57,137,006 of NC_064670.1, read as the reverse complement.
ATCGAAGAGGTGATCCAGATCTTCCGGTATGTTTTTACCCAGCCTCTTCTTGAATATCCCACTTCATTGTTTTGACATTGTAGTCAGCAAGCCAAGTTTGGACAGTCCCGGAAGTATGCTTAGAATCGTTGTCTTGCATAAACATCCAAGACCGAGGAAGGTTCTTCCTAGCATGCGATAGCAAATGAGTATCAAGAATGTCTCGATACCCAAAACGATTTAAATTACCGTGGATTCGAACCAACGGACCCATCCCATAGTAGGAGAAGCATCCCCACACCATGAGACTACCACCGCCATGCTTGAAAGTTTTGAAGCAGTACTTCGGATCAAGAGCACAATTAACAGGGCGCCGAACCAACCTGCGTCCGTCCGACCCCTGTCGATTGAATTTCGACTCGTCTGACCACAAAACCCTGCGCCAATCCTCCTCATCGAAGAACATGTGCTCAATTGCAAATAACACCCGTGCGTTTTTATGCGCAGGTGTTAAATTGGGCACTTTGCGTGGCACTCGCGCGAGTAGCCCGGCACTGACCAATCTTCGCTAAACTGTTCTCGGCGTCACCGCCAATTTCAGTCTGCCTCGGATCTCTGGTGCCGAGCTAAACGGATGTTTCTTCGATATGTTTACGATCTTACGGTCTTCCTCCGCCGTGGTCTTCCGAGGACGTCCGGGTGACTTGCGCGTTTTGGTTGTCCGAAGCGCGTTTGCCACAAAGGTGCGCGATCGTTCCATCACGAACTCGATCGTTCTGCGCTTAATGCCAGCAGCCGCCATTCGCTTAATGATATGGCGCTGATAATCGGTACAATGTTTACCTCGACCCATTGTTACTAAAATTGCTTGCTTAGACCGTCAAGAACACACTGGTTAAAAACTTGGACACGACTGATGCCGTGCACTCCCTGCGTTCTGCTTTTATACGCGATGAATCACATCGTTGTCGAGCAGCAAAAAAGCGTATTGATAAAAACTATCAATGAGTAAGCGAGTGAGCATCTACCCATTCAAAACCAGAACAGAATACTGCCGCGCTCATGAAACAAAACGCCCATTGAAAAGAACACCTGCGCGCTTGCTCAATGCACACACAAAGTTTCCCATGCGCACACAACGTTCAACGCAGAGATGCACGCATGCCTTTCAATGGCGTGCACTGGTGAAATACCTGTGAGGGAATGCCGAGTTCATTGCTATTGTGCGCGTTTTCATTTCGCACCGGTGTCGTATTCACATTCATGAAACAGCACACCTGCGTTCTCGTCCGAGGAACAAGCGCTGCTGTCGATGCAAACTTTAGCTTTTATCCAAGTGTAAACACACGCTGTTTCACATGATAACACACATAAACAGAATGCTTTCAACGCAATATGAAACCATGTCAAGCTACGTTTTTCAGACAAAAACCCGCGCACTCACACACACACACACACACACACACACACACACACACACACACACACACACACACACACATAAACACAAGTAACGTGGCAAAACAAGTACACGGTGCGTTGAAAACACCAGGGTTCTATCTTAATGTCCGATACTGTAGCAACCTGGGTCCACTACTGTTCGTACTGTTCATCAACGACCTATCGTATGTAGTACCAGCAGCGAATCATTTAATGTATGCAGATGACATTAAAATCTACATGACGATAAAAAATGACACAGACCACTCCGAGCTACAACAATACCTTCTCGATTTTCACCAATGGTGGAATCGAAACCGCCTGAGCCTCTGCATTGAAAAATGCCGAGTCATTTCATTCACACGAGCACGAGAAATTAAGAACACCAGCTACACAGTTAACGGTTTACCAATAGAACGCACTAATGCTATGAAGGATCTCGGAGTCATACTGGATTCAAAGCTGTCATTTGACCAACACGATTTGAGCAAACAGAGGAGGTGATTACCCGAGGTAATCAATTGCTTGGCATGTTGTTTCGGATAACAAGAGATTTCAAAGACCCAGTCTGCATCAAAGCGTTATACTGTGGTATTATCCGCCCGGTACTCGAATACGCCTGTGTCGTCTGGAAGCCCTCAACCCAAAGACTTTCTGAGAGAATGGAATCGATACAGCGTCGCTTATTCCGATACGCAACACGCTTGTTACCTTGGCCACCTGGCAGTCAGTTACCACCTTATGAAACGCGACTTCTGCTCCTCGGACTGCAACCGCTCCACATCCGACGCCGTATCGCACAACAACTATTTGTGGCTGGTTTACTGCAAAGTAACATCGACTGTCCTTCCCTACTCCAGCAGTTAAACTTTTACGCGCCTGCTGTTCAGCTTCGCTCTCGTCCGTTACTTGCCCTGAACCGTAGTCGAACTGGATATGGATCTAGAGACCCCCTCAACTCCATGATTAGGGTGTTTAACGAAGTTCGTCATTTGTTTGATTTTGGAACCTCAGTGCAATCCTTTAAAAACAGCCTTAGAAGCGAATTATTAAGATGATCTTACTACTTATTTTAAACTAATATTAGACTTAAGAACATTCACACGGATCCATTGTTATCCATTGAACGAGTAATAAACAATTAAATATAAATAATATATTTAATAAATATATATTATAAATATATATATATATAAATAAATATATATATATATATATATTTAATTAAATATATATATATATATATATATATATATATATATATATATATATATATATATATATATATATATATATATATATATATATATATATATATATATATATATATATATATATATATATATATATATATATATATATATATATATATATATATATATATATATATATATATATATATATATATATATATATATATATATATATATATATATATATATATATATATATATATATATATATATATATATATATATATATATATATATATATATATATATATATATATATATATATATATATATATATATATATATATATATATATATATATATATATATATATATATATATATATGAATATTCATGTAAAGGTCAAATTTTATGTTTTTCATATAAAATGTCTGAAAAATTTATAGAAAAATATCGCAAAACATTTTCACCATATAAATAACGTTTATAACTCTTTAAAATAAATTCCATCAGTATTTTTATACATTTTTATAAAGTAAATCCAATCCTGTCGTCCCTTCTAAATTTGAAATAAGTTAAATTCAAATTTCAACAAAGTGTGTCAAGCTGCCTTCTAATTGATAACAAATCATCCAATAATGATGTAACGAATGAAATCCAATACCAACGGCAGAAAAATCAAAATTCAAAACATGACCATCCTTGAATCGTAGATATAAACGTCTTTAAATGCTTGACAGTTGTATCTCATGACTCTCATTCTCTCATGAGCGTCGAACGGATTTCGTCGTTCGAAGCCGGTACTCGCCCCGACTGTCAGTTTTGCGTGAGCGCCTATCGAATTTTTTCGATCGAAAAATGGTGCTGAGGCCGAGTGTCTCTTCGACGAATGAGTTACACCCTCGCGCGAGCCCTCCCCCTCCCCACCCGTAACGCACGGTGCGCTCTGCAGTTCTCAATGTGTTTGTGTTCTTTCGAGCCATGCTACCAACACATCAAAAGCTTCTTGTTTTTCGCTTTCTTTCATGCACTTACTCTAAAACTAAACACAAACACGGTCATTTTTTATTACATTAAACACTTTATTGAAACATAAAGTACACACTAAAGTACACATTTAGAATCCTTCATACTCACGAATGACGTCATGCTGGGTCGAGCCAGGCTGCGGGTAACTTGTCGACAATCTTCGTTGACTCTGTTTTGCAAATTCTTACCTGTCGATGCCCGCACTGCATGTGCGTCTGTGCACACTGTTTATTCACTGCACACTTCACCAAAACACACCGGCGCACGAGACTGAACGAAATGCGCATCAACGCACAAACACTGCGCGCGGGACTTAGAACCAAACGCGTACAACCATCTCCGGCAAAGCGTCGCGCTGTACTGGTGGTTTTGTACGCGTAGGAGGGGGGACATACGGAGCGATGGTTCGATGCTGTAGTGTAAGCGAGACAACACGATGTGACGAGCAGCTCCAAGTTGAGCTCGCTGAAAGAAGACACACACACACATTCACAGACGGCTCGTCAAAGCACGGTATTTGTATTGGTGTTAGTGAAGCGCGCGTGTAAAACAGAATTCGAACTCTCATCGCAGTACGTTTCTGCGTGCTTCCTCAAGCTCCCTCATACCCCTCGGCCTGAATCACTCAAAATTTGGGGTCTCATTGTTTGCGTGGTCCCGATCGGCCCTCATCCTGTCGGCTTCCAGGGGTAGGCAACCTCTTTTGTCGCACACAACAGCGGTCACCTCGTGTTAGATGAAAGAATGCAGCCAGCTGCTCGCGTGCTCTCTCTGCAGTAAGCCGCTCTTACTGCAGTTGACGAGCCGTGAGCGCCTGAGAGCGATCGGTCGGGGTGGATCGTTCCCCAACAGTCAAAAGCCGACCCACCGGTCACCAGCACTCAGAGATCCGCTGAGATTGAAGCTGGCTTTGAAGCTGAGTTGGCGAAATTATTCAACCGATCCGTCGGGTCCCGAAGCCGAAGCAAAACCCGAACGGGGTTCGGCACGACCCTTCGTTAAAATAGCCCCCTCCCCCTTTTTTGCCAGGATTTCTTTCCGAAATGATACAGTGCGAACCATTATATCAATATGATTCGATTTATTGAATATTTTATATAACATAAATACAAAAAAAAACACAACACATGCACAATAACCACTGCACTTAATTCTAAATTAACGCACATAATTTAACAAACACTTTTTACACTCGCACAGAGAAAAATCAGCACAGCACTTTCTGCTCCACATCGCTGTCGCGCCTAGTTCTTCTCGCTGCACTGTACGGGCCACCATCTCCAACACCACGACACTGCCACAGGTTTTTTTGTCTCCGTTCGCCGTGAAACACACATGAAATGGAAGAAAAATTATATTAATTAGAAGGGGGGATGTTGGTTGATAATTTTAATCACTTTTACTTACCTTAAATTAGAATGATCTCCATTTTTACGGGGTTTATCCGCTGACCACCAAGAGCTGAAACACCACACAAGCACCAACCTCACTGGACTGAAAGTGAAGCCTACTGCGTGAATGTGTGTATGCGCTTCTGCCAAGCCAACCGCGCCGTACTGCATGTGTAGCCAAGTGCGTGTGTGTGTATATTTGCACCACTGGACACAGAACACAAATCTCACCGCACAGCAGAGCGTGTGTCGCCAAGTGTATGCATGTGTGTATTTGCACCACTGAATTCTGAACGTCCGCCGCACCGCACCACACAGCGTGTATCGCCAAGTGCGTGGCTGTGTGTTGTATCACCGTGGTGTGGCCAAATGTGTGCATGTGTGTACTTGCTCCACTGAAAGCCGGTATCGCACCAGATTTCGGGTGTCGCCTTGTGCGTGTGTGTGTTATTGTCACAGCACACTCGTTCGTCATTTTTTTTTTCGTTTTTTCGCTTGAGCCACTCGATTTCGTTCTTCGCTGATTTTGGCAGCGCACGAAGAGGTTTCGGTTTCAACTTCCAACAACAACAACCACACGAGGAGGCTCGGGGACACTCATCAGGGGAAAATCGCTCAAATTAGAGCGAGAGACAGATAGAAAAAGTGAAAGGTCAATATAAAATCTTCGGCTTTTGACTGTTGGGCAGCGAAGAACGAAATCGAGTGGCTCAAGCGAAAAAACGAAAAAAAAAATGACGAACGAGTGTGCTGTGACAATAACACACACACGCACAAGGCGACACCCGAAATCTGGTGCGATACCGGCTTTCAGTGGAGCAAGTACACACATGCACACATTTGGCCACACCACGGTGATACAACACACAGCCACGCACTTGGCGATACACGCTGTGTGGTGCGGTGCGGCGGACGTTCAGAATTCAGTGGTGCAAATACACACATGCATACACTTGGCGACACACGCTCTGCTGTGCGGTGAGATTTGTGTTCTGTGTCCAGTGGTGCAAATATACACACACACGCACTTGGCTACACATGCAGTACGGCGCGGTTGGCTTGGCAGAAGCGCATACACACATTCACGCAGTAGGCTTTACTTTCAGTCCAGTGAGGTTGGTGCTTGTGTGGTGTTTCAGCGCTTGGTGGTCAGCGGATAAACCCCGTAAAAATGGAGATCATTCTAATTTAAGGTAAGTAAAAGTGATTAAAATTATCAACCAACATCCCCCCTTCTAATTCATATCATTTTTCTTCCATTTCATGTGTGTTTCACGGCGAACGGAGACAACAAAACCTGTGGCAGTGTCGTGGTGTTGGAGATGGTGGCCCGTACAGTGCAGCGAGAAGAACTAGGCGCGACAGCGATGTGGAGCAGAAAGTGCTGTGCTGATTTTAATTTTTCTTTGTGCGAGTGTAAAAAGTGTTTTTTTATTATGTGCGTTAATTTAGAATTAAGTGCAGTGATTATTGTGCATGTGTTGTGTGTTTTTTTTTTGTATTCTATGTTGGTTCGATATCCAATAAATCGAATCATGTTAATATAATGGTCCGCACTGTATCATTTTGGAAAGAAATCCTGGCAAAAAAGGGGGAGGGGGCTATTTTAACGAAGGGTCGTACCGAACCCGGTTCGGGTTTTGCTTCGGCTTCGGGTTTGCTTCGGCTTCGGGACCCGACGGATCGGTTGAATAATTTCGCCAACTCAGCTTCAAAGCCAGCTTCAATCTCAGCGGATCTCTGAGTGCTGGTGACCGGTGGGAAGTGCGCGAAGGCGAAAAAAAACCCGAAAGCGCTTCGTGTCCTCTCTCGTGTTTCTAGTTTTATTCTCTCTCGCATGTCATCACTCTCTCCCAGTTTTTCGGATTGAAATGAGAATTCACTCTCTTGATTTGGTTGCGGCAGTCTAGCTGCTTCACACTCTTTATTCTCTTCTTTTTGCAGTTCCCACAAGAGGATTCACACATGTGTTCTCACATACTTACATACACACACACGGTGGTTGGAAGCCTGGTGCGGCTGTTTCCAATTCTGCCTTTTCTTCTTCCCTCTTCACACCGCGCTGGAGCCCGTGGTGGTGCGCGTGTTCAGCCTGCTTGGTTCAGGAAAGATGTCATCAGATTTGGCGCGCCTCAACCGCGGTGTTGTATGAAGGCTGTTGATGAAAATACACAATTAATAGACACACTTTGTTAAAAAGATTACACTTCATTTAAAGATGTGACAAACTTACCTTTGTGCTTGAGGATCAATTGAAACTTGAACGCCTGTGCACACAGTGTCACACTTTTTAAGTAGTTTGAGGAACAGCTAGCGGTAGCAGCACACATCTGAAGCTTGTAATGTGCAAAACATTGCATATTAGAATAATATTAGAATTAGAATAAATGTCACATAGCACTAGACACTTAGAAAAGGACACTTACCCAAACAATTAGATGATAAAAATTCGTCCTCCGATGAAGCAGAAAGAACACCGCGGATGGCGCAGTATGGAAAGTGTTTCACGCAGGAAAAATAGTTCACGCAGCACACAAACACACACTCTCACATCCACGGTTCAGAGCACACTGAAGTCGCTCTTTGGCTTGGATGGAAAAGAGCAAACACCCTGATGAGTGCGATGGAAGAAAATGACGTATGTTCAACAGGGATGGGTAGAATCCAACACACGAAGTGTGCAGGAGAATTCTCTTCGTGTGGCAAGAGAGAATTGACTAACACCCTGATGAGCGAGAACGCAACAAACGTTGTGGAATGTAGAAACGGGATAGGAATAGTAAGCGAAGGCAGTTTGTGGACATGAGGGGGTTGAAACTGGGAGAAAAAAGCTTCGGTTGCTACTTGGGTTAGCAATAAAGCATCCGTTAACACTTTAAGCGCCGCGTCATATGAAATCGCACGACCGCTTTGTTCACCGCTCAGCTCTGTATCTGACGCTCACCAATTCTCTTGATAACGAATGAGGGAAAGAGAGAACGAGAACGACATGTGCTACGCCGCTTATCGAAATGAAACAAAAGAGTGATAATAGTCGCACGAACAATTGTCGCTCTCATCGCTCTCTTGTCATGCGCTACGTGCTCACTCGCAAACTGTGACGTCAGGCCGGCGGTCAAAGTGTTAAGTTTATAACTGTATTTATGTTCGTGTGTGTATTGTCCATTTTCGCATATATCACTAACGGACGTAAAACCTCGAAAAACTTGAAATGTGTTTTTGATCCCTTTCAGCATCTAGCTAATAAACTAGCCGTCTCATTCATATTTCATACTCTTCCTTTCAAGCCTTACTAAAACCTCGGAACGATTCGAATGAACATATTTAACCTTGTTTTCGATAGTCCAACATAATTCTTTCTTTATTGATTAGTATTATGTTTTTCGATGTTTTATTTTTCATCCATACAATTTCATAACTGCATATCCATAAAAAAACGTTCCTTTAAAATATACCATTTTTACACCACCATATTCGCTATTTGTACATTTACATTGAAATATTCTACTAACATAAATCTTTAATTTGATTGACTAAAGCTGCATTATTTATCAAGCACTATTATTCCTTTGTAACAATTGAAAAATATGTTGTAAAAATTTACCATCCTCATTGAAACGAGTATATTTACCTAACTATCATAATAGTATCACAATGATTCTTAAATAATGAGTGTTCGAACTTCTTCGATGTGTCACAGGATTTCAAATCAAGTAATTTGCAATAAAAGTGCTGTAGAAATTAAACTTTGATTTTTTTAAGAACCTCGTGATGTTTTATGAGTTCGGGGTAATAACATACACGTTGTTTATGTCGTAGTGCAAAATAATGACACATACAGTAGAACGTCGATTATCCGGGGACGGATTAACCGGCGGGCGGCTTAACCGTGAGCATAAATGTGACAGCTGTTCATACGTACGGCGAAAGTTTTTAGCGATAGTCAAGTGGGTAACCAGTTCTCTTGTGCATTTCTGTAATGTCTAGTGGTATTTTCGAAATTGATTTTTGTTCATGAACAGTTGTTAAACCTGTAGTTATTGATTAAAATAATAATCTTTTAACGATTAATCGATTGATTCCAGGTGAATTAATCATACAGGGTTTCACACTTTATCTCAAGACCGCGGGACCCCTTCCCGAATCTGTCTTAGCCAAAGCCAAGATTGCGGTATGATGCTTGAAATCGTTGATGATACCTGAAAACGTTGATGATACCTGAATTCATCGGATGCAATGCTGAATCTGCGGCACATTTCTCGAAACACACTGGTCCGCGCCGAGGACATGCGGTCGAATATTTTTTACACGGATAACCTTTGTGTACATCAGTCTATTAGAAATACTCAATTATCCTTTTCGTTTTTTTTTTACAAAAAAAAGACAATTTAATAAAATGAGTGAATGCATATTTGTTTAATTAAAATATTTACAAGTGTTAAGAAAGTAGTTTGAACTATTTAAATCATCTTTTCTGGTAAAAACACGAAAAAATAATTCACTGTTTTCAGTACACTGATGTACACAAAGGTTATCCGTGTAAAAAAATATTCGACCGCATGTCCTCGACGCGGACCAGTGTGTTTCGAGAAATGTGCCGCAGATTCAGCATTGCATCCGATGAATTCAGGTATCATCAACGTTTTCAAGCATCATACCGCAGTCTTGGCTTTGACTAAGACAGATTCGGGAAGGGGTCCCGCGGTCTTGAGATAAAGTGTGAAACCCTGTAAAACTAGTGAATTTCATAATTTTTATATGCGTTTGACATTTCTCGGACCATTATCCGTGCAAATCGATTAACCGGCAACCGTCCGGTCCCGAGCTGCCCGGATAATCGACGCTCTACTGTATGTAATTGTAATGTCCTGCTATTGAAACATTTTTTTGTTTTACATCTTCTACCCTACTATATCTTCTCTGCAGCAACATTTCTCCTCATATTTGACTATACATATTTTAATAGTGTCCTTCATAGTCCTACCTTGTTATCAAATCACCCCTCCCTCCGTCTTTAATTTTCTTCGTTAAATCTATTTCTAAACACCTGTCTCAAATGACTAAAGATAGACGTTTGTCAAATAATTTCTTCAAAAACTTTGAACACCCTATTATAAATCTACACCTTCGTTTAAGTACGTCAGATGTTGTTCAGAAGAAATAATAAAAAATGATGTAGAATCGGATAGGATGTAAGAAATACTTACATAGTGAATAGTTAGTCCTACTACATGTAATTGCGCATTAATTACGATTTCCTAATTACGATCCTAAAACAAGAGTTTATACACCTTAAACTCATAATACATCACGTGATTCTTAAACATAAATTCTATAGCCCTTGAACCGACCGCTCCATAGCTGGATGAAGGTCAATAAATTATTACGAGTTGGCCCGTTCAGTGTACATTGACAAGTCTTCATTTGTCAGCTAGGGAATCCAAAGATTCAAACAAAATTGGGAAGCAACCCTTACTCCATATCTACCAGTCCGCCAATCCAATGAAATCGCTATACATTTTGGCTTGATAGTTGGATGCAAAACTCCATACCTGTTTTGAACTCTTCTCCAGAGCGTTTCGCATACAACGAACAGATTCAGAACAGATTGACAATTCACGACTTGACATAACAATTCTAGGGGCTCGGATATTAGAGTCGGGGAGGATAGGAGAACGATAACATTCGTCATGATATGCGGTAGGCAAACGCGATAAGACTTCACCTTCTTAATACATAATCCTTGCTCTCTAACCTAAGACCTCTCCAATTCGAAATCCCCCTCTTATTTGATCATTTCCCATTCCATCATAGTCTCTTCATTTTTAGTAGATTTTTGCCCATCGAATTTAGAAAACCTCTGAAATCTGTGTTTTTCTTACCATACACAAACGGTTCTGCCATTGCCATTGAATGATGTACAGCAATTATCCGCGGTACGTGATACTCGATATACGCGAATTCGCAGTTCGCGATTCCTCTAAATTTGCCAGCTCTGTGTGTTTGCGATTATTTTAATTCATTGAAATATTTTATGCTCTTTTTGGATTTCCTTAATGTTCTTAAAGCATTTTGCATTAAATTTGTGCAAAAGATACCTGTTTTACAACAAAAAACATTAATCCATAAATCTGTGGCGATATATTTCAACCCTCGAACCGGTAGTGTAAACTATTTTCCATAGGAATCCGCTATACGCGAAAACTTAAGATACGCTATTGTGCTCGGTCCCGTACGATAGCGTTTATCGGATAATGACTGTATAGGGTTTCAAATGCGGACCGGAGGCAATCGCGTATCTCGAATATTCGGGTACATGGAATTTAGAAGTTTGCAGTCAAACTATAGAGAATTTTCGTGTAATTTTTCTTTAAGTAGTTGGTTTTAGCCACTACATTAGTTATTAGATTTGATTCTAACGGAAGATAACACTCTTGTACCTTTTAAAATGATTCTTGAAATTCCACCGAAAGGTAATTTATAGGACTATTGATTTGCATGTGGCTATTGATGTGTCAAATCAGTACAATTTACTCGAAGAACTGTGAATATCACGTATAACGAATTTGCGTATATCGAGTATGGCGTATATCGGGGAATACCTGCATCCTCTTATTGAAAATCGTGTTCGCAGTTTCCTATAGCATCAATCAAGGTTGCATACTAAATATTCTATCCCTAAATATTTCTAGCATTTATGAACTTGTCTTTCACTTTCAATGTCTCTAACAAAGTCTATTTAATACAGAGGTCGATTCATCCAGAACATATGATCAAAAAGCGTGGGAAAGTTTTGACAACTAGATGGAAAAGCTTCAATAGTTTCATCGCAGCATGCATTGAGGTTTTAGTTGTTGTGCATACAGTGGTTTGAATGCTTTTTTGGTCATTTTTACAATGTTTGTTCACAATGTTTGTACTTAAAAAACTACTTCATGCCACGTACATGAGAAGGAAATTTTTAGTTACACTAGGATTTGTAGAGAAAATGCACAATTGGCCCTAAACAGTGTTTGGCTATGTGGAATCGTTTGTGAACACCTTTTCATATAACTGTCAAAAACAAGCTTTGAAAATGGTGGACCAAAATCAAGCGATCCATCGACCTCTCAATTTTATATACTTAGGTCTCTAATTTGAAAACCCATCTTATTTGACAATCCCATCGGCTTTCAAGTAAGAGAGAGTTGGCTATATTCCCCTATATGCTTGCAAACCTCCATAGCAACGTTGATAACTTTCCCGAACTATTTGAATCATTTCACCGAGTAGATTAATTAGTACATTATTTGACTCAAAACCCTTTAAACCATATGGAGGAATTGGTTACTGTCCCTTGTTAGAACCGTGGGCGCAGGTAGTAATCTATTCTATAAGAATAGAAATTCAGTCCTTTTCCATCACAACTATTTCGTATTACACATAGAATCGCAGAGCAGTAAGCCTTCACGATCACATCAAAATCATGGAAAACATCATGCGACATTTTCAATAAGTAGCGGCTCGCGACGTATAACTTCAGTTTCTCCATATTTCTCTAATTCTTTTCTCAACGGATATGGGATTATATTTACAGTAGAGTATCTGATAGACTTCCTTGGATCATATTCGAATGTAGTCGCATCAGATGAGCACAGCAATACTAACGCCGCAGTTGCAATTAAAGAAGCTCCCAGCAATGCTAGTACGCAAACGAATCCTGTTTGCAAATAAGGTGCAATACCGAATAGTAAGTTGAGCAGAAGTATTAACTCTGGCGTGAGCTTTTCTAAAGACTGAAAGGACATATGAATTTACATGGTTAATGAAATTAAATGTAATATATCAAAGCTTGTTTGTCTACTGTCTTACCATTTCAGCCCATATCAACGGAATCACAGTATTGTGGAATGGTCTTAGCTCTGAATTGAAGCTTACGTTTGTTAATAGGCTGATCTGTACACGAATGTTTGCTTTCATAGGAATACCGAGTTGCTGTCAAATGATAGAGATGGTGCAATAGTTAGTGGAAAAGGTACAGCTGAGTTTAGTTGCATCATTTTGTTATTGTTATAACTAACCGGTTGCATAATGATAACAGCGTCATGTTTTTCCTTGTTTGGGCTTAACCCATCAATCGCTTGCGAAAGAGATGGATCCCCTTTGTAGAAATGCGGTAAGGAGACCGCTACGGGTATGTCTGAAACATTTTGAAAGCAACATGTTAAATAGAACTAATCTTTCTATGGTATATCATTAATTTACTCACTGTACCAGCAGGGACTCAAATCCCCTAGTCCTTTTGGTAAACATCGATTGTTTTTACAGTAGCACGATGTGTACGGATCATCCATAGAGCTTTCGAATGCATTTTCCTTAATTGAGAACCAGTATGCCTTGATGCCATCCACTTCGCCTTCGCGTTCGAATGCTATCGGTAAGGTGCGACAGAAAGCTTTACGATACACCTTAAATACTTCTGTTTTAGAAATGTTTCGAGGAAAAACTGAGCCATCATATGAACCTTGTAAGGTATTACATGGTGTGTTTCTAAAAAAAATATATATATATACAATTCAATTGCTCTATTTATTTAAGCAAATGTTTGCTTTACCGTCTATTCGCATCCCAATGATCCTTTGCGACATAACCCCAATGAGCTAGACCAGGAGATCCATTCCAAACGTCAATTGAATAGTCACGGATCAGTTCTTCGGTTGTTGAACGCGATATTAAATCATGATAATATTCTTCTTCTAAGCCTACGATCAGATCATCCGAGATATCTTCAGGTAATATGTCGATTTCCGCATCGTGTCGTTGGTTATGTACCGATTGGGGTAAATTTATGGTGACCGTATCGAATCCATCGTCAAACATCTACAACCATAGAATGAAAAGCCTAAGTATAGTTTGAAAAGGTCAATATCAGCGTTAAATATTCCGTTTGATACAGAATCAAAGATAGGGCTCTATTAAATGGCGTAACTTACCCGATCTAATACGCCTAATTTTTGAAAATGAATTATATCTGGCAGCAAGGTTGACGCAATCCTTACCAGAGGATCATCGTAGCCCCAGAGGAGATCATGAGTGGTAATGTTTAGAATAGGCGACATGCCGAGAGGCTTGAGAGCAGCGGCTACTGCAAATGCGGCAAACGTAGACATGCGATAGGCAGCGCTTGACACACCTAACAACGCTATGTTCGGTATCATAATACGATCTTGCTTCGGATCACCCACCGATCGTTCCGGTACAAACACCTGTCTTCGCACGGGTACAAAGCTAAGCGTACCATTCTGGTTGAAGGTAGAGTTGCGGTGTTCCAAAAATTCCTGGTATACGTACGGCCCTATTTCCTGTACACGTAAGCGCTCCTCGCCCCGCATGAAGGCCACCGGGTTGGTAACATTGAACACGTAAATACTGATGAAAACCTCTAACGGTGGCTTCTTCCATAAGCGGTTTAAATAGGATCCTTCATACATGGACAGTTTCTAAAGATATGTATATACAGAAACATGCAATATTAACATTAAATAAAGGTAAGACTCAGTACTAGAAATTACACATTTTAACACATACGTCTTCGACAATTACTTCGGTGGGATCTATCACAATGACTGCATACGCTAGTGTCAAGAACAACACTCCAAGGCAACATAGCTTAACAACACCTATGAAACATTATTAAAAATGTCGATCAAGGAAAGAGAAAAGAAAAAAGAAAAAAGATTACAATAGCCTTTTTAATAATTTAACTAATCAAAATGTGCACTCATTTCAATCCACTTAAAAAAACACAATTGCTGATTCACCGAATAACAAGTATAGCTTCTCAATGTCATTATTCAAGGCAAGTGTTTGTTTGTGTTGACTCCATAGGTTTAATGCCCTAAGACCGGCAGAAATGGGAAATCAACCGAATGCGTGTCAACCAATGTATGACGAAGTGGGACAAGATGATCTTGGTCACGTTTCAAACAAGTGACTGAGGCCTTTAATTTCATTGAACTGAACAATCCTCATCTTCAGCCGGGTAAGTCAAAGGCTTTCTACTGTAAAAATAAAGTTGAATGTTTCGTACCCTTGAGACCAAGTGAACCGTATAAACAATCCATATGAACCCTTTTCACCTCACATAACGTTCCGTCTACGTAATGATGCTGATATTATATATTCCCATCTTCCATTTATCAGGTAAATAGTAAACATTTTCATTTACACTTTTATTTGATTTACTATGATTTACTATTGATTTACTTATGCACACAACTAGCATATCGATCTGCAATTTTTTTTTTAACTAACTGCCTGAAGATGTTAGCACTGTACTGAAGATAAAAGTACTGCATCGCAAACCTGTGGTTATGATTTTTGCATATTTTCCAGCCACAAGCTGGAATATGATTCCCATGAACTGTAACAGGACGTTCCCTGCAAATCAATCTAACGCATCAGTTGTCTGCATGTATAATCAGTGTTACCATGAAGCGTTATGAATCCAATATCAAAAAGAGTTGTGTTGGTACTGATATTCCTGAAGGAACTACCTGCTATAAACATTTTAAGTGCACGTTTCCCTCAAACTTATAATATAGTATAATTATCAAACTTCTCATATCGTAAATTGCACATTTAAAACCTGTAAACATATGCGACTGAAAATAACTGTAATTGTATTACTACCGGTATTCCATACCACATCATTACACTGACTGAAACAGCCACTCTACAACGAAACAGAAAAATTTCCTGCATTCAAATGTACCACATGTTTCGTATACTATGCCTTCCGATCAAGATACAAGGAACTAGATAATCATTTCACTTCCGCAACTGACCTGACACATGACGGTTAATCATAGACGACGAACCCGACCTTAGCATCAGTTTAGTTATGTGACCTATTTGAGTTTTTCTCAATGAATTGTGGTTAACTCTTTGTTTATATGAGTGATCAAACGATACAAGCTTGTTGTTGTCGGTGTCGAACACGTTGCAATAGCTCGTTTTTGCACGTGAATAGCTCTTGAGTGATCAACCCCGTAATCGAAACAGAATTAAACGACTATAAGTTTACCATTTATCGCATGCTTTTGTCCTATATCCTGTAGCACAAAACTCTTCGTACGGCGTTAACAATGAACTACTAAACCGGTTACTTTCACAGTGGTCTGGATCGATGGCAAATTGTCTGATATCTTGCACGTTTTATTATCCGCCCCTTTTGCACAACTTTCTTGTTATTTTCTTGTATGTATGAAATACAATGCTAATTAGACTATATCACATTTTAATAGCTAGCTTCACTCAGTTCATGATTAAAGCGCAAGATACGTACGCTAAATCAAGATTTACACGAAGTGCGAAATTTTGCTGCCTATATCAAGTAAAAATAACACTTGCTTATTATTTTAAATGGCTTGAAAAATCCTTGCTCAGATTCTTTTCAACAAATGTTTTTAAAAACAATAGGTACCTAAAAGACCATATCCATCAGTAGTATTTTCATCATAAATAGTTTTAAATGATCCATCTTGAAAGACTTTCATATCCCATACTTTCGAACTAATTATAACACAAAAGAGACAAAACATATCTTATGATTGCCTTGATTTTCATAGTACTAATTGATTATTCTCAGATATTAGCTCCTTCCTTCTTTGTAAGATTGATAAGAGTGTGGAGTCATATCAGTTTGTGAGATAGACGGTGAGAAAAGATAAATCTTGTAATAAATTCAATGATTCTTAGGCATCCGTATTCTCATCATACATTCCCATTTAATTGAGGTACTGATATCTCACGAGATAAAACTTTCGTACTCGAACTGATTTAAAATGCTTACGAAAGCAATATAATACACATTCAGAGCTATTATCGATAACTGTAGGTGTGTATGGCGTTAGTGTAGTATTGCACAACGGTCAGAAGGACAAGGCGTCTAGAGTTTCAAGGATTTTTAGACTTACATGCACTGACTGACATACACACTAAGCTGAACTTAACGATAACGATATATATAGTCCCATGATGCTAGACTTTTAAGTTTCTTACATTATGCAAGTGAGATCGTTGGCTTAGTATAATATGGAAACAATAATGAAGCAAACTAATTTTCATACACTTTTTACTAATTCTGAAAAAGATCTAATCCTTTGCGAATAATATAAAATAGATGAATTAAACATTCAAACACCTCATTCGTTTTATTCCACAAATCATTCAAAACAAATTCTAACAATAAGCTTTACGGAGAGTGTCCAATATCTATTCTACAATCGCTTAACATAGAACGAAATGTGCTTTACTCTTATCCCTCTCGTTTAAGACAACAGTAAATCAAACACTTGATACTAGACAAAACTTGACTACTACACAAAGCTGCAAATCTTTGTGGCGAACACTGTAGACTGTGTAATTAAATTTTACTTTTTGTTTAGTAATGTGACAATATCTAGTTTTTTTCCGGGAGACAAGGCTTTGCATTTCGTTAACCTTTGACCATCATTAATATTGCCAAGAACATATAGCAATGTGAGTAA
The DNA here is from genome assembly GCF_943734685.1 of Anopheles coluzzii. NCBI lineage: Eukaryota > Metazoa > Arthropoda > Insecta > Diptera > Culicidae > Anopheles > Anopheles coluzzii. The sequence continues at coordinate 57,119,444 of NC_064670.1, read as the reverse complement.
ATGTAGGTTCGTCCTCCACTGTAACCATTCTCAAGTAACATTGAGTTTGGTCGTTTTTGTAAATTTATTAAAACAGTCTTTCTAAATTATCCCTTTATCTTTGCTCTCGCATATCACACAAGTGAGCCAAATCTCAGAGGTCAGATACTCAGAAGAAACACAGGGTAATAAACACACACGATTAACATACGTAACGTCTTTCGCTGTACTTACTATAAACACTGAGGATTTTTTAGCGGACTATTCAGTGCAAAAAAATAACTTCACGTTAAATATGTAAGTGCTTTAAAATAAGGTGAACCGTTTTTAATCTAACTATACACCCTTTCAACATTTTACACTAGACTTTGAATAAAAAAATGTCACCCATTACATTTTTAACTGAATAAGGCACGTGAAACAAAAAAACACAGAAAAAGTTACTTACGTTTTTTTTTCGAGACGATCGCGAATGCTGGCGTTGTTGTCATTTTGAATCGTTTTCCAATGGAGATTGTCGTATTTAAACCATTTAACAATTGCAATGTTTTTCTTAAATAAAAAAAAAACAAAGAAAATAGGCATGCACTCAACAATGTACCAGTTTTGCTATAACCAAACTTAAACCGTTAATAAATTATGTTTTGGATCAGAAATTATATCAGAGTTTTTTTATCAATAATTATCATATCATTAATTTAAATGTAATTACCCACACGTTTCCAATGGGGTTTCCATATTTTCGCATTCTAAGAAAAATCACCAAGAATTTTGAAATCGAACCAACAGTTCAACTGTAGTGTAATGAATTCTTGTAGTAGTATGTAACCCATCTACTAATTTTTGTAAAAAAAAAGTTTTTGTTTTTGTGTTTTGATTGATCTGGTCATAGTTAAAGAAATATTAAAAAAAAAATCTTAAATATTGCTAGATTGCATAAAAAGAAAAAGAATTTGTTTTTTTGTTTGTTATGCTATATTTTTATGAGTTTCGTTCGCTGTTCAGGCAAATAGAACATATTATTCTAACTTTTAAATATTACTAATAACAATATTTTGTGTTTAATCATTGAAATATATTGAATACTAATGAAAAATAATTAATTGCTGCCAAGGCTGGAAGTTGCATTACTGCTATTACTTGAGTACTTAGCTACTATTAGGGACTCACTTTGCACCTTTCACTTTATCACTTTTAACATTCACTATAAATTAAGATCAATTTTTTACACAGTTTTCAAAGTTTATATGAAGGTCTAATACACATTTCACTTGAACTCAACTATCACTCAACACCACTTCTACTCATTAGATAATGGACTACATTTGAAGCACATTAAACATCATTGGATACACTTTTTATCAATATATCAATGCACATACGATTAACGCTTCTGGAAATTATCTTAGTTTTTGTAATGATTCAAAAATTACTTTTGCATCATGTTCAACGAGCTAGAGATCTTTGCTGATAGTGGTGTTATTACAAACCCCTGCAACAGAAGATCTTGTACGCTGGAGAGTAATAGTGCAAATAGGATCAGAGCAAATGTTCTGATCTTTATATAAGCTCCAAATGCAGCTACTACGTGTCGCCTCCACCTCACTGCGCTGATCGTTACCTTCCATCGTTCTTTCGTTATTCGTTCGTTTACTTGTTCGTACGTTCGTCAGCACACGAGATCGCGACTAAAAGCCGATGCTCATCCGTTAGCTGATTAGTATCTTTAGCTTATGCTACTCAAGAAAAAAATTAAAATCAAATATTATTCTGTTTTAATTTTTTTAACAATTTATTATTAATTTAACCGAAAAGTAATTTTAAAATAAAAGTTTAAAAAAAAGTTTAAAAGCTGAATATAGCCAACTATAATTTTCAACGCAAAGAGAATGTCGGACGAGAAGATCTTTCACATCTGTTATTGTTTTTTTTTTCTAAATGCATGTACCGGCACATTTATTGAGTTTTTTTTAACGGAATATTATTATCCTACATCTTGTATAGAAATTTACAAATAAAAGTAAATCAAACTTTTGATGGTACATCTAGGATTAAATGAGCGAAAGAGTCTTCTTTGCGGTCATAATTAATGTGTCGAGCAATATGGGTTACATATATAAAATGACAAAAGTATGATTTGTCCAAAATGAGTTCCGTTGAACTTAAAAGAACAGCGCTCAAACATACGAATGATAAATTATCATATATTTTGTTCGTGTTTAGAGAACAATTTGTTGACTAAGTCTACTTTTAAACACGATGAGGAAATATTAATGATTTTCAACCTTTATTGATGTACCATTTCAAGTCTTTCAGTCTTCATTATTTTGATTGCAAGTGAATTTGTTTGCCAAGAAATGGCCAAGTTTTTTCCATAATGTCTTTAATCGTTCCTAACAATATCAATGTATGGGTAACATTCATAACATTGTCATAACATACCAAACATTCCCTGAGATATGTTATATATATGTTATATATGTTATATATATAGTATGATATATATATATAGTATATATATATATGTAGTATAGTGTATATATATATATATATATATATACATATATATATATACACAGACTTTTCCAGACATCTAAACCTATAACATAACCTATAAAAAACCTATTTTAATAAATAATATATACATAAAAAAGGAATTGTTTGAGACTATTCTGCTGATTAGTATGTGCAGTGCTCAAATATTAAAAAGTACCAAAGATATAGGTAATCCGTAAAGGTTGGTAAGAACACAACAATTGCAATACAATTTAGAACACAAGATACAATACTAAATATCTCAAGGGGATAAATAATTCATCAACATTGAACAAGTTTTGCAGCACAAACATGCCCTCAGTTCACCTGCATTGACCCTGCTCTCATGAGTCGCGTGCATCTGCGCGTGTACGTGCCCTCGAGATGCAAGCGCACACGTTGAAACACATCCAGCGCTGTCCTACTGACGGTTCGTTGGTCATGAACGTTGTCCACCCGAGCCGGAATGAATGGATAGATATGATGGAGATTGATTCCATTGAGCTCTGTGGATGCAGATTTTGTTGATAGCATTTACAAACACACTCACACTCACAATCAGACACACACACACACACACACACACACACACACACACACACACACACACACACACACACACACACAGACACACACACACACACACACACACACACACACACACACACACACACACACACACACACACACACACACACACACACACACACACACACACACACATATATATATATATATATATATATATATATATATATATATATATATATATATATATATATATATATATATATATATATATATATATATATATATACATATATATATATATATATATATATATATATATATATATTTTTTTTATAATCACTTACTTGCTTACACGCACTTTAATGGTTGTGTCTTTTGCCTTGCATGTTTCGATGGCACACGGACTCGTATTTGCCATTGCATAACAGCTCGTAGTTCTCCTTACTCTCGATTTACGAGCACTCGAGACCGTGAAAATAACGAATGAAGATCAAAGTCGTCCAGTTTTCTACCTGCACCTGCACTTCGGCTCATGTTTGTTACGCGGGTTGTTGCGGCTCCTCTACATGTGTTCATGTGTAACTCTCGCATAGTCTGATCTTTCCATTCATTGACTAAATCTGAGCAGACGCAACACTTGACACTGCCATGCCAACGACATCGTCAACAGTATCATAACATTAGTGCTGGAATGCGGATGACTGCTTTCGGTCGATCTACCTCGTGGTCTTGACAGTGATAGATTTAAATCCGTTATTCTTTTTCAACTTTGAACTTGATAAGTACTGACTCTTACATACGTAATTTTACGCTTTTGGAACAAGTAAATGGTTTTACGCTATTACAATAAAAATAATTGCATATTTGTTTTCCTTTTTTCTAAATGAATAATATTTTAGCATACCGCCAAAAACAACATCCAATCTTTTGGGTTGTTCCACCAAACTGACGTCATTAGCCTCGGTACTACGTCAGAAGGCCAGGAGACGCAATGGGTGAGATTGAATCGGCTACCATAAACTAAATTACTTTTATTTTGCGTTGACGTAAGTGTGGGGATCTCTTGGGTACTTAAGATGACCAATGCATTTTGATTAGTATTTAGTAAAATGGTGATATGTCCCAGAAAGTTTTAGAAGTTTGTCAGTTTTTCAATTTCCATTACTTACTTCTTCTATTTGGCGTAACGTGGTCATGCTTTCGATTTTTTTTAGCAAGTGTCATGTAGCCGAATAGTAACAACAGTCCATGCTATGGGAGACGGTCCATATGGGGCTTGAACCTATAACGAACAGGTATTAAATCTTACGAGAAGATGACTGTACCACGGGACCGCCCCTAGGCATTACAGTATGAGAGACTATGGGTATCATGTTGTCATGTCCAGCCTTGTAAGAGCCTACACGTGTTTCCAACAGAGTACCGCGCTGCCACGTTGCAAAATTCCGAACCACCTTGTAGCATTTAAATTGTTCTCGCTGCCTGTATGAATTGATACTGAATTATTTAAAAAAAATGTCCTTGGGAATAAAGAAAAAGTAAGAATTTTTAATTCTATTAAATTCAATAATAGTGTCAACTTATCCTAAACGTGATACATAACTATATCTTAATGGTTGACACTTAGACAAGGTGTTTTTATGCTAATTATGCATGTAATTTAGCTTTCATACTTATAATTGTTTCTAGATTACTTACGACTTATATATTAACTTGCTGACGATAATGTAATTACGTCATCTATAAGTCAGTGGTCTCCAGCCTGTGGTCCATGTCGTTAACAGACGTGATCCGCGAAGGAATCCCTAAAAAAAGAAAAGCTTTTTGCTCAAATTGTGCAATGTTTCTCACAATAAAGATTAAATTATCTACAGCAGTGACGATTTTAACTGTATGCAAAGTAAGCAATTACGGGGGGGCGTCGATGAGGAGCCCCACTTATCTTTAGTCCAGCATCTATAACAGTTGATAGAATATGGCACTGTATTAGAAAGGAGGGCCCCGCGTGTGATGGACGTTGGGGCCCCGTGCTGGACGAACCCTGAGCCCAAACCCCCCCCCCCCCCTCCAGCAACAACAAATTTTAAGTTTAAATGTTACATTATCCAAGACGGATTCCCGGTACCCCCCGGTAATCATGTACAGAGGGCCTCAATAATTTTTACTGCTTAGGGCCCTCGACACTGTAAACCTGGCACTGGTCTACAGGCTTATCAAGAATAAGATTTAAACATATTATTGATCTAAAACTTTGAAATAAGTCTACAAAATGTATGGCCTCGATTGATGTAGGCCGCGGCAAATCCATTTTTAACGCCAAGTAGTCCGCGTTTTTAAAAAGATTGAAGAGCACTGTTCTAAGTAAGTGCAGTAATTGCAATAATGGTTACTGCCCTAATCCTAGTCACATATGCAATGAGGTTCAACGGTCGCCCACGTGGGGTAATGAATTATTAAGAGTATGCTGAAGTATCCATTGGGCTTAAGTTTCCATTACCTGCGAAAGTAAGGAATTTTTGATTGTATATATTTTGCTATCCGTTCACGAGATTGCGTGTTTTCACTCTGAACTAAATTGAATAGCAAAATTAATAGTAAAAAAAACTTTATTGTTTAGTCATGTACACGGGCATAGTACATGGTTGAAAACAAAGTCGATGTTCAATAATGTCGATTTTATCAATTTATTTTCGCTTCTTCAACCAATTCTTTAAAAGTTGCGCAATTTTCATTTCGCATTGAAATTGAACAGAAAATTAAGGATAAAAGTAAACTATGCGTTATTTTTTTATCATGAGTTACCAGTCATGATTTCATAACATCTTACCAATTTAACATTATACCAAGTTCTTAAGAAGGTGATGTGTAGTGTGAAAATTAAATAAGTAAAATGTTTTTTTAATGATATATCTTGATATGTGCATATTGAATGGCTCAACAGAATGAATAAAAATATACTGTACGAATACGTTATTTACCAGCAATTTTTTTCTAAAATTATTGTTTCAACTGAGTTTTAGTTACTGAGTTAAATAATAACTGCTGCGTAGATTATTTTCTTTTAAATAAAAACATAAATAACAGTCTGATTTTCACTGAATAATATGAGTAACGGTTCGAATTATTGAAGCGGAAACCCGGACTGATTATCGCTTGTTGATTACGTAAATTAATTTATAGCCCACATGTAATAGATACGTAGATTTTCCTCAATTGCATCACATGGTTCCGATCTAATATATCATTTGAGTCTAGCGTGAATGCGTAATTGCTAGAATGCTCGTCACTGTAGATAGTGCGCAACATCATACGATAACAACCTGGTTAAAACTGATAAGCCACCGTTGGAAAAACTTGATTGAACCAGTTGTTACGTACTGAAAATGTCACAAATTATGTTTCGAACGTGGAATCATTAGTTGATTTCATTTCAATTTGTATCACTTTTGGGTTTAGTCAAGTTTACGTATAGAAATGCTTGGTTAAATCTTATGATGTCTGACTATACATTTTGTGCTCGACGTTTCAAACCGTTTAGTTAACCGAGTTGCCTCTACCGAAGTCCATCCCATAAGCTCCCTGAGATCGCTGATAGGACAGCGTTCGCCTTTTCACGAATTAATTAACTTTCCAAATCGATGCAAGTGCGCTAAGAAATCCGATAGCACGCAACCGATCAACAAGTTGGTACTCACTATTTCAGCCACTCACAAGAGCATTTCATACCAACCAATATTCTTTCTCTTTTCGTTTCTCTGCAAATCTTACAACCTAGGCTTCAAATTTCTTGAATCTGTAATCTCTTTTCACCGTCAAAGGGCATTGGGTTGGGTCGTCCTAGTACGCGCAACAGAGGAAAAGTTATTTATCAGCGCGTGAAACCCTGCGCGGAAACTCTTTTCCTCTCGATAGCTCAACTAGTGAGTATCTTACACTGGGACTGGTAAAAACATAGCACACTGCACAGCACACCTCAACATAAGGACATGGAGAGAGAATGATTTCTCATCAACTCGTTCACAGTTAGGGCAAAAAAAAACTTTCTAAAAACGGTTTGGAGAGAGTTTGTGTTGCTTACACTCCCAACAGGATCACACCGCTGATGACACTTCCGGTGAGAATAAATCGCGTATAAAAAGCTGGTCTGCATGCGGTTCCGGCGTTAGATCGAAATATTCGTTTGAAGAAAACATTCGGTGCTAATAGTGCTTGTCTAAATAGTGAAAGCGTACATTCTGCGTTTCATTCATTCATCGCAATCCACTTACGTGACAGTTAAAAGGTGATTCTTTACATTAAATATTTTACTATAAGTTCAATGTGAAGTTAACAAACACATTTATTTGAAAAAAATAGTTTGGTTTCACTGCATGTTAGCAAATAATGACAAGTTGACGTGCAGATAATATTTATCATTCTTCATGCTCAAAACAAATTTTTAAGTGTCTTATGTCACTATTTATTGAATGTATTGTGTTTTTGTGAATAATATAGTGAATTTCATTTGTGGCTACATATTTTTATTAAGCAAAAAATAAAAGATTCTCTTGAGTGTGCTTTAGCGCACTCGAGTATTTTATCATAATACATTTCATCATAAACATACAAATCTTTTGTAGTTCTCTTTTGTAAAAGTAAATGCATTATTAAATGATAACCATCTGTTTTTTTTGTTTTTGCTCTTCTAATAGTCTGGTGGTTCGAGCTTGCGCTACGTTGTTAAGCAAATATTGATAAATAATACAAACACATCGATTGTCATGATAAATTTGATGATAACATTTTTCAAGCCTACATGCACGCATATTTATATTCATGCATGTACGTTTTTACACAATCCTTACCCATGTATACCACATCATATACATTCTTCACGATCACAACTCCGTCCAGCTCCGGTCCCAACAATATTAGTTTTGTTCTTGTTGGTCGATGACGTTAATAACGCTGTTAAACTTCCACCGAATTCACATAGCAGAATTTTACGTTTCATTTGGTAACGATTCATCGAGATTCTCCTTCATGCTAAATCTTCTACAAACGATAGTTTTTTACGCAATACGAGTCTTTCTAAGTGTTTACAATTCATGAAGTGCTAATCATAACTTAATATTACGCATAAACAGTCCATATTTGTTTAGAAACCTTGGTCATGCCCCCAAAAATAGGTAAACAGAATTTCCCTTCGCCAGTGGAAAGGAAGGTCATTGCCAAGCTTGATGAGTAATAGCTAATTAAATATTTCACTAGTTTCTCTGTGAATTCCTGCATACATTGCCCAAATACAATCGCACAAGAAGGCTATCAAATGGTATTCAACAATAAGTCATGCACGGCAAACGCGTAACAATTGTTTGACAGTAATTACATCACTCATACGATCATGACGTCGTTATATGCAAAAATATTCAACTCTAGTTTATGAAAAATCACAAAACATTGATGGAAAAGTTTCATGACGTTAGCATCTAAAAATGTGGGTGAAAAATCACAAAAAAAATACAAGACTGTCATTTTTTTTCACCTCTGATTATTATGACAATAATAATTAGTAATGATATGTATTTATAGTGGTACACAATTTATAGTGTTCCACATGTATGGCTTCTTAAAAATAGTGTAATGATATATGAAGTTAAATATACACTTTACTAATTTATATGCAAATATGTTAATTTGCCACATTTAAATTCCAACTTTTTTTGTTGGACCAGTCGGCCACAAGCTTCGTGTTTGACCACGACAGTATTATGCAAGAAATGTGTTTTCTAGCCGTTGTGAAAGCTCCCGGTAGTTCAAAATATGAGTTACATGACGGTTCCTTGGTAGCAACATTAAAATCTAAGATAAGACACGTCCTTTTCGTTTACTAAAGATTAAACATTGAACATACACAGAGCACAAAGTGTGATACAAGTAAAAGACCCCGCCAAATAATTAATTCCATTCATAACATTTAGGGCAGCACATCGGCCAATCGCCATAACACCATCTCCATCTAATGAACAATCTCACTTATAAATTTAATATTGTAAAACTGTCAGTAAAGTTTTTAGTTTAACATTTTTAATTAGGATTAAAAACCAAGAACTTAAAGCAATACAGCATTTTCGGATCGTTCCTCCTAAATAATAAAAAGCAAGAACTTCGATTACGATTTATGTTCATGCTTCAGGGAAATCCACAATTTATGAAAGGCATTAATATAAAATGTGGTGATTATATTTTCTTTTTTGTTTGATTGCTATTTCATTGGTGTTACGTCGTAGAATCTTTTTCTTTGTACATTCCTTTTTTATCCATCCCATGGGCTTGGCTCTAACAGGACTTGCTTTTCTATCTCTTACAGATATTCTAGGTTTCTGAGCGATCATTCATACACTAGATCTCGACGATGGCGTCAGGCACTTTTACTCAGCGTTTGCTGGTGGCTCTTATGATATTCGCCCTGATTGCCGACCTTAGCACACTAGTTGCAGCCCGACCGCAAGATAGTGACGCTGCCTCTGTAGCTGCCGCAATTAGATACCTCCAGGAGCTTGAAACTAAGCATGCCCAACATGCTAGACCCAGGTTAGTGCTCGAAAGGTTGAAATTATGCACCACCTACTGCTTTCTTCGTGAGAGGGGTTACGATTTGTCGCTTAATAATCCCCACCAACCGTGTTGTCAGTTGTTCATAGGGCGTTGCCTTAAAGCATCCGCAATCATCCTTGAGTCTGGTCAAGGCTGGCAAGCCGTAAATAAACTCACTCACATTAATAACGATGACAGGTCAGGGTGCGTGTGCTTCACGGGATCCTCCGTAACAACGAAGGAAATAACATTTACATGCGATCTTTCTACTCGTTTGCCTTTTTTGTTGATTCGGTGCTTCCGGAGTACATAATGTCGCTTAACCTTCTTTTTCCATTTAGAGATGGTTGTCCTTCTTACACACACGTAATAAACAGGCAATTGTACACAAGTGTAATAGGTTGTCTCGAATTCAACCAGCGGGGGCATACGAATACTAGTTTTCCTGGGTTTTTACATTCTTTCCAATTCGTTGACCTTTTGCTCTCACTATTGAAGAATCGCGTCGTGGCAACGATTACGTACTATCAGTATATTTGTTCCTTTTTTCATGAAAGTGCTGGCATTCTTTGCAGATGCAGATTCACTCATTTTTCTTTTTTAATTACATCGGTTTACTTTACTCTGACCTACGTTGATTGAAACATCTTACGAAAGGTCCGAAAACAGCAAATCGAAACATTTACTCATTGCACATTCTGGGATGAGCGATTACGGAAGGCTAAGTAACCCACAAACCGGTCATCGGCCAAGTTAAAAAATATTTACAATGCTGCTGTCCGTTCCTACTCGTATCGGAAGAAGATTGCAGTGTCTGACCTACAAGATTGCACTGTCTTTAAGTTGCCACACCGCATTCTCCCCGCTGCTAGAAGTGTTGATGATATGTCGATCACCTCTAGCTGTTATTGTTGTTATTGTAACCTTTTCATACAAATTCAAATTACTGGCTCTTTAACAAGTTCGGCGGTAATCTTTCATTGATGTGGTAATCATAGAGTTTCATCATGGTTCTCTATTCTGCAACATTTTTCGCACTACTTACAACTTTAAGTAATTTTTTTCATCGTAATTGAATGAAATTGAATGGGTTAATTGAATGAAAACCCATGTTTGATTAAATACATGAGTATTAAATCATTTAAAAAAATTAAAAAAAAATCTGAAGACTGCGACTAAGTTATATTTTAAGTAAAACTAATGAAACGATGAGACATATGATAGTGTTTGGGGAGAGGGGGGGTGGTTTACCGAATTTAAACCTTTTTAGTGTTTCTTGGCCTGCCTGTAACACTAGTGGGATTCACTGACTAAGCTTTCAGTGACTTATTGATTACGTAGTTAGTCGTACGTATGGGAGCACGGTCCATTCAGGGCTTGCACCCATGACGGGCATGTTGATGATGATTATAACACGAGAACAACCTTTATCTTTCTCGTTTTTCCCCGTGGTAACATGAAGAATTTGTGTTTAAATTGTTTTTTTTTTTTTATGAAATAGATAATAAAAACACAAATTGAAAGGCAATATTTTTTATTTTAAAACAATAAAATATTGTATGGCATTACAGTAAAGTACTGAAGATATATAAATTTACTTGGACAATGATAATACTACTAGGGAATATTTTTTATTTATATATGCTAAATTTGCTTTTTTTAATACGAAATATAACTAATTGGTTATTTGCAGTGCATTGTTTGCCTTTGAAGCCTACATTTAAGCACCATTCCGCAGTTTGGGTTGCCCTGATCTTGTATTACTAGAAAGAGTAATTAAAACAATACTTATGATCTCATACATTCGACGCAAATGAAAACTGTACGCCAATTCATGTGCATTCAATGTTAAATAATATAAAGTAAAACTATATTTTTAACAACAATAAATACAAGCTTTGAAGATTTGTTATTATTTTCTCATATATTATTTTAAGATTCGAATATTTCCCTTTCTAATCATAACATTATCAAATAGAACTTATCTCATAAAGCACATTTTTGAAATAACATTCTACAACAAAACTTTTGATCGCGTCGTCTTGTGTCCCTGTTGTATCACAAACTCGGCTTTCCTTTGAATGGATAAAAAAATAAATCAATACGAACTTCATGTCATGCAAGAACGCGTACGCATAACAATATCGGATGATGTGACGTCCCACCAACCGTGTTATATGATATTCGAAGAAGTGGCCACAAAACCAAGAAGTAAAAGAATCGCAGTATTTGGGGAATAAACGATACTCATCTCGCGCAAAATCAAAACAAATCCATTGCCTGCTGTACCGTTTGATGTCGTTCCAACTCCGTTTGATAATGCCAACCGAACCTACTGAAACTACTTGCATGTTATAAAGCTACCATCAAAATTGATTGTAAAATGCAGCTTTTTTATCATTGAGTATGAATGAGGCATAAACAAGTTATTCTTATGTTTTATTTGTGTACTCTTATTTGTGTACCGTCTATTCAAATTGGGTTGTTTTACTACACAAATTTGTCACTAAGCAATACGGCTGAAGTCGTTCCTTCTGAATATAAAATTAACACTAAGGTGCAATATTTTTCATTACTTTTAGTGCTACAATTGACAAACATATTAGATCGTTCGTTGCTTAAAGCTAAAGTGTCTATTAACTGGGCAAAAATAATGTTAGAACGGCGCAGATAATTGAACCGCTGGCAAATAGATAAAATGTTAGCGTACAGTTTTCCTCCAAGATAAGTCCCACTAGGTTACTTCCGAAAACACTGCCTAGCCGTCCCATCATCAGGCTCAAACAAACGGCCATCGCACGAACATTCGTTGGAAATATTGATACAGTTGCGCCGTTAAGAATAGAAATTGATGTACCAGCAAATACCAAAAACGAACAAAACAGTGCAATAGTGATGTATGGGTTGGCTACAAACTGCAACACAATCCCAGAACATCCGGAAAAGAATAAATTGAATGCTACCAAACACTTACGTCCTAGCTTGCGCATTAGTACCGACATAGCTAGATACACCACTGTATACAATATACCCAAACTAATAGCGTAGATGAACACACGTTCATTGATATTGTCATTGCACGCTTCATCGATGATTGTCTCAGCATTTAATATGTAGCCAGGGTTTGCTGATACTTCGAGTGCTTCGCAGACAGAAATATCTGAAACGTTTGTTGTAGTTAGACGATTAATTATATCTGGAAACCAAAGCCCCATTCCAGCTGAACTGAAATACAAATCAAAACAAATCATGTTGCAAATTATTTTTAGATTTCATTAGCCGTCGTCTTAAATGTACTTACACTACAAACAGTCCAAATTGCACCACGCAACAAATGACGAAGTTAATAACGTTCTGTTTCTGAAAGAGTGGAACCGTTTGGTTCCATACGCTACACGCAACTTTCCAGCAACTACCGGTCCTTTTGAGTGACGTACTGCGATCTTTTTGTCCCGCTTCAGGCGCTATATGTTTAACGGCAAAATCATCCACGGCTGCATGGGGATGATTCTCTAGATACAACCGCAACAAAATCTCGAATGCTTCCGATTCTCGTCCACGCGAAAGGTAAAACTTTGGACTTTCAGGAAGAATCATTAACCAAAATGCTCCTATCAACGTGGGTATGGTGTACACAAAAAACAAGAGACGCCACGGTTTTATAGTGAGTTCCGTCCCGGGAATATCTAGCATCCAGTGCAACGATAGCACATACCATCCAGCAGCTGTTGTAAGAAGAGCACAATACATAGTATAAGAAATCATCAAGTAAAAAATAAATTCAGTCAAAATCTCTATTAACTCGTACGTGTTATTGTGAAAACTAACTTGCTGTAAAAACGGCAGACAGTCCCACTGCAGTGCTTGCATAAGTTATTACCAGGGTACGGTTTGCTGTTTTGAAAAATTCTCCCAGATAAGCGAATATGGTAGCCGACGGTGCAGAAATGCTAAAATTAACAAGAACAAAAACAAACCATGTGAATTGACGAACCGACGATATTCGATATACACTTACAAAACTCCCACCAGAAAGCGCATAACCACCATCATTGTGTAGTTGATGGATAAACTGGACACCAGAGAACAGACTGCGGTTAACAGCAGTGACACGATTAGCGTCCTACGGCGACCTTTTGTATCTGCAATATAACCCCAGAAGTGTGACGAAACGATAATGCCTGGATGTAAAGGAAGGAAGAATACAAAAAAATAGAATGAGTTTGGTTCCTTTATCCCGCATATAGCTTAGTGGCATTCAACGGCAAAAGGTGTGAACATCTAGCAACGTTGACTGCATTAAACAGTCAAAATTAACGCAGCATGAAATTGGTTCTAAAGTTGTATGTAGTTTATGTGCTCTAGAGCAATATATATTAAACGATTTTGTATCTTAAAAGTTCCCTTGCATTTTCTAACTGGAACCAATCAATTTAACAAAAAAAGAAGAATGTGATAAGTTATTTATTTATTTATTTATTTATTTCTCATTTAGTATCTTACATAGATTTGCTGGAACACGTACTTATATAATAAATCCTTAATTCATCTACAAACTTAGCTACAGCGCTATCAATAAGGAAACGAGAGACAATTGGTTTTAAACTGAGCTAAACTAATATTGAAGTCGAAGAATCTTTGGTATTTGTTGAAGCTATGTATCATTTGGTTAATAGGCGGATTGTAGGAATGTGCAGATCTTGAGAACGTAGGTCTTAACAGCTCACGTATCCTGAGAGGTCGTTCAGGAGCAGAAAGATTCAGCTTTTCAAGCAGGTAGGGAGAGTCTATGTCCCCACTGATTAACTTCGCGACAAAAGTAGCTTGCAATGCCCGACGTCTATGTTCTAAGGTTTGTAGACCAAGAAGCATGCACCGTGATAGGTAATCTAAATGTTGTGATTAAGCCCATTGTAATCGGTGTATTGCTATTCTGGAGAATCTTTTTTGTATGCTTTCTATCCTAGCCGTCCACACGTGCAGGATGGGGAGAAAAGAACTGAATTAGACTCTAGGATGGAACGTACTAATGCGGTATATAATGCTTTCAGACATATTGGATCTTTTATCTCAAGAGTTTGCCTGATTACAAATCCTAACATCCTATTGGCCTTGCTAATAATATAATGGTAATGCTCGCGAAAGGATAGTGATGAATCAAGGATCACACCAAGATCCCTGACTGATGACACGCGAGACAAATTGTAATTGTGCAATGAGTAACAAAAGTTTGAAGGGTTTCGTTTCCTGCTGAATGTAATCGCGCTGCATTTATCCACACAGAGGCTTAGTTGGTTTGCCACACACCAATTGCTGAATAGGTTGAGATTGTTCTGGAGCGCGAAACAGTCATCGATTGACCTGATAACTGAAAAAAGTTTAATATCATCAGCATAAAGTAGTACAGAATGTTTTGGGAGAATAAGAGTCACGTCGTTTATGTAGAGTGTTAATAATAGCGGCTCCGAGTTACTGCCTTGGACAACTCCCGACGTATTTGTGAATGGTTGCGAAAAGATGTTATCTATTCTTACAGAATACATTCTGTCCGTCAGATATGATTTTAACCAATCGATGACAAGAGGTGAAAGCTGTGCGAGTTTTGCAAGAAGGATGTTGTGATTGATGCTATCAAACGCAGCTTGGAAATCAGTGTACACTGTATCCATTTGATATTCCGATTCAAACGATATATGACATTCCGAAACGAACTGAGCTAAGTTGGTGGTTACAGATCGTTTAGGTACGAAACCATGTTGATCAACCGATATGTAATTGATACATGACATAAGCAACAGCAACAGAAAAGCAACAGCAACATTACGAAAATACTCATTGTTACAAAAAGAATAATTGTGTTTCCAGTACACTGATGTACCAAAGGTTATACGAGTGAACAATTTATTCAACCTCATATCCTCGGTGTGGAACAGTGTGTTCGAGAATTGTGCCGGAGATTCAGCATTGCATCCGATGAATTCAGGTATCATCAACGTTTTCAGGTAACGTCAACGTTTTCAAGCATCATACCGTAGTCTTGGCATCAGTGGCGGATTAGGGGAATCGGGGGCCCTAGACGGGGAATCGGTCACAGGCCCTAAAATTGTTGCCGAAATGGGGTGAGGGGTGCAAATGGTTCTCCAGCCACGGGGAACCATCGACCATCTTTCTGGGGGCCCTTGTCGCTTATAATCTGTCCACTTGCAGATACTACAGACTAGAGATTTTCCCCTAAATCGGCGGGGCCTCAGACGACCACCTAGTCCGCCTACCGTTAGATCCGCCGCTGCTTGGCATTGGCTAAGACTGATTCTGCAAGGGGTTCTGCAGTCTTGAGATGAAACATGAAACCCTTTATTGTTATAATATCATTCAAGTATTAGGTACTCGGCATGAGCACCATTTTTTTAATTCAATTTTTTTTGTATGGAAAAACGTTCCAACTAAAAAGCACATATTCAATAGTTGTCAGGAAATCAAAGTTAACCCTCTCACTGATATCCAAAAAAACATGATATTCCAGGCAACCGGGCTACCCAGGTAGTCAGCGAATTTGGAAGCTTATAACTTTTGAATGCGCAATCTAATATAGATGCAATATTAGGATGAAAATTAAACAAACTAATGCAGTTTCTATAGCTGTGCATAAATTGATTCAACTCGCTACCCTTTGTTAGTTATAGCTTTTCAAAGTTGATAGGATTTTTTTGAAAAGATTTACAAAATGTAAAAAATATTTTTTCAGTACTTTACAAAATTTTCAGCAAAATTGCTCTAGTAGTTTGGAAAACTGTATGTTGCACGTCTCTTATATTTTTTTTACATTTTTTTTCAAGGAATTAAAAATATTAATGAGTTTCCATTTGAATAAAAACCGTTACTTTATGATCGATCGATAAAATTTAATTCTAATAATCAGGTTAATTATACTCCAAAAATACTACGAAAAAATCCATTGAAAGATGGCTGTGGATTACACACATATTCCAAATTTCAAGTCAATCAGATTCCTAGAATTAGAGAAATGAGCAATCAAATTCGATATGGCTACCCGGATAGGCGGTTGCCTGGAATAGGGTTAAACCAATGAATTTACATTGTATTACATAGTTGGCAAGCAATTGGTAACTCTCCACGATTGTAACGATTGTTTGATGTTGAATCTTTGCTCTTCCACTGTCAAAAAAAGATTCGCGAACAGTTTTGCGTTTCCATAGCACGATTCTTCATAAGATTCGAAAATGGCGATTTTATGAACGTATACCCATTCTTCTTCTTCGGCTAAACAACCGTTGTCGGACAAGGTCTGCCTGTACCCACTTGAGGAGTTGAATTTCAGTGACTTATGGATTACCCCCCACAGCAGAAGAGTCAGTCCTACGCATGGCGGCACGGTCTATTTGGGGATTGAATCCATAACGGAATGTTGTTAAGTCGTACGAGTAGAAGATTGTACCAAGAGACCGGTTTCGTCATTAACACTTATTTTTACCGTTTAGAAATCACTGAAACCCTTTACACGAATGTTCTCCATTGGAACCAAAATAATTTCAAAGTTTCTTCCAGTTTGTGAATTTTTCACTTAATAATATACAGGTATTCCCCGATATACGCGATTTCACTATACAGGTATTCCCCGATATACGCCATACTGGATATACGCGATTTTGCTTTACGCTATTTTCTAAATTTGACAGTTCTTCGAGCAAATTGTACTGATTTGACTCATCAATAGTCAAATGCAAAATAAATTAGAATTTTAAAAACCATTTAAAAAGGTGCAACATTGTAATCTTCAGTTGAAATCAGATCAAATAACTAATTAGTGACTCAAACCTACCACTTCAAGCAAGATTATACGAAAATGAGCTATAATTAGACTGAAAACCTCGAAATTCGAGATACGCTATTGCCTCCAGTCCGCATTAACTCCTGAATTTCGACATTCTTTTTTGAAAAAATCTACAAAAATTGAAATAGTAATCTTTTAGACAGATAACTTCTTCTTTTTTTTTGGCTCAACATCCGTTATCGGTCAAGGCCTGCCTGTATCACTACTACTTGTGGGCTCGGTCCTACGTATGGCGGATAGTCAGTCCTACGTATGGCGGCACGGTTCATTTGGAGCTTGAACCCATAACGAGCATGTTGTTAAGTCGTACGAGTTGACGTTCGACAAATAACACTGCAACAAAAATAATCAATGAATAAAAAACTAAGATTATTTAAAATACCATAAGATTTCGAGCAGATGATACTACTCGCAACCCTCGCAATGTTTGACGGTCCCTTAGCTTTACCTATCAGATAGCCCGCATAAGTGGAGTAGTTTGCAAGCTCGCATGAGGTTTCCCAATTGCGACAACTTCAAACTGTCAGCGACCTCGCATGAAAGCAGCTTGTGAGGGTAAGCAGTTTGTTTGCCCATAGTTTCAGCAGTTATAATTATAGCATCCAGCGAAAAGTAAGAACAGCACAAATTGTAGCTTACGTAATACTATAAATTTGATATTTTTTTGCTTTTAAATCCACTCAAAAACAGTAAATTATAATGCAGAAAAACTACAGTGAATACATTCAATGTCATGCAAGTAATGTAAAAATAACCAAAAATTTCAACAATATTCTAATAGAATATGGCACCTGATATCTCGCAAATTTTAGCGGGATTTTACCGGTCACTAGTCAAATAGTAAATTTCGCTGTACGTTTCACCTTGGCCGACCGCTTAACTATTAACAGTAAATTCTCAACATATAGAATAGCTCAGAGCTAGTTAATTTAAATTTTTAAAAACGTGTGTCTCATTTTCAGTCGAGTTACGAAAAATTCTTTAATTCAAAACATTCGTTCCTTAAGCCCAGTGGCGGAACAAACCTCTTCGAGGCCCTAGGCGTTATGGTGGCCAGGGCCCCATAACAAAATCCTTCTAGGACGGAAGGGGGGGGGGGTCACGAATCATGGGGTGCAATGAAATTAATTTCTACACAACTTTAATATGCTCCCTCACTTTAACATGCTTTTATTTATAAACTACTTAATTGCTTCGAATTACGGACCATTCAGGCAATCTTTCTTAAAGGGAAAAAAATATATTTTCAACAGTTTTTCTTCCATCGTTCCAAAAAATACTCATCTTATTTTATCGATATTTTCATTCATTTTTTACAGTTCATAGCTCTTACGTTTTCATTGTAAATCCTGACAGCAACAAATCACAATTTTGTTTCGGCTATCCAAAATTGAGTACTACATTAACAGTTTTCCTTCGAATTCTCGGCATAATTTTAAAGGTTTTTTTCTCGTTGAAATATGAGCATAACATGAAAAAAATGATGTGAATGAAAATGAACTTTTTTTTACCTTTAAAATGAATAACGGTGTAAGTACCTCAATACATTTTGATCAGATTAAGATGAATTGTTGAAAAACTTACAATTCTACGCAAAACTACGTAGAATTTCTCGGGTGGTAAACTGACCAACAAAAAAATATTTATTTTTCGTGACATCAGATCTTACTAGGAATGTTTGCACGATACCATCCTTGTGGAGATAAAGCAGCACAATGTTTACATAATAACAAGCTGTAAAGGACTGCTTGAAAAGACGTCCGTAAATCCACCACATGGCGCCATGGATAGAGAGAAAGGGATAAATAGATACAATTGCGAGACAAATGGATTGCCGAAATGAAGACGAAGAAAATGAGAAGAAAGTTCATAAACGGTTGCGAAGAAAGATCAACTCAAGCAGATGGTCAAGAACAGCGAACCATCGCAAACCGTGATTAGTTGCGAATAAGAATCAATGAAATGCAGACCAACTATTGACATCATGGTATATAAAATTAAAAATCGGCATGGTCAGAGGCTGGCTAAGAATAAATTCAATTAAATTAACGTTCGGATTTGGAATCATTCCGTAATTTGAATCATAATGGTACCAATTTGATATTTGATATTTATTAAATTCAACGGGACGTATGTGGCCTTCTCGAAGCGAGGTTACAAAATAGGCACACAATACGATAAACATGAAATTCACACAACCCGCAGATGCACTTCGTCCCATGCTTCCGGTCATTAATACCTCGTCAGTCACCCGCGCCATAGACCGCCTAAAGATGTCCTACAGATGTGTACGGCCCTGATGGCATCCCGGCAGTGATCCTGAAAAGGTGCACTGCGTCGATTGCTCCGATACTAGTAAAAATCTTCGAGGAATCACTACGTTCATGCACCTTTCCTGTCTCCTGGAAGGTCTCATGGTTAACACCAATCCATAAGAAAGGCTGCAAGAATGAGGCTTCTAACTATCGCGGCATTACATCGCTAGGGGCCATTGCAAAAGTGCTCGAGCCTCGAGCTGCTTGTTTATGAACCATTACTGGCCTCTGCCCGCAATTACATCAGCCCGAATCAGCACGGATTTGTCCCTAACAGATCAACAACCACAAACCTTATGCAATTCGTCAGCAGCTGCCATAAATCCATTGATGCTCGCCTTCAAGTAGATGTCATTTACACCGATTTAAAAGCCGCCTTCGATAGGATATCTCACGTCATATTACTAGCAAAACTCGACAGACTTGGCCTCCCAGATCCCCTAGTTGCTTGGCTGAGATCATACCTAATGGGCCGCACTTATTCCGTTAGGATGGGGCCCCATTTATCTAGATCCCTCCGTGCTTCTCGGGCTTCTGGCGTCCCTCAAGGCAGCAATCTGGGACCTTTACTATTTGTCCTTTATATAAATGATGTCTCCACGATCCTTCCTGCGGATAATCACTTGCTCTATGCGGACGACACCAAAATCTTTCGGCAAATCCAGGGACCAGACGACCATCGCATACTCCAGGCTTCACTAGAAGAATTCGATAACTGGTGCACGCGAAACTCCTTAACCATTTGTGATGATAAGTGTGTTACCATCACCATCAGCCGTTCTCGCTCTCCAGTGCATTTCGACTACACGCTAAACGGGCAAATCTTGCAGAGAGTCGATTGTATCAAGGACTTGGGTGTTTTCGTCGACGCGAAACTCACGTTTGAGCAACACCTTGATCACGTTGTGACAAGATGCAGTCAATTGTTAGGTTTAGTCGTTAACATGACTTGCGAGCTCTCTGATCCAATCTGCACCAAAACTCTTTATTGTGCTCTTATTCGATCAGTGCTGGAGTATGGCAGCGTTGTGTAGTGGCCCTCCTCTGCTCGGGGGGTTGCGCGCTTGGAGTCCATCCAGCGTAGGGCTACCCGTTTCGCGCTCCGTTCGTGGGGCAGCAACAACGACTACACAACAAGGTATTTGTTGCTCGGGTTACCCCAACTCGACGACCGAATACGAATTGCTAGGTTGGCTTTTATCGTTGGGCTTCTCAATGGTAGCATCGATTGTCCAGTTTTGCTCTCGTCGATACAGCTACACGTGCCCGCAAGAACTCTCCGCCCTCGGGCGATGCTGGCTATCCCATAGACAAGGACCGCCTTCGCCTCCCGAGACCCGTTTTTGCGTATATGTCTTGCTCTGAATGCGGAATCTGATGCGTATGAGCCCGGCATGACGATGGCAAATGTGTTGAGTCGCATTAATTTGCTTCGCGCCTCTCGCCAGAATCTTTAGCGTCCTTGTAATTGTTATTGTTGTTATTATTGTGTTATTGTAAAGCGTGTGACTATTTATGTTTTATTCCTATTGTACCCTTACATATATCGAGAGGGCTTTTGAGGTCCGTCGATCATTCAATAAATATAAATATAAAATGTATAAATTAAAAACAGTAAAAATAAATTAACACATAGTAGGCCGCTTAGCCGGTTTCGTAGTACAGTCGTCAACTCGTACGACTTAACAACATGCCCGTTATGGGTTCAAGCCCCAAATAGACCGTGCCGCCATACGTAGGATTGACTATCCTGCTATGGGGGGAAATCAATTAGTCTCTGAAAGCCAAACCCACAAGAGGTAAAGGCAGGCCTTGACCGACAACGGTTGTTGAGCCAAAGAAGAAGAAGAAGGCCGCTTAGCAGTCAGGTTAATGACGATCAAAATTAACATTAAATTCACGGTATATAAGTAGAAAGAGATCAAAATCGCAGAAGCAGATTCAAATTTGTTCGAAAAGAGAAATTGTCATTGTTTTCATTATCAAAAGTCATTTACAGGCTTAAGCTAAAAACAGTTTTTGAAACAGGATTCAACTCCAGCTCACAAAGCTTAAATCGTTCATCAGAATCGCTGATCTTGTCAACGCCTACTTGGGAACAATTCTACATCTCACTGAAAGAGTTTATTATATGCCTGGAATAAACTAAAACTCGCTGAACATGTCTATATAATCCTCGAAAACTTTGTAATCGAAAGTATGTTAAATCTTATTCTAGACGTGGTTATTGCAAATTTAATCTTATTGAATTAATTTGGTCTGATGAATAATTTAATTTAATTGCACGATATGTACCGTAATGAGCTTTTCTATTTAAAAATCATTTTCAATCCGCGGACCACAGGTTGGCGTTGGTTTAGACAACAGGCCTTGACCGACAACGGTTGTTATGTCAAAAAAAAAGAAGAAGAAGAAGTAGAAGAGATACGACATGATTCGTAACAATTTATTGAAATAACACTGAATTTTGTTTGTACGGTTTGTACGGTACGGTTCCAACCATTAAAACTCAGCATTAGCAAAAGCTTATCAGAGATAGGAGAACACTTTGAATAAAGGAATACAAATTCCCTGTTACAATGGATATTGTACCAATTGTTAAACGATCCACGTGTAAAAAAGGTCATGAAACAAAGGACAAATGAGACATATGAAATAAAATATGAAATTATGACACAGGTCTCGCTTCACCTGATCCAGCCATCGAGTTCGCTGTGCTCCCCTGCGCCTTATACCGAACTGGGGATCGCTGTTGAACACCTTCTTGGTGGGGCATGAGGCCGGCATCCTCATGACATGCTCCAGCCATCGTATCCTGCCAGCCTTCACCACCGTCAGGATGTTCGGTTCGCCGTACAGCTCAACAAGATCGTGGTTCATCCTTGTCCTCAACGCTCCATGCTCGAATACACTGCCAAAGATGGTCCGGAGGATGCGTCGCCCAAACACGCCCAGAGCGTTTGTATCCTCCGTTTGGATGGTCCAGGATTAGTGTCCGTAGAGCACCGGGCAAATCGATGTGCGATAAATCTCTCATTTCGTGGGGGCTCGAAGTCTTCTGGAACTCAGCAGTCGGTGAAGCCCATAGTATGCACAATTCTCCTGCACAATTCGTCTCCGGATTTCGCTGCTGTTGTCGTTGTCCGAAGTAACGACCGTTCCAAGATAGCAGAACTCCTTTACTATCTCGAGATTGTCGTCGTCAACTAATACACTGCTTTCCAGATGGTCTGAGTCTCCGGCAAGCAGGTACTTCGTCTTCGTCGCATTGATTCTCAATCCAATTCTTGCTGCTTCAAGTTTGAATCGGGTGTACGCCTCACACACATTTGCTGTTGTCCTGCAGATGATGTCGATGTCATCCGCGAAGCCCAGAAATTGGAGAGACCGGTAGAAGATCGTTCCACGGATGTCGTTGACTAGCTCCGCGCTTCGAATGACACCTTCCAGGGCGATGTTAAAGAGCAGAAAGGAGAGTCCGTCACCTTGCCTCAGAGCCCTGTGAGATTTGAACGATTCCGACGTTCCGCACTGCACCCCATTCTCACTGCCACCATGGCCTCTAACAGCCGGATCAACTTCCCAGGGAAGTGGTACCGCTGCATGACGCTCCATAGCTCCTTCCGGTCTATTGTGTCGTAGGCCGCCTTAAAATCGATGAACAGGGGGTGCGTAGGGATCTGTCGCTCGCGGCACTTCTGAAGGATCTGCCGTAGAGTAAAAATTTTGTCGGTGGTGGATTTACCTCGAACAAACCCTGCTTGGTAGCTGCCGACAAAATTTGTAGCAACGGGCTCAAGTGTGCAGAACACGATCTTGGACAGGATCTTGTAGGTGGCATTAAGGACTGTGATGGCTCGAACATTCGAACAATCCAGCCTGTCGCCCTTTTTGTAGACTGGGTGAATGACACCCAGCTTCCACTTCTCCGGTAGTTCCTTCTGCTCCCAGATTTTCACGATCAGCACAATGCATTTCGACGAAAAGCCTCTCCGGCCCCAATTTGAACAGCTCGGCCGCCAGTCCATCACTGCCAGCAGACTTATTGCTCTTAAGTTTCTTGATGGTGCTGGCTATCTCATCCAGAGATGGCGGGGCACCTCGTCGTCTGCATCGATGCTGTCGCTGTTTATACTGCTGTGCAGTTGCTTTGGTGGTTGCATTGTTCTGCCACTTGAGTCAGCCTCTCTGGTCTCTGATCCATTCAGGTGTCCTTCGTAGTAGCACTTCCACCTTACGATCACCCTCCGCTTGTCCGTCAGGAGATTTCCTTCCGCATCCCGGCACATTGCGGATTTAGGAGTAAACCCGCTCCATGCCTTCTTCAATCTCCTATAAAACAAGTGGGTGTCCCTCGACTGAGAAAGCTGCTCCATCAGCTGTTCATCTGACTCTTCAAAACGGCACTGTTTGGCCTGGAAGAGTAGGGTTTACTGTTTCCTCAGTCGTCTGTAGATCTCCACGTTCTGACGGGTTTCATGCCGTAGCACGCGGGCGCGCGCTGCATTCTTCTCGGATGGTGCTCGTCTGCACTCTTCGTCGAACCATTCCTTTTTCTCTCTACGTGGTAAGCGGCCGATCTTGTGTTCGGCTGCGGTGCTGATGACTCTACCATATGCCAATGGTCTGCGAGGGGCATCGCAGCGATGTTGTTGTCGGCCGGTAGCGCTTCCCCGAGTGCTGTCGCATATCCCTCCACCACACTTCAACCGGTCCAGGTTGAGCCTTAGGGTGGGCTGACTCCGTTGGTTGTTAACCACGGAGAGTTTCTGACGCAGCTTTACCATGACCAGGAAATGGTCCGAGTCGACGTTTGCACCTCTATACGTTTTAACGTCGATAATATCCGAGAAGTGCCTTCCGTCAATCAGAACGTGGTCGATTTGAGACTTTTGATCACCCCTCGGGTGTCTCCAGGTGTAAATAAGGCGGAGTGCATGCTGAAGGTGCTGCGGATGCTCATATGCTTGAAGGAGGCAAAGTTTATCAGCCTGAGGCCGTTGTCGTTTGTCAGCTGGTGGACGCTGAAACTTCCGATTGTTGGTTTATATGCCTGCTCCTGCCCGACCTGAGTATTAAAATCTCCGATGACGACCTTCACGTCATGTTTAGGGCAGCGGTCGTACTCCCTCTCCAGCTGCGTATAGAAGACCTCCTTCTCGTCATCGATGCTCCCAAGGTGCGTACTGTGCGCATTTATAATGCTCAGGTCGAAGAATCTGCCACGAATCCTTAACCTGCAATCCGTTCGCTGATCGGTCACCACTCGATCACTCTCTGTTGCATCGCACCCAGCACCATGAACGCAGTACCGAGCTCGCGCATCTCTTCACCGATCTGGTAGATCGTGTTGTTTATGTTTTTGTTTATTTGTCTATCGATAGACAGTAATGCCCTCTCGAACCATTGTTTACAATGTTTTACAATGTGTGGTTTATAATGGATTACAATAACAAAGAACATAAAAATGAGCACTATGGAACAAAATTTAACACAGAAACACGATCATTAAACTCAGTTGGCGAAATCCTCGGCTCAAAAGCGTCGCTGACGGCGTTGAAAGCACGGCACATGAGAAGGAACGGGTCCGAGGATCCAAATTGCGTTCTACGGTCGTCGAGGGCCAACATTGCCCGAGTCCGGAGCGGCCTGGCAGGAACGTACAGGTTGATGGCGGCCAGTAGTGACGGAGAGTCAATACGGCCGTCGAGAAGTCCCGTGATGAACGACAACCTGGCTTTTCGTATTCGCTCACTTAGGGTAGGTAACCCGAGTAGTAAACACCTAGTCCGGTAATCGACCCTTTGATTCCATGAGCGAAGTGCAAATCGTGTAATTTTGCGCTGGATTGATTACAGTCGTGCTAACGGACACGCTGCAGTTGGCCACCATACGATATTAGCATATTCCATCAACGACCGGATAAGTGAGCAATAGAGCGCCTTGGTGCAAGGTATATCGTTCAGCTCGCGAGTCATATTGATAACTAGTCCTAGCACTCTATTGCTACTGGCTACTACGTGATCCAGCTGATCCTTAAATGCTAGTTTTGTATCGAGCAAAACGCCTAGATCTTTAACACATTGTTTATGCGTTAAACCAAGGGCTGTCCATCAAGCGGATATATAATGATGGACAGCGACTGAAAGTGATAACTTCGGATTTGTCTGTGCAAAGGGATAAAGCATTATGGTTGCACCAACACTGGAACTCATGCAATGAAGTTTGCAGTCGGGCGTGGTCTTCTGGTTCACGAATAACACGAAAAAAATTCGCGTCATCTGCGTATAGTAGATGATTATCAGCCGGAAAGATCAACGTCGCGTCATTGATGAAAAGAAGGCACAGCAAAGGACCCAGGTTGCTGCCCTGCGGGACTCCAGAAGATGCATGCACTGGATTTGACATGTACGGGCCTAACTTCACAGAATATTGACGATCTGTAAGATACGATCTAAGCCACATTATCATAGGGTTTGGGAGACCAAGTAAGTCGAGTTTCGATAGCAAGATGGAGTGCGAGTGGTACTGGCGCACCGTCACGCCTTTCCAGCACACCTCATGAAGTGCTACTATTTCGAAGTCGCATGCCCAGACCTCATCGAACGTAATTCGGGTCTTTACATCCTATGAGAGGGTTTTGCAGTTCCATGTCCCGAGCTTCCAATCGTAAGTCCTTTTTCCTTGCGTGGGTCTAGATCGATTGATCCGATACGGTACTTTTTCTTGTCGATTATTCGTTGCAGTGGAGTTTTTGCGAGGGTGGCTTGCAAGGCCTCTCCGCTGACCTCCAGTCTCGTCGTAGGGCCTACGCTCACTGGCTTTTTAGAGTCCTGGAGCGAGCCAAATACGCTGGTGGGAAGCCTGACATGGAAAACAGACGCTCCCAGGTAGAGTCATAAAGATCAATCATCTACCCCCTCTCTCAATTTAGCCATGTAACCTATCCGCCCAAGGGATTGGGTTTCCCCGTATATCCAAGCTTGGAAAATTGGGAGACATGTTAGGCCGCGGGGCCATGGGGATTCTCAACGCTCATTTTCTCAAGCACTCATGAGTGCTTTTGAGAAATCCTCGTTTTCAGCGTTTGTCGAATCGGAACAAAATCGGTTTTGAGAATCTTTGAGAATCTTTGAGAAAGTGGACGATGCAGCGATCGGCTAACTGAAATATGAGCAATTGTGCTATTTGTTTTTCGGTAATCACTTTGGAAAACGTATTCAATGTTTATAATTGAAATTTTAAAAAAAATTGTGATCAAAAACTAAATTTCTATTTAAAGCTTCAAATAAAGCTTGAGTGGCTTTATCAGTTTCTCAGAGTGAAAAAAATTGAAGACGGCCACGAGCTCACGTCTGAAAACATGTTTTGAATGCTTGAGAAACTTAAATGAGTGCTTGAGAATGTTTTCTCAGCTTGAGAATGCTCCGTGGCCCGCGGCCTTACCGTTCTGTACGATGGGGACGTATTGAGTAGGAGTGGAGGAGGAGGTGGAGAGTCTAAGTTGTAGAGGCTTCGGATCCACTTCCGTATCAGCAAGGTATTGCTACAATACTGCCAACAGAACTGATTATTTACTATGGGGAATGATTATTTACTACTTTTAAGAATTTTATGAAAATTACACGTTTCGGCACTGGGTGAAAACGAAACAATTGACTGCTCAATAGTATCAATAGTAGGACTTTTGTACAACATGCCCCAACCAACGTGACATTTGCTCAAAATTATTTTTCCATATCTGCTCGACTAGTACTCGATACGCCTTAAATTGTGCATTTGTGTATGACCAAGTGTGTTGAATGCGTCAAGAATGTGTGTGTTCGTAAAATAAAGCTTTGGTAAAAATAGCTTTGGTTTATGATGAAAAACAAAAGCTGATTTTGTGTGACATTTAAAAATCAGTATTATTTAAGTATAAAATGGCTACATGATCAACTATAACGATATGAACATTAGCTATAGCAGTCAACGGAGGGGGTGGAATTGAGTCAATGTCGAAAGTTCACATTAACCGGGCCCCCTAGCCGGGTCCCTTGGCGGCCGTCCATTCCGCCCACCGTTAAGCCCGCCACTGCTTAAACAATTCGTTCTTTTTGAACCGTTCTTTCTGAAAAATCATGTTGATCACCGCGAACTAGACAAGTGCTCGAATCAGTATTAGGCAAATGCACATAATTAAAAATTAAAACCAAACTCAAGTAGAAATTAGCTATACTTCAGCTATCCTCGCCTTAATAAAAAATATATTATAAATAAGCCTCCACATAAATACGGATTGTTTAATAACGGATTGTAAAACACATTCATTCATCAACAGTCGAATACTTACCAGCAAAACTTACTCCAGTCAATATGCCTTTATCAGTGGCCGATAGATTAAGATCGCACTGTGCCGCTGGAATTACTATTGAAATACCCATTGTTTCATTCAAGACTGCCATCATTATTATAGAAGAAGCTATAAAGATCTGCAATGTGGTTTGACCAAAACCTGTCATTCCATCCAAAAAAGAAACAACAATTTTTATTTTTAGAAATATTATTCTACCTCAAACTACCAACCTATAATATCTATCACTTCGTCAAAAGTATAAGTCTTTCCTGCAATATCCGGCATTGATACTTTGTTGCTATCGATGGTAAACACCGGAGAAGAAATATCTTCAAGACCAACTTTCTGATTGTTGATTATAGTATGGCATTCAGTCACTGCCTCAACCGCGATAGTTCGAGATATGGTCTCACTAAAATAGGTACAGTAATCAGAGAGCACAATACTGCATTCACAAAATGCAGCACACTACACAAGTATACGTCGACTACACAGCACAGGGTTTCCAAGATATCTAAAGACTAAACGATCGTATCCAGTAACTTAAATTAAGTTTCTTAAGATCAAATAATAGGCCATGTGTGCACCGCTTGTTGCTGACTGATGCGATAAGAAAGACAGTAGTTACTTAGCTTAATCTCTAGAAAACACAAAACGGAATACGGAAGCATGTCGTCAACTTCCTGTAACGCACGTTAGTAATGTTTGTCGTTGTGACAGTACGAATGTATACTTGATTATAAATGTTAATATCAACTTAAACACGCGCTTTTAAATGCAAACATGCATATGCACATGCAATAGTATGTATTAAGGGAACTTGTTTTTTTCCATAAGAAATGTTTAGAAAAAATCTGGTTTATTAAAAGTAATAAATTTCAGATACAGTTAAATAAATCGATGTTAATAATAAGTCAGTGCTTATTGCGCTAATGAAATAAATCTATCCTGGCGTAAATTTAAAGGTAAACCTGTGTACAGATAGTCCCCGAGATACACGATACCTCTTATACGTGGTTTTCTAAATTCGACAGTTCTTTGAGTAATTTGTACTGATTGGACACGTCAATTGTCATATACCATATAATTTCGCTTTTAATCGAATGTTTAAAACTAATTCAAAAGGTTTAAAACTGTTAAATTCAGACAGAATAATATCAAATAATTAATTAAGTGGCTAAGTTTACTAAGTTTAGGCTAAGACCCTGCTTGCAAAGTTACACGAAAATTAGTTATATTTAGCCTGGAAATCACGAAATTCGACTGACGCGGAAATTCGAGATACGCGGTATTTTGCGGCCGTTTACGGTCCCCATTAACCGTGTATCTCAGGGACCGGCTGTATTTCCTTAGATATGTTCTTTTTATTCACTTTCAAATCTGAATCTGTTTTACTTGTAAAATGAGCACACTTTTTAATTTATATTTCTATGTTTCATTCCGGGTTCCATGTTCTGTTAAGCTCGTGCCAGTTTTTCTCTCAAATTTCTGTGTGTGTCTTTGTGTTTTCTTGTAGGTTAATACGAAGTGAACTCCCTCCCAATATTAATGGTGTTCACTCGGGACTTGATAAAATTATTGGATATTTCATCTTAGAAGCTATCGACAGAGCACACTCGACTGACGCTAGACCCAGGTGAGCCGCTGTCACCAAGCCCGAACCAAACAAAAATATTCTTTTCTTTGTAATGTCCTTTCACTAAACTCATTTTGATCGCTGCTATTTTGGATATAATTTTATGCGGCCTGCTAGGCACACCAATGACAACTGACAAACATTTAAGATCTGTTCAAATTACACCATTCGAAACTATTAGCTTACCCATCACCAAGGCAAATCGGTGTTTAATAACTTAAACTACCTTTGTCATCTTTGTCTTATAGATTCGGAAAGCGTGGTGGATATCTTAACCCGGCAATATTTGGGCAGGATGAACAGGAGGTAATATACATCTACCACACTTCCCATTTTAAATTATAGTCGATATTGTTATCAAGTTTGTTTGAATAAACACAACAGAATCTTTACAGGTTGATTGGCAGGATTCAACATTTTCGAGATGAACAGCTACCAACAAATATCTAGACATGAAGTCCTGAGATTGGACAAAAGCAACCCGCAGCATCATGTTTATCTCATCCCGTTAAACTACATTAATACTGCCTACGATATGATCCTGATCTATTTACTGCTTTTCTGTATCTTTTTGCATTGAAGATATTGTGTTATTGAAATAATCAATTAAAGCCAATAATTCAGTAATCTTAACAGTTTAACCAGTTTTCGTTCGATAAAACTGCTTGACTTAATCTCGTTTAGGATGGAGTTACATTATGTATACAGCATTAAGTAACCTTCCGATTAACCTTTTCTAGATTTAAAAAAAAAAAAAACTAAATTCACCTACAGTCACTTCAACTTCAATGTGGAGCAACTATCTGAAATGAACAAAAAACAGGACAAGAGAGAACAAAATAAACCTATTTATATCAATAATAGCTCAAACCTTGCCTATTTACGGACCATCTATATTTTATCACATGAAGAACAGTTTAAAACTACTCGCTGAAATTTAAACATTACGTTAGACAGAAGACACTATATTCAATAAATGTGTTATGCTTAGAGTAAATATCAATCCCAACAACAATGTGTATGATTTTTGCGAACTTTATTAGAATAATAATGAATACAACATGTTTAAGCTGCATTGAAAAACGCATCGTTAAATTATTTCGAAATTGCATTACACTAACTAAGTATAACAACAACCCTTCTCCTTGATCAAGCAGTATATTTATTATTATTATTATTATTGCATGTTTTTTGTAATTGTAGTGGCTTTCCAAATAACCAAGATACCGAAAACGCCACCAATTTTTTGTACTAAAAATCCAGTTGCATCAAACAAAGCCAAAACACTGTCAGTTTGGTGGGTTAAACCACACGGCATCAGAAGCAGCCACTTCAATCTTGTTAAAGTAATTTGTTATACACGGGTAATTCATTTGCTAAACATGTTTGACCCCAATATGTGTTGAATTATGCAAAGGAAGCGATTATACGTAAGGGTTTAAGTTCGTTTGTTATAAAACATATTTGTGTGTATGTTTACTTGCAAATTAACTCATCCATTTCGCAGGTAAGTGCACAGTTCATAGATTTATAATATTGCCGAAGTTATGCTGTGATGTAAGTGAATGAGTTAAAGTAATCGATGTGTTTCGATCGATGTGTGCAAAATCCTGTTCAGCATATTGCCCTTAGTCCGTATTTGATCAATGTTCTCCTAGTCAACATGTTTGGAAAAGATGGACCAAGCGCGGGCAAGGTCAATACTATTGGCAGTAGTGCAAACAACCAGCGTATTGTATGGATAGGAACAGAATGAATTTATTTCAGATAGAAACTTATAACCACAGTGAATCATAGGTTACTATGATTAAAGTTATTCGTTATACAAAATATCGGCATACTATAAACTCATAACACTCCTCCTTCAGCCGATTATTTTGTTATACCCATAAATGTACGGGTACGTTCTAATTTAATGCGTTGTAGTGGTTTCGGTAATCCATCTGCAACCAGATCTTCGGTATTCAAATAATCGAGCTGCACAACTTTTCGATCCAACACATCTCATATAAAATGATGTCTAATATCAATTATATTTGATTCTTGGTGTGTATCCACCATTTTTAGCAATACATATTGTGCTTTTATTATCACAAAACAACTTGATTGGGACATGCTTACCAAACTGCGTTAAGAGTCCCTGCCACCAGGCCGCTTCTTGTACAGCTGCAGATAATACCATATACTCTGCCTCACATGTGGATAACGCCACAGTTGCTTGTCTTTTGGAACTCCAAGAAACCGCTCCTCCTTGGATTTTGAATATATATCCACTTGTATATCCACGATCATCTGCGTCAGCGGCCCAATCAGCATCTGAATAGCCGACGATCTTGTTATCACCAGATGAGAAATACTTCAACTTCATAGAAGATGCCCCTCTGAGATAGCGCATCAAATGTTTGACGGCCTGCCAGTGACTTGATCCGGGGTTGGTGTTGTACCGACTCAGCTGTTTGACAGCAAACAGGATGTCAGGTCTGGAACATTGAGCAAGATATATTAGGCATCCTACGGCTTCTTGATACGGTATATTCGCCATTTGTTCCAGCTCTTCTTCCGTTTGAGGCGACATTTTCGACGTAAGTTTGATGGCAGTGTTCATTGGAGTGGACGTGGCTTTCGAATCTTGCATGTTGAACCTGGCTAAGACTGTTTCAATATAGGCTTCCTGATCCAGCGATATTCCATCTTTCGAATACGTAATGCGGATCCCTAGGCAACTTTTTGCTGGTCCGAGATCTTTCATTTTGAACGTATTGCTCAACTGCACCTTCAATTGATTTTTCATGTCCACGTTATTTGAAAAAATCATCAAGTCATCCACATAGATTGCAACAAATAAAATTGTTTAGGCGGCACACCATTGTTCGCTTATTATGCTGCTCAAAGCATGGGGGTCGCTCCATATATATCTCTTGGTCTAGATCACCTTGTAGAAAAGCGGTGATGGCATCCATCTGATCTACCATAAGATTGTGTCTAGCAGCGAGCACAAAAAGGTATCTCAGTGAACTGTGACGTACAGTATCGGACATTAAGATAGGACCCTTTTTTTTCAATGCACCGTGCACTTGTTTTGCCACGTTACTTGTGTTTGTGTGTGTGTATGTGTGTGTGTATGCGTGTGTGTGTGTGAGTGTGTGTGTGTATGTGTGTGAGTGTGTGTGTATGTGTGTGTGTGTGTGCATGTGTGTGTGTGTGTGTAGTAGTAGAAAGAGAGTGTGCTTTTTAATGTGTATTTGCAATTGCGCGGGTTTGTGTCTGAAAAACATAGCTTGCCATGATGTCATATTGCGTTGAAATTATTCTTATTATGTGTGTTATCATGTGAAACATTGTGCGTTTACACTTGGATAAAAACTAAAGTTTGCATCGACAGCAGCGCTTGTTCCTCGGACGAAAACGCAGGTGTGCTGTTTCATGAATGTGAATGCGACACCGGTGCGAAATGGACACGCGCACAATAGCAATGAACTCGGCATTCCCTCACAGGTGTTTCTCCAGTGCACGCCATTGAAAGGCCTTCGTGCATCTCTGCGTTGCACGTTGTATGCGAATGGTAAACTTTGTGCGTGCATTGAGCTGGCGCGCAGTTATTCTTTTCAATGGGCGTTTTGTTTCATGAGCGCGGCAGTATTCTTTTCTCGATTTTGAAGGGAAGACGCTTACTCGCGTACTCGTTGATAGTTTTATCCATGCAATGTTTTCGCTGCTCAAAAACGATGTAATTCATCGCGTATAGAAGAAGAACGCAGGCAGAGCACGGGATCAGCCGTGTCCAAGTTTTTAACCAGCGCGTTCTTGACGGTCCAAGCAAGCAATGTTAGTAACAATGGGTCGAGGTAAACGTTGTACCGATTATCAGCGCCATATGTAAAAGCGAATGGCTGCTGCTGGCATTAAGCGCAAAAGGATCGAGTTCGTAATGGAACGATCGCGCACTTTTGTGGCAAACGCGCTTCGGACAACCGAAACGTGCTTAGACAACTGAAACGCGCTTGGACAACCGAAACGCGCAAGTCAACCGGACGTCCTCAGAAGACCACGGCGAAAGAAGACCGTAACATTGTTAATATATCGAAAACACACTGATCGCGAGGGCGGTGGTCCTGCTTATCACACCAAAAACCTAACCCAAAACACAAAAAAACTACTTACAAATCTATCCGAAACGACCTACTTGTGAAACAAACACACACATCAATACACATTCAAACATACATCCACACACACACACACACACATGCACACACACATACACACACACACTCACACACATACACACACACACACTCACACACACACAAACACAAAAACATACAAACCACACATAAACATGGCCCAACGGGTGCACGGTGCGTTAAAAAACCAATGCCCTATCTTTCTGTCCGATACTGTACCACTGGCGAGTAAGTTTCATCGTAGTTCACCCCCTTTCGCTGAGAAAATTCTTTGATCACTAAACGTGCCTTGTAGCGGTCGATGTTTCCAGCAGCATCATACTTGGTCTTGAAAACCCATTAAACTTAATTGCTTCCTTATGGCAGCGCTGATAAACTCCACGTGTTGTTTTCCATCAGCGCCTGGTACTCTTCTTTCAACGCTACCCTCCATCGTTCGGAGTCGATACGCGACAAAGCATCCTGATGGCTAACAGGATCGTCATCTGTAACTTTCCTCCTGGCGTTGGATTCGGTCATGGCAATACCACT
Source organism: Anopheles coluzzii (assembly GCF_943734685.1). NCBI lineage: Eukaryota > Metazoa > Arthropoda > Insecta > Diptera > Culicidae > Anopheles > Anopheles coluzzii. The sequence continues at coordinate 57,084,970 of NC_064670.1, read as the reverse complement.
AAATTCTCTAGCTGCTCGTGAACTGCTTTCCTCTGTTTCCTCAGCATTGTTGATTCCTTCCTGGATCCGGATCGCCGTCGATGAACCACTAGTTTGGCAACTGTTGGATTCGTGCTGAGAAGGAAAGAAGCTAGGCAGTCCTTTTGTTGAAATTCTATGCTCCTGACCCCTGCGCCTCAACACCGGTGACCTTGGTGGATATGAATCTTGTCGCGGTGGGAGCACGGGGATCACGTCGATCACAGAATTATCAGCAGCAGCATCAGAATCAACCAATGCAAATGGAATCTTCGCTAATATCTCCAACCTCATTGGAAAATTCATTGAAGGCTTCATCGTTATCGCTATCTTCTTCACTCGGCGGTGTTTCAGTCGAAGGATAGCTCGGTGCAAGAGAAATTATGTTCGTATTTTCCTCTAAAGGTGTCGCTATTACCTTCATCAAAGAATTTCACTTCCCTAGCCCTTTCACTTTCGATACCCTTTGGTATGTTCGTCAATTCCGGTGAAAATGCACTCTTCTGACTTCGGATCCCATTTTTTTCGATATTGTTTTGGTACTAGGACCATCGCACGTGTTCCAATATCCTTATATGGGAAAGGTTGAGTTTATTTCCTGTCCAGGCTTCCTCTGGAGTTACTTCGTTGCCTTTGGTTAGGGGACGATTCAGCAAATATACAGCCATTGCCACAGCTTCCGCCCAATTTTTTTTTGCAAGCTTAGCCATGTAAAGCATGCACCTTGCACGTTCTACGATCGATCTGTTCGCTCGTACCGCCATACCGTTTTGTTTCCGGGGTGTACGCATTGGATTTCTGATGAACTATTCCGTGCTTACTCAGATGTTTTTTGAATGTAGCATTTACGTACTCTTTACCGTTATCTATTCCGAGGACCTTAAGCTTTCTTCCGGATTGCCGTTCGGCCATTGCGTGGAAATCCTGGAAAACTTGCGCAACCTCAGATTCCGATTTAGTTTTTAAAAAGTATGTCCACATCCTGCGGGATTTATCGTCAATAAAGACAATAAAAAACGGTTTCCACCTAGTGACTTAACCTCCATCGACCCGCAGATATCAGAATGAACTAAATCTAATATCTCAGCACCACGCGATCCTTCCTTGCTGAACGAGTGGCGACTCTGTTTGCCCATCGGACACACCTTACAGTCAGCCATGCTTCCTCCATCGATATTGACTCCTTCTGCCAATCCGTTAGCGAGGCTGCGCACACCGTTGATGTTTAGGTGTCCCAACCTTTGGTGCCATGACTCCAAGCTTCCTGTAGATGAAACCGCAAAAGCATATTTCTTACCTTGCTTGCGTTCTTCAAGCTTGAAGAGGTCGTTTTCATGGCTGCCGGTATCTACGACATCGCCATCTTTGTCAATAACTTTGCATCCATCGTTGTTAAAAACGACGATGTATCCTTTCCTGACGATCTGGTTGACGGACAATAGATTCATTGATAGGTCTGGTAATACTTGAACTACACGAAGGCTTCGCTATGTACGATCCCGTTCCGGTGATTTTCATATTAGCGCCGTTACCCGCTACCACAGTACCATTCGATGGCTTCACATTTTGTAGGAGTTCCGCGTTTCGTGTCATGTGAACACTAGCTCCCGAGTCAAAATACCAACCTTCGCCATTGGTAGCACCGATAGTAGAAAGCACTGTGCAAAACGTATTATTTTTTTCGAACTGTAGCAATCCTTTGCTATATGGCCGTACTTGGAACATTTCCGACATTTCGGCCCTTTCGGAGGATTCTGTTCTTTAAAAAAAATCTCAGAAACTTTCCTTTTTGCAACAAACGCTGGTTCAGTGAATGTGGCTGGCACTTCTTGTAAAAGTTTTGTTTTAATAACGTCTCCAGTGATGGCTATACCTGAATTTTCCAAAGCCATTATCATTTGAGGATATTGCTCAGACAAACCAGCTAATAGAAGCGTTCCAATCCACTCTTCGGAAATCGCAAAGCCTATTCCATTGAGTTGATGCGACGTTGAAATTATGTGGTTACCGTATTCGGACATGGATTCGCAAGACGACAAATCCGTTTTTATCAGCTTGTGGAGCAGTCCGACTCTTCTAGTAAGACCAGAATCTTCAAAAGCTCTCTCCAGCTTAGCCCAAACTTCTCTTGCTGTAGTTGCTTCCTTGACGTGCACATAATTCAATAGTGTTGTGTACAGAAACGGTGCAGTGTAACCGCGACTCGATGCTGTCGTGCAACTGACAGCATCCGACGTCCGAATGGCCGTTAAGGGCTTCGGGAGCGATCGGGCTACCGAGGGTCGGCACTCGATCATAGGCCGCGACCCGACACACACAACAGTCTTGTAGCATATATGTTATTTATATTAGAATATAAGTGGTTGATACAGAAGAGCCGCGTGTGTCCTTAATATCGTCAATTGTGCACCAGTCCGAAACACAAGAGTGGCGACGAGTTTCTAATTGTTTGTTGTTTCGTTTATTTATCCGAGTGAAAATTCCTCGACCCAAGCGGCGAAGGATGTCCTCTGAGGAGACTGGTGCCATGGACGAGGAGATGCGTCGTTCATCGCTAGGGCTGGCTAGCGCGAGCGGAGGGCTAATTCCGCAGAACGGTGCGATGCTGCAACCCAACGTGCATCTTTTGGGCGACCAGCGCATTCTCGGTGGTATGCAGCGAAGTGAAGATGCCGCGCCGTTGAAGATACGTGCGCAACCGCCATCGCAATCCGGGTCATTGCCACTGTTCCACGGTGGTCAGGCGCCATTGCTGTCAGCTCCAACGGCGCCATCGCAGTCGGCTCCCGCACAGCAGCACCAAAGTACAGGTCCGTATTTGAGTGGAAGTGATAATACGATGATGCAAACGCTACAGCAGCTACAAAAACAGATGGCACAGCAGCAGCAGCTTATAAGTGAATTATTATGCCAGCGTTTAAATAACTTAGGTGCGTCCACGGCCGCGGTACACCCCGAGCAGATCATTGACACGCTAGCGAGAAATATAACGGAATTTCGTTATGATGAGGAAGGAGGTGTAACGTTCGGTGGGTGGTTTGCGAGATATGAGGAGCTGTTTAGGAAGGATGCGGAGCGTATAGATGAAGCCGCGAAAGTCAGGTTGTTGATGAGGAAGTTAGGTCCGGTCGAGCACGACAGGTACACGTCGTTTATATTGCCCCGGAAAGCGGGAGATTTTTCATTTGCGGAAACGGTCCAGATGTTGACCGAGTTGTTTGACACGCGAGAGTCGTTGCTTAGCAAAAGGTTCAAGTGCTTGCAAATAGCGAAAAATAAGAATGAAGACCATATGTCATATGCGTGTAGGTTGAACAAGGCGTGCGTCGGATTTGAGCTTGGAAAGCTTACAGAGGAACAATTTAAGTGTTTATTGTTTGTGTGCGGGTTGAAGTCAGAGCACGATGTTGACTTCCGTACGAGGCTGCTTGCGCGAATAGAAGATAAAGCAGATATTACGCTGCAGCAGTTGTCGGCGGAGTGCGGCAGGATAGTTAACTTAAAGAAGGATAGTGCCATGATCGAGTCCCCAGCACATGAGAATGTGTTGGCTGTACAGTCGGAAAGACACTTACAAGTCAAAAGATCGCAGCTAGATCAGCGTACGACGCAGAGTAATCCCTGCTGGGCATGTTGGGATATCCACTGGCAACGTGATTGCCCATATCGTACAAAAGAATGGTTTAAGTGTAGGCGGATGGGCCACAAAGCTAGTCATTGCAACAAAAATCGAAGGAAATTTAGGCATCCTGAGTATGGCCTCGGATATGAGGAACAGGAAGGGAATGTTGCACAAGTGGTAACTGTGAGTGTGCAGAGCGTAGCATCTAGGAGAAAATACGTGGAGGTTAGTCTCAACAACAAGTCAGTTCACCTGCAACTCGACTCAGGGTCGGATATTTCTATAATAGGCATGCGTACATGGAAACAAATAGGGAGCCCCCGGCTCAAACCCCTTTCCGTCGCAGCGAGAACTGCTTCAGGAGCTGGTCTTATGCTCGAGGGTGAAATTCTATGTGAGGCCACACTAGGCAATGTTACGGCTGAAGTAACCATAAGAGTGGCAAAACATGATCTTATGCTATTCGGTGCGGATCTGTTTGAGTTGTTGGGTCTGTGGGCAACACCCATTGAAAGTTATTGCTATAGAGAGGGCAGAAATTTAAAGCAGCATGATAGGCTTGATAAAAAAACAGACCGAATGTCTAGTAGCTAGTATAAAGGCTGGTGATGGCATAGATTATGCAGCAGGCACGGGAAATGCAATTCTATTCCTTTACAATGAGGTGGTTAAGCCCATGCAACGTGATACAATGCTGCGCAGATTATATAGCTATGGCAATTATGAAGGTCGAATAGATAGCGCCAATTACCTTCGTAAACAGCCCTCGCCGATAATTTGTCACGAAGCGTACCAAAGAAAAAGGAGACACATGAGGTCGCAAGAACCTTAGCGTAGGCGTAAATAATGATTTATAAACGGGCATATGAGTTAAAGGATCCCTGGCGAGAGGGTACATGTCTCAAAGAAGTGCTAGAAATTAAGTGATACAAGTATGGAAAATAATGGTATTAATTTACGGTAGGATGTTTTAATGGCTGAGGGTAGAGTTTCTGGAACTAAATAGCCGTCACTATTTTTAGCATTTTAGCAAACCCAGTTTTAGCCATCGTGGCACAACATTCCCCTAGCATAGTCTGCGTATGTGAACAAATGAATGGTCCACCTCGCCGCTCTTCTCGTGATAGAAGGGCGTCGCGCAGGTTGCAGCTGTACCAGCTGAATTAAGAGAGGGAGATGTTGTGTACAGAAACGGTGCAGTGTAACCGCGACCCGATGCTGTCGTGCAACTGACAGCATCCGACGTCCGAATGGCCGTTAAGGGCTTCGGGAGCGATCGGGCTACCGAGGGTCGGCACTCGATCATAGGCCGCGACCCGACGCACACAACAGTCTTGTAGCATATATGTTATTTATATTAGAATATAAGTGGTTGATACAGAAGAGCCGCGTGTGTCCTTAATATCGTCAATTGTGCACCAGTCCGAAACACAAAAAATAGATCAAGAAAAAGGATGATTTTTGCTCTTGCCTTGCGATCCTTAACTGCATCCACGGCTACGTAGCTCCCGTCGTCATTCTTTGTCGGCTTTACCACGCACTAGAGATCTTCGAGCTCAAGGATTTGTACCGCAAACTTCCAAGTGTCCCAATTTTAAGACGTTCGATGCCAGGAAAATTCGACGAAACTATGCTACTACCTGCAGCGCTTGAGGATCCAGTGAAACTTGAATTCATTTTCGCTTTCTTACCACTTGATTGAAAATTACACTGCTTCAAATATCGTACTATTCTGGGCCCATAACCTATTGGCAGTAGTGCAAACAACCAGCGAATTGTATGGTTAGGAACAGAATGAATTTATTTCAGATAGAAACTTATAACCACAGTGAATCAGAGGTTACTATGATTAAAGTTATTCGTTATACAAAATATCAGCATACTATAAACTCATAACAAATACATATTATTAGAACTGACAGCTCCAATTGTTCTAAATTTTGGTGGGTTAACGACTGAATCGACCACCACTAACCCACGTGGGTTTGAAGTGGCTTTACAATGGGTTAAGGCCGATTTGGTTATTTGGGCAATGGTCCCACAGAAGTGTAAACTAATGTTAACAAGAGCAAAATTATAAACAATGCGAATATTTTTGCGAATATGCGGTTGCTTAGGTGCCTTTTTTGTTTTTTGTCATTATGGTTTTAAGATAATAAATTTTAATTTATTTTAATCGATTAGAATATAAAAACATTCCTGTACATAAGATATTTTCGAAGGGTTATACCCAAGCGGAAATTTTCGGACGATAACTCATACACTCTCATAATTTAACAAGCAATATATGACAGTATGTGTGGTTCTTCCATTCGTAACATTTCGCTCTCCAAGCCAAGCGTTGAAGCAGGTTATGTGTATTTCTTTTTGACTATTATGTGTAGTTTGCATTTAAATTAGTTGTGTTCTTTCGTATAGTACAGGGGCCTCCAAACTTTTCAGCTCGCGGGCCGCATTGCTTCAAAAATAACTATGTTGAGAGCCATTTGACGCTTTATCTTTATCTGATGAGTGAACGTTTAAATCTCGTTTTTACAACAAAATACTAACGATACTTCTACAGTTTCGTGTTACTAAAGCTTGATTTTTGTCTAAGAAAAGTAAAAAATACATTTTTACTTGAAAAAGTCATAATAACGTAATATTTATATTAACTCTGGCAAAGTCATCGTGGGCCGCATTATAAGCTCTTGAGGGCCGCATGCGGCCCGCGGGCCGTAGTTTGGAGACCCCTGGTATAGTATCATTCATATAAACACCAACAATGTAAAAACTATTTAACTTCAAAATGTCTAACGCTAGACGTGCAATGAAGATAGCAAATATGCCATTGCACGCGGTTGTAGTTATGTGCCGAAAAAAGTCTGAATCTCGTACACTATTCGTTTGTCAAATCGTGCACGAAATTTCAATCGAAAACACAGCCGAAAAGTGACATTTTCACTCGCTTGGGTATTTGCCAATTTTTGACATGTATGTTAACTAGTGATGTGCTGGTCGACGTTTTCCTGCCGTGTCAGTCGGAAAAGCGGGGAAAAATGGGCATGTGAGGCAAAATGGGCACCTCTTATTTCATCATTATTTCACTATATTTCACTCTCTGCTCAAAATGTATTCATTAGAGTGTTCTATGAACACCATGTAAATTTTATAACCCTTACAAAACAAATAACCAAGGAAAATGAAATATAAGGTTTATTAGCATATTGATGTAATTTTTGCCACTTCGAAAATGATATTAAACCAGTGTCACAGGGATGCTGAAGTTGAAGTTTTACATGATATGTTTTTAAAGATATGATATTTCTATACAATTGGTCTCAAGAAAGTAAGGCGATTGAATGCGTATTTTTACTAATATAACAAAAAATACAAAAATGCTTCACTTGGGGCAAAATGGGCAGTTACGCTTGGGGCAAAATGGGCAGATGCTTTTGACATTTGGCGCTTGGTGAGTAATGACAATAATGGTAACAGGCACCGCTTCAAAAGATTCCATTTTGTAGATTCAGGGTAAGTAATCAGATTTAGGGCAAGTATATCAGTATATCAAGTAAGTATGTGGCTATAGCATCAATTATGGCTATAACGAACACTATTGTTTGCTCTAAAACAGTCTATTTGCATTCTAAAACCACGGAAGGATTTTTCATTTCAAATTTGAACATTTTGACACATTTGTGCTTCATTAGTTCCATACTGCTCACTTCCGTTTGTTAAATATCACCCTTTTAAATTGTGTTGCCAAGATTTTTGGTATCTTTTACCATTTTGCTAAGAGCGATTTTCAAGCACCTAACCAAAATTTTATCTCAAAATCAATTTTGGTGCAAAATATTAGTTATTTAACGACTACACATCAAAATCTACCTAAATTTCATCGAAAATATGCCTTTTTCCGTAGATTCATTATTGGTACTACTAACTTTCGTTGTACCAAATATCGTACAATTACCAAATGCGCACTTGTTCTTCTCTGATCGATATTTAGAGCATAATTGACTGGAAGTATCTTCAAGATAGTTGGGCAATGGCTACGATTCTTCTTCGATTTAAACCAATTCAAACCCCAAATATCCAAGATACCGAAAACGCCACCAATTTCTTGTACTAAAAATCCAGTTGCATCAGACAAAGCTAAAGCACTGTCAGCTTGGTGGGTTAATGACTGAATCGGTGGAATCGTCGGACAAAATTTGGTGGGTTAATGACTGAATCGACCACCACTAATCCACGTGGGTTTGAAGTGGTTTTACAGAGGGTTAAAGCCGATTTGGTTATTTGGGCGGTAATCAAGCTGCGTCGTGATAGCAGCGGAAGTGTGAGTAAGCGTGTGACGGGGGTACATAACAAGAAGAGATAGAGAGAGAGAGAGAGAGAGAGAGAGAGAGAGAGAGAGAAACGGGTGATACGAATCTACAGTAGAACGTCGATTATCCGGGGGCGGATTAACCGGCGGGCGGTTTAACCGTGCACATAAATGTGACAGCTATTCAAGCGTACAGCGAACATTTGCAGCGTTTGCCAAGTGGGCAACCAGTTTTTTGTCCAGCTCTGTAGTGTCTAGTGGTGTTTCCGAAATTCATTTTTGTTCATGAACAGTTGTAAAACCTATAGTTATTAATTAAAATAATATTCTACTAACGATGTATCGATTGATTCAAAGTAAATTAATCATAAAACTAGTGTATTTTATTATTTTTATATGAATTTGACATTTCTTGGACCATTATCCGTGCAAATCGATTAACCGGCAACCGTCCGGTCCCGAGCTACCCGGATAATCGACGTTCTACTGTAGTTGCAAAATTACGGCCGCTCGGCATAGCGGGCGTATCATTGATTGATATGAGAAAAGTATGGGTAACCTGGAAGCGAGGATTTGAAATTTGCCTTCGCGCGGCAAAGATCAGCGATGGGACGGAGAAAAAAGATCTTTTGTAAGCGTGTGGCCCATTTGAGCTACAGGAAATCTTTTTTAGTATTCCTGATGCCGATGTGAGTGAAAATGTGGAACAAGGAATCGATCCTTACGCGGTTGCAATTGAGAAATTGGATGAATATTTTGCCCCTCAACGACACGAGGCACATGAAAGATTCCTTTTTTGGGATATGAAACCTTAACCAGAAGAATCCATTAATAAATTTTTGATTCGTGTCCAAGCACATGGATCTAAATGCAATTTTGTGAAAACGGCATTGGAAAGCTCAGGAATCGCGGTGGTAGATAAAATGCTACAGTTCGCACCGAACCAATTAAGAGTTAGGTTGCTTCAAGAAAAAGATCTTTCGATAGAAGAGTTAGTACGACAGATTAATTCCTATGAAGCCTCTCGTTCCGCAAACGATCAAATCAGTGGTAACGCTAATAACACTCGTCCGGCGAATAACCAAGCATCAGATAATATAAACTATATAGTAGCACCTTGCGGATGCTGTGGATTGTCGCATAACCGAAGAACCTGTCCAGCACGAGACAAGACGTGTGCGAAGTGTGGGAAACGTGGCCATTTTGCAGGAGTGTGTCGCTCTACTTCATTTGCGGCAAAAAGTGAGCATTTCAATCAGAATGCATTTAAAAGATCGCACGGCAATACTGAGTCATTAAATACGGGACCGGCTACAAAAAGGAAGTTTTCTCGACAAATTCAAAAAATACACGCTTTGGAATACGAAGAGAAGGAAACTAATACTAAGCTGGTTGAAATGGTTTCATCGAAAAATGATTCGGATGGGTTAACTTGGACAAAAGTAGGAGGAATTTTAGTTGAGATGCAAATAGATTCAGGAGTAAAATCCAATATCATTGATGATAAAACATGGAAATCGATAAAGAATAATGGCATCAAAACCATCGGAGAAATAAGAGCTCCGGATCGGAAGTTTAAAGCATATACAGGCGTCCCCCGAGTTACGACCCCCTCGAGTTACGACGATTCGCAGATACGACGATTTCGATTTTGACAGTTGAAAGATGTCATTGAGACGAAATTGATATATTTTTTTGAATTTCTGTGCAGATAACCGTTACAAACATATTTCCTCAGATTCCACAACACCCCGATCTTGAATATCTATGTCGTGTAAACGGCTTTTGGAGGGAAATTAATACATTATCGTACATTATTTTTAATAAAATATACGATTTCATAGATTCCGACTCTTCAATTTCGGTTATAAACTTTATATTCACATATATTCGACATACGACTATTTCAACTTACGCCTTGCTTTAGGACATTTTTTCGGTCCCAAATACAGTCGTATCTCGGGGGACACCTGTAATCAAACAAAAGTAATTGTAATGTTTGACGCAGAAAAAGCCATATCAGATGGAGATAAAGAACTAAAAACCGTTTCTCGTTTTTATGTCGTTGAAAATGGACCGCAACCCCATCTGGACAGTTGGGAGTGTTGGTTGTAGGATTACCGAGTCAGCGTGAGTTGATTCATAGTGTAGACAGTTGCCGGCAATTTCCTTACATCAAGGGAGTTAAAATAAATATCCCTATAGACAGGACGGTGAGACCTGTAGCACAGCGATTACGACGGCTACCTTTACCGACATTAGAAAAGGGTAGATAATGAGTTATTCAATGAGTTATTAGAAAAGGATGTTATTGAAAGAGTTACCGAGCCAAGCCAATGGGTCTCTCCGATGGTCATAGTCGTCAAAGATAGTGGCGACATACGGTTGTGCATTGACATGCGACAACTCAATAAAGCAATTTTACGCGAATCACACCCATTGCCGACAATCGAAGAAATACGATGGAAGATGAATGGGAAAAAGTTTTTCTCACGGTTGAATGTCAAAGATGCTTTCAACCCACTTCTGCTTGATGACGAGAGCAAGCCATTGACCACATTTATTATTGATGATATTATCGTTACGGGGAGCACTGAAAAGAGCATGACAAGGCACTCGAGAAAGTGTTGAATAGGCTAAAGCAGGGGTCTCCAAACTACGGCCCGCGGGCCGCATGCGGCCCTCAAGAGCTTAAAATGCGGCCCCGATGACTTTGCCAGATTTAGAATAAATATTAGGTTATTTTGACTTTTTCAAAAGATTGTATTTTTTTTTACATATCTTAGACAAAAATCAAGCTTTAGTAACACGAATCTGTTCAAGTATCGTTAGTATTTTGTTGTAAAATGAGATTTAAACGTTCACTCATCAATTATAGGTAACATCAAATGGCCCTCAACATAGTGATTTTTGAAGCAATGCGGCCCGCGGGCTGAAAAGTTTGGAGGCCCCTGGGCTAAAGGAATTTGGTATTTTACTAAACCAGTCGAAATGCGAATTCAAGTTAAAAGAAATAGAGTTTGTCGTGTTGTAACGCAGTAAATGTGGACTATTCTCTTCTAGTGATGAAAGCGAACTAAACCTTTATTGAACATTTATATGAATCCTATGATGAAAGAATCAATCATGCATGCTTGGATTCCTTCACTCCTCCTCAAGCTGCAACGATTGAAGTCCCAACTTCTTACAGCAAGTTTCCAACTTCACTTTTGACAATGGCTTTGTCAATGCCATCTTCACCAAGTTTCAATTTCAGATCTGCTGTTGAATTCAGATATCGCAATGTTCTCTTCGCTTCCGTCCAATCAGCTTGGCAAGAATTGCTCACCTTGCGCCCCAGGATGCACTGATGGCAACGTCGGGCCGCCTGTTGACCGCAACGTACAGCAAAGCACCCACCAAGCTTTGGAAATCGTCTTTTCGAGGCATTGGTTTCTCCTCCTTTTGCTGTATTTTCGAGTAACCGGGGTCCATTGGAATACGGGATGGTCTTGCATCTTCTTGTCCGAATCTTTTAGCAATCCTACGAATGTACGAGGCTTGATCTAACAAATATAGCCCATTCTGTCCTCGTTCGATTCGAATACCCAGATAATTCCTTACATCGCCCAGGGTGGTTATCTTAAAATGTCGTTTCAAAGTGGTTTCGATGTCTTCATACACTCTGTCCTCAGAGCAAACAATAAGCATGTTATCCACATACAACAGTATGAATGACCATCGATCACGCTTGTTCTTCACAAACAGCCAAGGATCTGCTTCTGAAGAATGGAACCCCAAACTCCGAAGCACTTCGGTTATAGTTTGGTTCCATACTCTTCCTGCTTGCTTCAAACCATATAGACTCTTTTTCAGCAGACACACGTCATTTTTTTGAACCAATTTTTAATCCAGTCGGTTGTTTCATATAGATCGTCTCTGCCAGGTCTCCATACAAGTATGCCGACTTAACGTCCACATGTTTCACAATCAACTTTCTTCTAGCAGCGATTGATAACAACGTGCGAAAAGTGGTCTGCTTCGCCACGGGGGCAAAAACTTCGTCATAGTCCGCACCATACACTTGACTGAAACCTTTTGCAACAAGTCTTGCCTTGTATTGGACTATTTTGCCGTCGCCGTCCATCTTTCTTTTAAAAACCCACTTACTGCCCACAGCTTTGCGTTCTTTGGGCAAAGAAGCGATTTCCCATGTGGCATTTTCGTGCAAGGACTTGATCTCCTTCTCCATTGCACGCTTCCACAAGTCTCGATCTGGGCAACTCATGGCTTCTTCAAATGTACGGGGCTCGCAGTACTCCTGGGTGATTAAAATTCTTTCATTTGAGGATATTCTTACCATTCCAGTTGTTTCTCGGAAACGTTGAGGTGGTACACCCTTTGTGCTACGGGATGATCGTCGAACCGTCAGCTCCTCAGCTGCCCTTTCGAGAGTGTGTCCATCATCACCGTCGTCTTCGTTCGTAGTATCGCACATACTGGAATCCGTATCCGTTAGCTCCTCCTCAACTAGAGTTTCATCGGTGCTGTCTTCTTCTTCAGATTCTAGACGATCACCGACATCGTCATCGAAATCGGAATCGTCATCGAAAGGCAAATTATCGTCGAATTCGTACTCAACAATTTGAGGATTCGTCTTTTCCGAACGATTAATCGCGTCATGTTCGAAATCCTCCATTTCGATAAATTTCATAAATCTTATTGGTGGTAGGATCTACAAAACGAAACGCTTTATGATTGTCAGCATATCCTACAAACATAAGCTTCTTCCCCTTTGGATCGAGTTTACTGCGCTTCTCAGCTGACACATGAACAATAGCTGAGTAACCAAAGATGTGCAGATTACTGTAGTCCGGTTGCCTCCCATACCATAATTCAAACGGCGTCTTCTCGATAGACCTCGATGACGAAATGTTTTGGAGATATACTGCTGCATTGATTGCTTCGGCCCAAAAACGATACCCTAGTTTCGCATCAATCAACATGCAGCGAGCCATTTCTACCAACGTCCGATTTTTTCGTTCAGCAACTCCATTTTGTTGCGGGGAGTAACCTGCTCCAAACTGCGGAACGATTCCTTTGGCCCAATAGAATTGACCCAAACGTTTGCTTTTATACTCACCGCCTTGATCTGAGCGGATGAGAATTGGATTCCTTCCAAAACGATTATGGACCATAGTGACATACTCTTCGATCACTTCAGCTGCTTCAGATTTTCGTTTGAAAAATTACACCGTTGTATAGCGACTAAAATCATCAATCATTGTTAAGAAGTAGCGTGATCCACCTGACGTCACTGTATTCATGGGACCACAGATGTCCGTGTGTACCAGGTTCAAAACCCTCGTTGATTGTCTTTTCGTAATCGGCGGGAAGGGTTTTCGAGCAATCTTCCCTTCAACACAACACTCACAGATCTGGAAAATGTCGCATTTCTTGATAGAAATTCCCTTCGCCAAGCCTTCACGCGCAACTCGCTGAATTGCGTTAGGGTCCCGGTGCCCTAGCTTGCGATGCCATGAATGAATGCAGTCTTTCGTGTGATGAACAACCTTCATGTTTCGTTCCATACTGCTTTTCAACTGATACAGTCCATCTTTTTCTTTAGCAACCGTTGCTAGGATATCTTCGCATTCCACTACACAGCCTCGGGTTTCATCAAACGTTACCTTCGCTGCTTTGTTGACGAGTTTTCCAACAGAAATCAAATTCGACTCTAATTCCGGGACATAATACACGTCGTTTAGAGTAATCTTCCGTCGATCTCCATTTTCGTCATAGTAGTACAAATGACCGGAACCAACACCCTTGACAACCGTCTCATTGCCATCGGCTAGAGTGATGCTCACACCTGTGCTTTGTTTGAGCTCATCAAAGAATGCTCGATCGCAACACATATGTGAGTTGGCTCCAGAGTCAATTATCCAAGACTTCGGTTGCTCTCGTTTCATGGATACCACGCCTACTGTAAACGAAAATTCAGAAAATTTTGCTACTTTACCCTTAGGCTTCAAAGACTCTCTTTTTCCACCGGAAGAAGAAAAAAATTTCATTTTTCCTCGAATAATCACGCATCGCAGTAGATGTAGGCGTATTATTCGATCCCATAGGACAATCACGTTTCATATGCCCGGGTTTTCGACATCGATGACACGTAATCTTCTGCTCAGGACCAACGCGTAAGATGGATTCGCTTTGATGGGATTTCTCCATCCTTTTCTGCGCTTCATCTAACAGCTTACTTTTCACCAGTTCCATGGTCAGGTCGTCGTCCGAACCAGTTTCCAACGTCGTTGTGAGATGATCGTAGGATTCTGGCATACTTTTCAGAACCATGGCCACTTTCAAGCTCGAATCCAGTTCCTGGCCCGCGTTCATCAGAGTTGAGAAAAGTTCATCCATTCGAAACAAATGCGCCTCCATGTCACCGCTTTCGTCGTACTCCGCCTTACAGAGTTTCTTCAGGAGCGATACCTTAGTAGACATCGTCGTTTTTTGATGATGTTTCTGGAGTGCATCCCACGTACCTTTGGCCGTCTTGCAGTCACGGATCAAAGGGTGCTGGCAGTCATCCACAAGAAGAGCGATCGTAGCCCGGGCTTTAGCGTCACCTTCCTTCCAGGATTCGGTCAATGGTTCAGGGGCGGCCGTTGACACGAACTTCCACAGGTTTTCCCGGACTAGCAACATTTCGACTTTGAATCGCCATGTTTCATATCCACCGCTACGCAGCTTCTCGATACAAAACTTTCCGCCATCCATTTCAAATGTTACTTGCTTCTAAAATAGTTCGCCTGGGCCCATAACCTGTTGTAACGCAGTAAATGTGGACTATTCTCTTCTAGCGGTGAAAGCGAACTAAACCTTTATTGAACATTTATATGACTACTATGATGAAAGAATCAATCATGCATGCTTGGATTCCTTCAAAAACACTCTTAAAATCTTCATTCAGAAGAAGAAGTGATAAAAATCAGCCTTCTAAATTCATACACCTTGGGATAAGACCACCTGTATATTATACCCATTTAAATAGCTGCTTGAAAACTGCTATACAAAGCAAACAACTGACTGACTGCTGAAATTTCAGCCTACGAACTTAAAACGGAAAGGGCCCCATTGGCAGATAGGCAATAAACCAATGGATACTCGAATCGGAAAGAGTTATTCACCAGTGGAGAAAATTATCCACCGGTGGAAAACAAATTCCACCGGCGGAATGGAGCATATTATCCGATCGTATAAATTATATCGACTTTCGTTCGCGATTAGGCCCAATATTCGATATATCTCACATTTCATGCGGGCTAGAAGTCTTCTGGATCTCAGCAGTCGGTGAAGCCCATAGTATGCACGATTCTCCTGCACAATGCGCCTCCGGATTTCGCTGCTGATGTTGTTGTCCGAAGTAACGACCTTCCCGATATAACAGAACTCCTTTATTACCTTGAGATTATCGTCGTCAACTAATACACTGTTTCCCAGATGGTCTGAGTCTGCGGCAAGCAGGTACTTCGTCTTCGTCGCAATGATTCTCAATCCAATTCTTGCTGCTTCACGTTTGAGTCGGGTCATCCGCGAAATCAAGAAATTGGAAAGACCGGTAGAGGATCGTTCCACGGATGTCGTTGTCTAGCCCCGCGCTTCGAATGACATCTTGCAGGGCAATGAAGAGCAGGCAGGAAAGTTTGTCTCCTTGCCTCAGACCCCTGTGAGATTCGAACGATTCCGACGTCAAGTATGATACTCTCACCTTGCACTGCACCCCGTTCATGGTGGTCTCTAAAAGCCGGATCAACTTCACAGGGAAGTGGTACCGTTGCATGATGTTCCATAGCTCATTCCGGTCTATGGTGTCGTAGGCCGCCTTGAAGTCGATGAACAGGTGGTGCGTAGGGATCTGGCGCTCTCGGCCCCTCTGGAGGATCTGCCGTAGAGTGAAAATTTTATCGGTGGTGGATTTGCCTCCAACAAACCCAGCTTGGTAGCTGCTGATAAAATTTGTAGCAACGGGCTCAAGTCTGCAGAACACGATCTTGGACAGGATCTTGTAGGTGGCATTAAGGACTGTGATGGCTCGAACATTCGAACAATCCAGTCTGTCGTCCTTTTTGTATACTGGGTGAATAAAACACAACTTCCACTCCTCCGGTAGTTCCTCCTGCACCCATACTTTCACGATCAGCTGATTTCGACGGTAAGCCTCTCCGGTCCCATCTTGAAGAGCTCGGCCGCCAGTCCATCGCTGCCAGTAGACTTATTACTCTTAAGCTGCTTGATGGCGAAGAAGGGGACTAAGCACACTTGCTTAAGACCGCATGCGGCCCGCGTCGATTTTGAATGTGGCCCGCAAGAATATTTTGAGAATTGCTTAAAGCTTTGCAAACCAAAAAAATACATTATAACAATTTATTAAAATGTGAAAGTAAGTTTTCCAGAGAAGAACCATCATTTTGTCGCTATATTTTTCGAAAATAGCATTTTTGTGTTACATGCAGGTCTTGACATTTATGTACCCATAACATCTAAAAAACTTATTCTATACGTATGTACAGAACAACCGAGACAACTATGACAGCCGCACACACCACTGTTATTTGATGAAGAAAACATTGGTTGACTATCGAGCACACTACAGTGGTGCGATGTAGTTTTTCGCTTCTCGCAGTTTATTGTATTATGCGTTGTTCATTATTTAACGGCATTTTGTATTACTTTAGTACATACATTTTACAGTTGTATTCTGCCCAAATTACTCAGAACAGAATAGAACAACAGAACACCCCAACGAACCGCGCAGTTTTTAGAACAATAGCTGCGGCTCCTGGCAAAGAAACGAGAGCGAAATGTGCGGCCGTAAAAGTGTTAAGAAACATTGAATCGAATGCAACAGGATTATAGCCACATTTTGGGTAGACTCAATTGCACACTGCATATGGAAAACATACTTGCGTCATCTGTCTGGAAACGAAATAGAAATGCAAATATCCACGTACACACACTTGGAACTAGTGATGAATTGTCGGAATCGCATCCACGGCTCAAAACCGGAATCGCATCCACGGCTCAAAACCATTTCCGATCATCACTACTCCGATTTCGGCCAAATTTAACCGACAGTTCCGCTCGGTGCCCTCCAGAGCCCTGATTCGAATGGCCACCCCAAGATCTTTGAAAGAGAACAGGGCGATGCGTTTAGAGTTAGTTTACAGAAAGCCATGGGAAAATTTTGACAGTTGAAATGAACATTGTTTAGCGATGGACGTTGCTATGGAGTGAACGAGCGGTTTGTTCAGCATTTTGCACTCATTTTCTTTTCCTCATTTGAGTAATTAGAATTTTCAATGGCTGATACAATCCAACTACAGTCAGAATTCAATAGTTGAACGCTTTTTAGTTAAACGCTCGATAGTTGGCTGACAGTTCAATTAAAACGCATGCGTTTGTATGAGATAACCGGTTTTAGAAAATTTCACAAAAATCTCATGGCATGCCCAGAAAAATTTGATAATTTTTTGTATAGAAAAACGTGCCAAATAAATCACATATTCAATAGTCGGCAGGGAATCGAAGTTCAACCAGTGAGTTTAGACAGTATATCATTTAACATTCGTCGCCGGGTTATAAGCTAAGGAAGGTATGTCTATAGTTCCTGTGTATGCCGATTGGATGTTACATTTTACTCTCAGTGGTTAATTGAAAGTTAATAGGACTTCTCATATCAAGTGGGACATGTACTGTGCTGTTTTATCAGTAATAAGCTTTTGGTTCCTCCGGAAAGACCGTTGCAAACGGTGGTGATTCGTGATTACAGAATGGCATACAATGAAAAAGTCTATCAACGTTTCTGAATACAAGGTGGACTCAAATTACTTCTTCATATGTCTCCATGAGTGTTTGGCCGCAGGATATTGAAGCCATACAATATTCTATATGTAAAATTCGTTTGTCTATTTCCCGTTTTTTTGTAAACACTTTTTCATGAAACTGTCAAAAACGAGCTGAAAATGGTAACCTAGCAACGGGCTTTGCATCGACCTGTTCTCTTCTTCTGAAGATAAATTAGGGTACCAAATCGCTTATGCAGCTTATGGAATATTCGCCTTGACAGATAAAATGGGATGCGACGATCCGACAGAATCAAGTTTTTTTGATTCCGTCGTACGACGAAATCGCACGTCCGACGTTATCTGTCAAATCCCATATAAATCTCCTCCAATAAAATCGCATCGGATGAGCGCTGCCACGGGCCTTATGGCCTTATTAGACGGAGGAAAATACTGTCATTTCTTGATTGGCATTTATCTTTCAAACTAAGACGTTGGCACAAAAATGCCTCTCGTACGTGAATAAGGCAAGAGAATAGTTCTGTCACTTTTCACATTTATTATTTAATTTATTGATTTTCTTGGCTTTATTCTAAAGAATCATTCGTTGAAATGAGCATGCTGAATTCTGATTTTCCGACTGGCATCTATCTGTTAAACCCTGTTTGAAGGATAGATTCCAAAATCGAATGACAGTATTTTCCTCCGTATAATAAGGCCTTTAAGGCCAAACGCTGCAGGCAACGAATGAAAAGCAACATTGCAGCGGAGTTAATTAATCACTTCTTCATTAGGTTTTTTGTTATTTCGAGTAGGTCCGGATTTTTGTACATAATTTTATTACATCAACTGGAAATATAATTGAATTATTGTTTTTCTTTACAGAGTTACGGAACTGTTCCAACAAAGGAACAACTGCAAGCGTGTGGCGGACAGTGCTCCATTTGCCATGATAACTTCAATTCGCCTGTATTGCTCGAATGTAATCACATCTTCTGCGAATTGTGTGTTGGCACATGGTTTGATCGAGAACAAACATGTCCCTTGTGCCGCGCAAAAATTGTTGACGATCCTTCGTATCGTGATGGAGCTACTACCTTCTTTTTGCAATTATACTAAAGAAAGGAAGAACTATAATTAAAACGCAATTCCATTCCTTTTATCCATTTATAATTTTTTACTTTTTTTTTAGTTTAGGGACATTTTTTATTTGTTTGTATTTTGTAACTGCAAATAAAATGCTTATTCAAAAATGCATTTTAAAGAAAAAAATCATTTCAATCATTGTATTTTTATTTCTATCATAATGTCTATTAAAAAAATACATTAAGGATTGAAGATTCAAAATTGTCAAACGGCAAATTGCCTCGTTTTTTTTTAAAGAAAAACAAATTAAAACTATAAGTATTTCTTTTAGGAAGGTACTATGTGAGATATGGGCTCATCAAGTTTTTAGTAACTATTGAAAAAGTTTAAATGCTGTAAAACCTTAGCCGTATTATCGTTAAGATGCACTGCAAAACATGAACAATTGTAGAATACAGTTCACGCTCGGTAATCCGCACTTGAATGAGTGCGAATTATAAAATGACGTATTCACGTGTTTCTTCAAAAACTTCTTACTTTTCTCTGGTTCTATGAGTTAACTATTATGTATCATACATTTTCGTGTTTTGCAAAGAAAGCTTATATTTAAAAAAAATAGAAAGGTATTTATGTTTTTAATAAAATATCATTATTTTTGTCCGAAAACTGTTTCTTCGAATGAATTTGACTGTCAAAATGGCGGACTATCGAGGTGTGGATTATCGAGCGTGCGGATAACCGAGCGTATACTGTATAATTATTTGCAATTAATAAAACAATCATGGGTTTGTTAAATATTACACCAATTGAGACAGCTTCTGAGTTTCATCGAGAAAAGTAATAATAAAAATAATTGCCGAATTTGCCTCAAATTTAATGTGAGTTTGTAGAAGAGCATTATAAAATTCGATGCTTAGGAGCTTCGATGCCCTGTGCAAAGCGACGGAAGAAATCATTGCCTTTCGCGCATTTTCTCATGCCTTCTTTTTCCTTCCTACAGCAAATTTGTCAAGCAGCTCGTCGAGCTACCCTTCCGCTGTTCTTCTTCCTATCCCTCGCCTGAGCGCGCTGTCACAGGTTTAGATGTGTTGGTGCGCCAGACGGCCAATCGCTGTCAGCCGTTGTCCGTTCTCATTCCATCCAAGGATAATGTATTTAGAAGGTTGATTTTTATCGCTTTTGCTGGGCGACATTGTGGGGGACATCTGTCACTCTCTGCATACAAATTTCATTACCCCGCACCAGCCCTCCCCGATTTTTATACCGGAGCCCCCGGAAAAGAAATGTCAAGTCGAGAAATGTCATTTTGCTCTAAACAACTTAACCTTGTCATTTATTACACCTTGATTCCATCTCTTTCTCGCGTGTGGCAAATGCTCGCGAGCTGTTGTGGCGCTAAAAAAAAGCCGTCATCAAACATTGCGGCGATGAAGTTTACATTACATATACAGCAATTATCCGCAGTACGTGATACT
Source organism: Anopheles coluzzii (assembly GCF_943734685.1). Lineage (NCBI taxonomy): Eukaryota > Metazoa > Arthropoda > Insecta > Diptera > Culicidae > Anopheles > Anopheles coluzzii. The sequence goes on along the minus strand of NC_064670.1, from coordinate 57,064,633 downwards.
CGATATACGCGAATTCGCAGTACGCGATTCCTCTAAATTTGACAGCTCCATGTGTTTTTTGCAAATATTTTAATTTTTTGAAATATTTTATGCTCTTTTTGAATTTCCTTAATGTTCTTAATGCATTTTGCATTAAATTTGTGCAAAAGATACCTATTTTATAACAAAAAACTTTAATGCAAAACTCTGTGGCGATATTTTTCAACCCTCGAACCGGTAGTGTAAACTATTTTTCCATAGGAATCCGCTATACGCGAAAACTCGAGATACGCTATTGCGCTCGGTCCCGTACGATAGCGTATATCGGATAATGACTGTAATTAATTGAGTGCTCTTCCGAATTGTACTAAATATTAGCCGGCATCGCAAATAAATGAACACATTTTAACAGTCGTTAAAAGTTCATTTTGGTTTAACCGAATTCAATTGTTTTTCATTCCTGTTAAAATAAACGATCGTCAAAACAGCCCGCTGCGCAAAGCGACGGAAGAAATCATGGAGTTCTGAGAATTTCATCATGTCTTCCTTTTCTCTCCAACGGCAAATTTGTCGAGCAGCTCGTCGAGCTACCCGTCCCTGGCTCCGCCTCGTACCCCTCGCCGGAGTGCGCTGTCGAAGGTTTGAATGTGTTGGTGCGTCAGACGGCCAATCGCTGTCAGCCGTCGTCCGTGCTTTTTCCCTCCATAGCGCTATCTCTTTCTCGCGTGTGGACAATGCTCATACGTTGCTGTGGCGCTTAAAAAACCGTTTATACACATTGCGGCGATGAAGTTGCATTGTTACAAATCAAACCAAAAAAGCGCAATGAGTTTAATCGATGCAATGTAAAAATGACTACGGAATCGCTAGCGCACGATGGAGGGTTTGCTGTGCAACGCGCTGAACCCTAATTCGCTCTAACACGTTTCTAACACTAAGCTTTTGCTTTCGTCTGTTGTGGATTACATAGATATGCTAAGCATCCTGCGCATGATTATGAGTGTGCGTGTGTATGCAAAACTGTCGCCAAATGTAATTTCTTCCGGAATGTTATGATCCATCGGTCAAAGAAAGGAAGGTGTTCATGAAAGGCGGAAAGACGAATTGAGGCCCCTGAGGAGGGGGTACTGACACACAGCTGTTGGAAGATTGATCAGTATACTTAAATTGCCAGCGGATGGGGGGGGGGGGGGGGGGGGGGTGGCCATAGGACCCCTACGATCATCGGTCACAGGCCCTAAAATTGTAGTAGCCATGGGGGAAGGGGAGGTGCAAATGGTTCTCCAGCCACGGAGCCCTAACGACCATCTTTCCGGGGGCCCTTGTCGCTAATAATCTGTCCACTTGTAGACATACGGCATACTACAGACTAGAAATCTTCGGCGACCGCCTAGTCCACCTACCGTTAGGTCCACCGCTGGTTCATGACGGTGTTTTTTTTATCGTGGAGGTGCATCGTTCCCCCTGCCTGCAGCGTATGCATCGAGCAGGAGACAGTGTGGCAGTATGCAAGTTGCACGCTGGATATGAGCGGGCCCGCGGCACCGCCATCATTCCGGACATCTCCATGCCCGTCGTGGGTTCTAATCGCGTTTGAACCTTCCGCCGTAGCAAGGGGCGACTATCCGGCTACGTGGTACTCAAGTCCTGAAAAGGCCGGCATGATCGCGTTGGCTATTACGCCAATACAGGGTTTCCCACGATTTATTGGTTGGTTCTCATCAATTTTTGGTGGGTTCCCATATTTTTTTGGTGCGTTCCCACGATTTTTTGGTCGTTTCCCAGAATTTTTTGGTCCAATTGTATTGATATCCAATCGGAAAATACCAATAAATTATGGGAACGAACCAAAAATCTATGGGATACGACCAAAAAATCGTGGGAACACACCAAAAAATCATGGGAACTGACCAATAAATCGTGGGAAACCCTGTAATAATAATAATAATAATAATAATAATAAAAAGAACTTAACATAGCAGTCCACACCCGGGTAAGAGTTTGTCTTGACTTTGTTGCTGCCAGGCTACCGCTGTGACGCGACAAATGCACGGAATGCAATCGACCAAAACATGAACCTACCGATCCGAACCCATTCCAAGGCATTGCCGGTCAATCGGCGTCATGATAACTACTCCAAACCAACAAGCCACCAGATTCTGGACGGACAGGTGCAGCACCATACGCGCACCGTAAATAACAAATCCAGAAACCTCTTTTGTAGGGATTCAATTCAAAATGTTGTTTCCACTTGCGTCCGCTAGCTGAATTAGAAATAAATGTGCAACAAATCACACGCACGTTTGCTTAGATCGTGTGTTTTTTTAATACCCCCCCCAACAGCAGAGCCGATCGCAAAGATGCCAATGCCAATTGTTGTGTAGTCTCTCAGGTAGCGAGATCGAAAATGCGTGGTATTTTGTAGCCGCAGCGGATGAAAATGTACGCATCAGAATCAAATAGTTTTGGGGTTTCCAAACGCACGCACACACACAAACACACAAACACGCGCGCGCAAACTCACACACACACACACACACACACACACACACACGCGCGCGCGCGCACACATGCATGAACGCGCGCACGCCACCACGCACGCACGCACACACACACGCACGTACGCGCGCCCGCGAGCATGAAAGCGCGCACGCCAGCACGCACCCACGAAAGCGCGCTCGCGAGCACGCACCCCCGAAGTCGCGCAAGCACGCACCCCCGAAGTCGCGCAAGCACGCACTCCCCCTCCCCCCACTAGACCACCCCCCCCCCCCCTCCACGCATGATCGATTACGGCTACCTTATCGGTAGAACGGTTGGTTCAGCTTTCTTGTAGCATCCTCATCCCTAGCGCCGGGCGGGGTGGGGGATCGCGACATGATAGAATGAATGGTCACTTTCCCCGCGCTGTGTGTGTGTGTGACGAGACCCAAAAACTCGAGACGGATTTCAGCACATTAAAAAAAAATTCATTGCCACTATACACTGTGCTACATGATGCTTAGAAGGTCGTTGAAGCATCAAACATGTTCAAATTAAAAAAATATTAGATTAGTGTTAGACGTTCTCCTACGCTTGTTTTAAATAGGCTTCTTCACCCTCAATTGGCAGGGGCATCGAATGGTCTCATCAGCAGCGGCACGAAATAAAATAAACCATCAATACACCGATAACACTTTGAATCCCAATCCAGCTTCTCCCACAGCGTCTCAAGGTCACACACAAATTAATAAATGCTAACACCCACCAATAACAATACACAATCGCAATGCACATATGACCCGCTGCGCAAATTCGAGCAGTTTCCAGCGCAGAAAATGCACCAAAATCTGCGCTGGCCAGCGCAGATTTTGGCCCGATCCCCGCGCTGGACTTCAGCGATTCCTGCGCTGGGTCGAGCAAGTTTAGCGCCATCTGCAGGCGAAATGGACGAACTATTTATGGCGGCGGAGCAAAAAAAAACGGTCAAAAAAATTTAAAAAAATTGGCGCCCATTTTTTCTTCCGCTTCTTCTCCCTCCCTCACCCTGCCTTGCCTTACTTGTACTTGCGGCGCTTCTGCCCGTGCCTTCCGCCGCCAGCTGATTGGCTGTTGCGGTGTATGCGTTTTGATACTCATATGTGCATTGCGATTGTGTATTGTTATTGGTGGGTGTTAGCATTTATTAATTTGTGTGTGACCTTGAGACGCTGTGGGAGAAGCTGGATTGGGATTCAAAGTGTTATCGGTGTATTGATGGTTTATTTTATTTCGTGCCGCTGCTGATGAGACCATTCGATGCCCCTGCCAATTGAGGGTGAAGAAGCCTATTTAAAACAAGCGTAGGAGAACGTCTAACACTAATCTAATATTTTTTTAATTTGAACATGTTTGATGCTTCAACGACCTTCTAAGCATCATGTAGCACAGTGTATAGTGGCAATGAATTTTTTTTTAATGTGCTGAAATCCGTCTCGAGTTTTTGGGTCTCGTCACACACACACACAGCGCGGGGAAAGTGACCATTCATTCTATCATGTCGCGATCCCCCACCCCGCCCGGCGCTAGGGATGAGGATGCTACAAGAAAGCTGAACCAACCGTTCTACCGATAAGGTAGCCGTAATCGATCATGCGTGGAGGGGGGGGGGGGTGGTCTAGTGGGGGGAGGGGGAGTGCGTGCTTGCGCGACTTCGGGGGTGCGTGCTTGCGCGACTTCGGGGGTGCGTGCTCGCGAGCGCGCTTTCGTGGGTGCGTGCTGGCGTGCGCGCTTTCATGCTCGCGGGCGCGCGTACGTGCGTGTGTGTGTGCGTGCGTGCGTGGTGGCGTGCGCGCGTTCATGCATGTGTGCGCGCGCGCGTGTGTGTGTGTGTGTGTGTGTGTGTGTGTGAGTTTGCGCGCGCGTGTTTGTGTGTTTGTGTGTGTGCGTGCGTTTGGAAACCCCAAAACTATTTGATTCTGATGCGTACATTTTCATCCGCTGCGGCTACAAAATACCACGCATTTTCGATCTCGCTACCTGAGAGACTACACAACAATTGGCATTGGCATCTTTGCGATCGGCTCTGCTGTTGGGGGGGGTATTAAAAAAACACACGATCTAAGCAAACGTGCGTGTGATTTGTTGCACATTTATTTCTAATTCAGCTAGCGGACGCAAGTGGAAACAACATTTTGAATTGAATCCCTACAAAAGAGGTTTCTGGATTTGTTATTTACGGTGCGCGTATGGTGCTGCACCTGTCCGTCCAGAATCTGGTGGCTTGTTGGTTTGGAGTAGTTATCATGACGCCGATTGACCGGCAATGCCTTGGAATGGGTTCGGATCGGTAGGTTCATGTTTTGGTCGATTGCATTCCGTGCATTTGTCGCGTCACAGCGGTAGCCTGGCAGCAACAAAGTCAAGACAAACTCTTACCCGGGTGTGGACTGCTATGTTAAGTTCTTTTTATTATTATTATTATTATTATTATTATTATTGGCGTAATAGCCAACGCGATCATGCCGGCCTTTTCAGGACTTGAGTACCACGTAGCCGGATAGTCGCCCCTTGCTACGGCGGAAGGTTCAAACGCGATTAGAACCCACGACGGGCATGGAGATGTCCGGAATGATGGCGGTGCCGCGGGCCCGCTCATATCCAGCGTGCAACTTGCATACTGCCACACTGTCTCCTGCTCGATGCATACGCTGCAGGCAGGGGGAACGATGCACCTCCACGATAAAAAAAACACCGTCATGAACCAGCGGTGGACCTAACGGTAGGTGGACTAGGCGGTCGCCGAAGATTTCTAGTCTGTAGTATGCCGTATGTCTACAAGTGGACAGATTATTAGCGACAAGGGCCCCCGGAAAGATGGTCGTTAGGGCTCCGTGGCTGGAGAACCATTTGCACCTCCCCTTCCCCCATGGCTACTACAATTTTAGGGCCTGTGACCGATGATCGTAGGGGTCCTATGGCCACCCCCCCCCCCCCCCCCCATCCGCTGGCAATTTAAGTATACTGATCAATCTTCCAACAGCTGTGTGTCAGTACCCCCTCCTCAGGGGCCTCAATTCGTCTTTCCGCCTTTCATGAACACCTTCCTTTCTTTGACCGATGGATCATAACATTCCGGAAGAAATTACATTTGGCGACAGTTTTGCATACACACGCACACTCATAATCATGCGCAGGATGCTTAGCATATCTATGTAATCCACAACAGACGAAAGCAAAAGCTTAGTGTTAGAAACGTGTTAGAGCGAATTAGGGTTCAGCGCGTTGCACAGCAAACCCTCCATCGTGCGCTAGCGATTCCGTAGTCATTTTTACATTGCATCGATTAAACTCATTGCGCTTTTTTGGTTTGATTTGTAAAAATGCAACTTCATCGCCGCAATGTGTATAAACGGTTTTTTAAGCGCCACAGCAACGTATGAGCATTGTCCACACGCGAGAAAGAGATAGCGCTATGGAGGGAAAAAGCACGGACGACGGCTGACAGCGATTGGCCGTCTGACGCACCAACACATTCAAACCTTCGACAGCGCACTCCGGCGAGGGGTACGAGGCGGAGCCAGGGACGGGTAGCTCGACGAGCTGCTCGACAAATTTGCCGTTGGAGAGAAAAGGAAGACATGATGAAATTCTCAGAACTCCATGATTTCTTCCGTCGCTTTGCGCAGCGGGGAGTATCAAAACGCATACACAGCTGGCGGCGGAAGGCACGGGCAGAAGCGCCGCAAGTACAAGTAAGGCAAGGCAGGGTGAGGGAGGGAGAAGAAGCGGAAGAAAAAATGGGCGCCAATTTTTTTAAATTTTTTTGACCGTTTTTTTTGCTCCGCCGCCATAAATAGTTCGTCCATTTCGCCTGCAGATGGCGCTAAACTTGCTCGACCCAGCGCAGGAATCGCTGAAGTCCAGCGCGGGGATCGGGCCAAAATCTGCGCTGGCCAGCGCAGATTTTGGTGCATTTTCTGCGCTGGAAACTGCTCGAATTTGCGCAGCGGGTCTGCGCTGGAAACTGCTCGAATTTGCGCAGCGGGAAGGCTGTCTGACGCCCTCGCAAATCGCTGTCAATTGCATGGCGGGACTTGCAACCCTCGCAATGTTTAACGGGCGTTGTAGTTCTATGTTTATTTGAAAGGTGATTGTTCAAATAGACATAGAGCGTTAATGTCTCGCGCAACAAAAAGTATCCCGAAATTTCACTCTTTGTAGATAAAAGTTGCTCATTAGACTCATTAAACTTACATATTCTTTGATTACAAACATTAAAAACTAATTTAAAATGTGTTCAAATTGATTTTTCTGTGTTTGAATTTTTCCGGGCGCGAAAACAAACTGTATAATTCGTTTGTTTCGGTTGAGCAGAAATGTCGCGCGAGACGAGTAGCTCTGTTTGTAAAACTGAGCTACTTTTAGCCGCGCGAGACGTCGTTGCGCGGCTTTTTCGCTCTATGTCTATTTGAACTGGGAGATCCTAGAATGCGATTGATGACAGGTTTATTTTGATTCGGTAACAAAACGTAAAACCTAGAAGTTTATTAATGGCAGCATTTTCAATTTTCAGTCGCTTCCTTTTACGATCAAAACAGTTTGCATCCATACGAAGCTTCCACATGTCCTCCGCACGAGAAAGATCTGAAAAGGTTTTAGAAGAGTTGAAAGGAAAAAATCCGTACTTCGAAAAGTACGCTAGCAAAATCGCCGCGGTGCAGCAAAATTCACCAGAAGAATTCCTATCCCGGTTAGATAATGTGGATAAAGAAAAGAAAAAGCCTAAGTTTGGACTTTCTGAAGTGCAACGTGACTATTCGGAACTTCTCCAACCAAAAGCTCCACTCGGAACCGAAGCATCGCGAGACATTACGCATCGCAAACTGAGTGATGTTATGCGGCTGGAGTTGATTGAAGATAAGTCTGCAGACGACATCAAGCATTTATGGCTGGAATATCATAGAGATAAAGATGTCATAACGGCTGCAATACCAGTTGATCAATTCAACCAAATGATGGAATGTGCAAAGCAGTACCCAGTGTTTATACTTCCTATTCCTCGAAGCGAAGGGTACGAGTTCATAATGCTACAATTTGCAGCTAACACTATTCATTTCACGCCTTTGTTGAATTACCAGGTATGTTGGAATTTTTGACTAGGCTTAAAATTAGGAATGCCTTCTACTAATGAAATAATTGATTTCAGGTCCACAAAGAAAACGCCCCTGAATGTTTAAACATCACCATGTTTACAGAATGTTCTGATAAAGGAATCATACTGATGCGGGGAGAATATGATACCAAAGTAATCAATGCACAGGAAGCACAGTGTTTAGCAAATCAAGTCCAACTTTATTATTGTCAGAAGAATGTATCTAAATTGCATCTGCTTGAAACGTTTACTAGACATCCGGATAAGTTCAAACACATGGACATCATCGAGGAGTTGAACAATTTGAAAATTTAATTGTTTTTTCTTATGAAGGTACTTAATTGTTATCAGAACATAGCTTCCTGGGAGTCCTGTATTGTTGTTGCAGCCAATATATCTTGCGATAAGTATACCGGGGTGCCTGCAAAATTTTCGTTTGACTCAAGATAGTTAATCGTTTGAAAATGATTTGGAAAAGTATTGTTCATTATCGTTTCATTAGATGGAGTGCCAAAATCAAATCTTCGGTCGGTACTAATTCCATCGATGTTGAAATCTTCATCCTTAAGCAACCCATCCAGTTTTTCCGTCAAGAAATCGTCCCTGGCAATTAGATCTACAAGAAAGGTGGATTCATCGTACAAGCATCGTGGATGTTCATGGCGTGCGAATCTGATTGGGGAAGGTGGAGATGCAGTCTGCAAACGATAGATATAAGTAACAAATGACAAAACAAAGCAAGAAAATAACAAATTACTTACAAGCAGTAAATCGTCTTGGGTTGCATCTACGTGTGGAAGTTTTTGAGAACAAGTTTCCATGAAAAAAGGAAAATTGTTCGGAATATTTTGGTCGATAGCAGTTGAATCTGTTTCCAGCATAAGATCGTCCACGGTGACGCAAGTTTGATTATGCGTTGTTTTAGGAGGTACTACCGATATGGGACGACTATGAGCAATGATAGGAGGATATTTCTTCTTGTTAGTCAACTGGTGATTCTTGCTAACAATGGGTGTAACGTCAATTTTCTTTTTTCCAGGTGTTGTGGGATGAGGTTCTTTTTGCATTTCTAATTTGAACAACTGATGCAAGGGTGGGTTTGAGCCTGTTTTTCTCAGAAGCGTTTCCATATCATCTCGTAAGTTTAAAGCGCTTTGACAACCGTGCTCTTTAGCTATGATATTAAAATATTCTACGCAACTTTTTAAAAAAGTATCCCATATGGTAGATTTGAAGCAGGCACTTTTCTTTTGATTGGGCTGATTAGTCTGAAATTCGTCTGGATCAGATAATACCCCCGACACGCCGAAAGAAGTCAAACGATCGAAAGGTGTCGATGTTGCTGGTGGGATAAAGTTGTTCGTCACATTGCCTAGCGTCCTGTCAGCCATATCGAACGGCAGTTTCATTTGTTCTGTCCCGGAAAAAAAATTGCCAGGCAAATTCAGGTAATCATCCTTTCGAGAAGTTTTCTGAATTACAGCTCGTTGTTCGTGTTTGCTGCACTGCTGATCAATCCATCGCATTAATCCTGTTTTCGATCTGCGCGTTGGTTCTTGACGAATAAAGCCTCCACAATTTGTATTACGCTCAAAGCGCGCATAAACCGCACGGTCAAATATACCTCGTTGTTTGCAATTTTCAGAAATTTTGCTTTCGGCACGGGAGAAGTTCTTCCGCGTTTCAATTGAGCGATTTGCAATGGAATTAACAGTGTTACGGGCAAGAAAATCTTTAAACAACTGTTGCACATAAACACTGTGATCTTGTTTGGGATGCCTCCATGCACGACGCTTAGACATATTGGATTTATGTTCGAGCAAACCGCTTAACTTAGAGGGTACATCTGACAGTGAAAAGGATCAGTATAGATTTCGATGTAGTGTCGATAAATAAACGACAAATATTTTCGCAATCCCAGCAACATTTGAAATTAACAGGTGTACGTCAAATACGCTATAAGCCGGAGCTCTTGCACCAAAACAAGACATCGAACAAGAAAAATGTATGAGCGCTTCTACATACACCGACCGAGCAGCTAAGGCAGCGCTCTAGCAGCAATCGAACACGACATCGAACATGAAAAATATATGGGATTTGTCATGTTCGATTTGATAACCAACAAATCGAACATGTCAAATCCCATACATTTTTCATGTTCGATGTCTTGTTCGATTGCTGCTAGAGCGCCGGGTAAGACAATAACTGACCGTATTAATACACGATGCGCAATCTCAGATTGCGCATATATTCGTTTTATCAAAACATAAGTCATTTCGCGTAGCCAACCCTGAGCTATAAACGTCATTTCCATACATTTTCAGATTGCGCCAAGATTGCGCATAAATTTTCAAGATTATATGTCCAAGATATATAAAATTTTTTTGACAGATAAATATATCAAACCGACCCGTTTGACAGATAAATATATGCGCAATCTGAGATTGCGCATCGTCTATTGCTACGGTGACAGCAAAATGGGTATAACCAAGGACTGTGTAGGAACGAGGCCAAGTATTACCCGGCGCTCTAGCAGCAATCGAACAAGACATCGAACATGAAAAATGTATGGGATTTGACATGTTCGATTTGTTGTTTATTAAATCGAACATGTCAAATCCCATATATTTTTCATGTTCGATGTCGTGTTCGATTGCTGCTAGAGCGCTGCCGTAGTTGGTTTGGCCATCTTTTATGCCTTTTGACAGCAGAAAGCTCTGGAAAACTCATCAAACCCTAATACGGACGTCTCACGAAGCGTAAACTTTGGCGTAAACTGGATTTCAGCCATACAACCCTGAAATCTTTTGACAGGAAGTTTACGCTCTCCCATACAAATCAAGCGTAAACTTTTTGAGTTTACGCCTCGTGTGACGTCCGTATAAACTTTTTAAGCGAAAGGCCACGGGAGTGACAAAATGCTGACAAATTTTTCAAAATGTGAGCTTTTGTCACTTTTTTGAGCTTTTGTCAAAATTTTGTGACCTAGAGCAGCCAGGAAAAAAAGTTGACAAAAGTTGACAAAATTTGACGTTCGTGAAAAAGCGTAAATAAACAGCTATTTGGCGCAGTTGTGACCCATTGTTATGATAATAATGCTAAAATGCATGATTCTAATTGATTTATGTACCTAGTTAGTGCTTCTTAAACAAAATATCGATGATATTCAGATGTTGGAGCTTTTTGTCGCTCTTGTGTATGTTTTTGGTGCGGCCACGAGAAAAGCTCTTTTTTGCAGTTGACCAGCAATTTTTTCAACATTTTTTCAACTCCATGGCCACGCGCTATTTGAGTTTACGCCTCGTGCCACGTCCGTATAAAGGCCGGGCTACATTGATCGTACTCGCTAGTGTAATTTCTATTTTCACTAGCGCATCTGGCGCGCGACCAGCGCAAGCTAGATGTGTGTATAATTTATGTGTCAAAATTATTCATACAGTAGAACGTCGATTATCCGGGGACGGATTAACCGGCGGGCGGCTTAACCGTGCGCATAAATCTGACAGCTATTCATACGTACGGCGAAAGTTTGCAGCGATAGTCAATTGGGTAACCAGTTTCTTGTGCAGCTCTGTAGTGTCTAGAGGTATTTTCGAAATTCATTTTTGTTCATGAACAGTTGTTAAACCTACAGTTATTGATTAAAATAATATTCTACTAACGATTAATCGATTGATTCTAGGTGAATTAATCATAAAACTAGTGAATTTGATATGTTTTATATGCGTTTGACATTTCTTGGACCATTATCCGTGCAAATCGATTAACCGGCAATCGTCCGGTCCCGAGCTGCCCGGATAATCGACGCTCTACTGTACTTGGTGTCTCATCAAGCTTCACCCAGGCTACTTGTATGCTGTTTGAAATGTTGATAAACGTCCATAAATTGCAACAAAGTAGGCCGTTACCCATGCGCCACAGATTAAGCTTAAACGACTGGAAAATTGAATATCCATAGAAAAAAAATGAAAGCTCCACAGCTTCATTGGTTTGATGAATAGATGGCGTATTACAACTCATCATTATATTGCTATCCTTTTCTTGCAATGTGTTTCAACAAGTTTCATCTTATCATGACCTATATAGCCTTCTAACTTTCTGAGCAAAAATCTATATGAATGGTCGTGTGGTCAGATACGTGGGTATCAACACCAACGACCATTACTCAAATCTCACTTGCTTCAGTGCTGGTGATTTCCGTTGGAGTTTAGTATTTAAACAATCGTATCGCCGTTCTGGTTCTAGCGATGCATAACTTCAATGCGAAACCATACAACAGTACAGAGGAAATGAGAAAGCTCTCCTCCAAGCGATAAAACTCAACTGATTGGGGTATCCCACCAACAGAGCGCGCCACCAGCTTTTTCGCTATTTTTAGAATGCATGAGTCGTTTGCCGTCTGCTAAACGAAGTCTTTCTATATTCCGTTTAGGTAAAGAACTTGAGTCGTTTAGAAGCCGTTTAGTGGTCGTTTAGTGGATTTTTGGCACTTGGGTAATTGTTGTTGTTGGGCAAACCGTCATTCATGCAAAGCGCTGGGCAACATTTCTCGGCATCTTCCATTATCTATCCTTCATTGGGTAAAATTATAGCCTCCTCGACCCAAAACACTTTTTGACAGATAAATTATACCAGCATCTAGCTTCAACCCGCCGCCGCTAGATGGCGTACGCGTTCACAAAAATTACACTACGGAGTATGATCAATGTAGCCCGGCCTTAAAACCAGTATTATGAAAAGAGGCATCAATACATTTGGTGAAACATTCAATAACCAATTAACAAATTGCTTTTAATGATCAAATCAATTTATCATTTTTATCACAATTACAACTTGAATCGAAAAAGGCTCTTAGATGTCAAACTGCCTGTAACGAACTTTGTCTACTTGTCAAATCTTTATTGACTAGTTAATTTGGCCCGGTTACAGGTAATCCGTGGTAAAATAATTGGAATGAAGTTTTGATGTGTTTTTTTTTTAATATTTTGGTCACGGTTCTTCAGTTGATCATTACATTACCTACATTTTCATGTTATACAAAGCATGTTTATAATTTAAAAAATCGAAGGATATTTATCTTTTTAATCATATTTCACTACTTTTGGCCAAACATTGTTTCATATCATGAATTTGACTGTCAAAAGTGCGAATAACTGAGCGTATACAGACACCAAGTGCTACAAATCCACTAAACGACCACTAAACGGCTTCTAAACGACTCGTTGTGTTCGATTGGTGCCATAGCGCAGCCTAAGTTGGCAACCCGAGTATTTACAGCAATTATCCGCAGTACGCGATACTCGATATACGCGAATTCGCAGTACGCGATTCCTCTAAATTTGACAGCTCCATGTGTTTTTTTGCAAATATTTTCATTCGTTGAAATATTTTATGCTCTTTTTTAATTTCCTTAATGTTCTTAATACATTTTGCATTAAATTTGTGCAAGAGATACCTGTTTTACAAAAAAAAAACTTTAATGCAAAACTCTGTGGCGATATATTTCAACCCTCGAACCAGCAGTGTAAACTATTTTTCCATAAGAATCCGCTATACGCGAAAACTCGAGATACGCTATTGCGCTCGGTCCCGTACGATAGCGTATATCGGATAATAACTGTATTCAACTTTAAACTACAATAACTTTTGATTCATTGTTTTTATTGACCTGAAATTTTCCTGAAATTAGCCCCCAACTTTTTTTTTATATATTTAATGCTTAAATTGTAATTTTCAACAGCCAGGAAGTATTTTATTTTAATTTATTTTAGGTTGGGAATACACGAACCGAGATCGTCGCGGTACCGCGAAATTCGCGCATTCCCAAGTGCAACAAATCCACTAAACGACCACTAAACAGGTTCTAAACGACTCAAACTTTCAACCTAAACGGAATATAGAATGACTTCGTTTAGCAGACGGCAAACGACTCATGCATTCTAAAAATAGCAAAAAGCTGGTGGCGCCATCTCTTGATGGGATACCCAATCAGTGGAGTTTCCTCGCTTTCTCATTCCCTCTGTACTGTTGTATTGTTTCGCATTGAAGTTATGCATCGCTAGAACTAGAACGGCGATACGATTGTTTAAATACTAATCTCCAATGTACACTACCAGCACTGAAGCTAGTGAGATTTGAAAAACGGTCGTTGGTGATGAGGACAAGCAGTGTTGTATATGTTGTAATACGCCATGTATTGAGCAAATTGCATGCTATGCAGCTTTCGTTTCTGTTTTCTATGGACATTTGATTTTCCAGTCGTTTAAGCTTAATCTGTGACGCTTGGGATGTATATGTAATGTAAACTTCATCGCCGCAATGTTTGATGACGGCTTTTTTTAGCGGCACAACAGCTCGCGAGCATTTGCCACACGCGAGAAAGAGATGGAATGAGAACGGACAACGGCTGACAGCGATTGGCCAGCGCGCTCAGGCGAGGGATAGGAAGAAGAACAGCGGAAGGGTAGCTCGACGAGCTGCTTGACAAATTTGCTGTAGGAAGGAAAAAGAAGGCATGAGAAAATGCGCGAAAGGCAATGATTTCTTCCGTCGCTTTGCACAGGGCATCGAAGCTCCTAAGCATCGAATTTTATAATGCTCTTCTACAAACTCACATTAAATTTGAGGCAAATTCGGCAATTATTTTTATTATTACTTTTCTCGATGAAACTCAGAAGCTGTCTCAATCGGTGTAATATTTAACAAACCCATGATTGTTTTATTAATTGCAAATAATTATACAGTATACGCTCGGTTATCCGCACGCTCGATAATCCACACCTCGATAGTCCGCACTTTTGACAGTCAAATTCATTCGAAGAAACAGTTTTCGGACAAAAATAATGATATTTTATTAAAAACATAAATACCTTTCTATTTTTTTTTTAAATATAAGCTTTCTTTGCAAAACACGAAAATGTATGATACATAATAGTTAACTCATAGAACCAGAGAAAAGTAAGAAGTTTTTGAAGAAACACGTGAATACGTCATTTTATAATTCGCACTCATTCAAGTGCGGATTACCGAGCGTGAACTGTATTCTACAATTGTTCATGTTTTGCAGTGCATCTTAACGATAATACGGCTAAGGTTTTACAGCATTTAAACTTTTTCAATAGTTACTAAAAACTTGATGAGCCCATATCTCACATAGTACCTTCCTAAAAGAAATACTTATAGTTTTAATTTGTTTTTCTTTAAAAAAAAACGAGGCAATTTGCCGTTTGACAATTTTGAATCTTCAATCCTTAATGTATTTTTTAATAGACATTATGATACAAATAAAAATACAATGATTGAAATGATTTTTTTCTTTAAAATGCATTTTTGAATGAGCATTTTATTTGCAGTTACAAAATACAAACAAATAAAAAATGTCCCTAAACTAAAAAAAAGCTGTGAAAAATTATAAATGGATAAAAGGAATGGAATTGCGTTTTAATTATAGTTCTTCCTTTCTTTAGTATAATTGCAAAAAGAAGGTAGTAGCTCCATCACGATACGAAGGATCGTCAACAATTTTTGCGCGGCACAAGGGACATGTTTGTTCTCGATCAAACCATGTGCCAACACACAATTCGCAGAAGATGTGATTACATTCGAGCAATACAGGCGAATTGAAGTTATCATGGCAAATGGAGCACTGTCCGCCACACGCTTGCAGTTGTTCCTTTGTTGGAACAGTTCCGTAACTCTGTAAAGAAAAACAATAATTCAATTATATTTCCAGTTGATGTAATAAAATTATGTACAAAAATCCGGACCTACTCGAAATAACAAAAAACCTAATGAAGAAGTGATTAATTAACTCCGCTGCAATGTTGCTTTTCATTCGTTGCCTGCAGCGTTTGGCCTTAAAGGCCTTATTATACGGAGGAAAATACTGTCATTCGATTTTGGAATCTATCCTTCAAACAGGGTTTAACAGATAGATGCCAGTCGGAAAATCAGAATTCAGCATGCTCATTTCAACGAATGATTCTTTAGAATAAAGCCAAGAAAATCAATAAATTAAATAATAAATGTGAAAAGTGACAGAACTATTCTCTTGCCTTATTCACGTACGAGAGGCATTTTTGTGCCAACGTCTTAGTTTGAAAGATAAATGCCAATCAAGAAATGACAGTATTTTCCTCCGTCTAATAAGGCCATAAGGCCCGTGGCAGCGCTCATCCGATGCGATTTTATTGGAGGAGATTTATATGGGATTTGACAGATAACGTCGGACGTGCGATTTCGTCGTACGACGGAATCAAAAAAAAAATTGATTCCGTCGGATTGTCGCATCTGATTTTATCTGTCAAGGCGAATATTCCATAAGCTGCATAAGCGATTTGGTACCCTAATTTACACCTGTTTCCATCTACGTTCGAATCTCGTGCCGTTTGCATCGAATCGCAAACCGCCTGCTTCGAATCGCATGCCACTACGATCGAATGCGTGCACCCATGGTTGAATAGCGTGCCAGTACGGTTGAATCGCGTTCCACTATGGTCGAATCATATGCCACTACGATCGAATCGTGTGCCGCTACCATTGGATTTCTGAAAGCAAGAGCATAGTAAACTGTTTGTTTACGTTTGAAAGCTGTTTCTTGCTTCACCGACGGCATTTCGTTTTTAAAATACTAATAAAAGGGAATTATTCCCTGATTATAGGTAAACCCGACGAATGTTGGTTGAAACTATGGATTTTACCATCAACAACGAACACCGAATATTAGTTGAACTTAAGGATTTTACCATCAACAAGGGACCACGATATTCGTCGATAACAAGGATTTTACGTGTAATCAGTGAATAACTGCCTTTTATTAGTACTATTTTACAAACGAAATGCCGTCGGCGAAGAAAGATATAGCTTGCAAACGTAAACAAACAGTTTACTATGCTCTTGCTTTCAGAAATCCAATGGTAGCGGCACACGATTCGATCGTAGTGGCATATGATTCGACCATAGTGGAACGCGATTCAACCGTACTGGCACGCTATTCAACCATGGGTGCACGCATTCGATCGTAGTGGCATGCGATTCGAAGCAGGCGGTTTGCGATTCGATGCAAACGGCACGAGATTCAAACGTAGATGGAAACAGGTGTATCTTAATTTATTTATCTTTATCAGGGTGGCCTAAGGTCTTTGGGAGAAAACAGGTCGATGCAAAGCCCGTTGCTAGGTTGCCATTTTCAGCTCGTTTTTGACAGTTTCATGAAAAAGTGTTTAAAAAAAAACATTTAAAAAACAAACGAATTTTATATAAAGAATATTGTAATGCTTCAATATCCTGCGGCCAAACACTCATGGAGACATATGAAGAAGTAATTTTAGTCCACTTATATATTTTTTTAGTAAATGTATTTAGCGTAACTGTACCAGTTTTCGGCAGAGTAGCTAAAAACGTGAAATTCTGCACAAATGTGGTAAAAAATTTCACAAAACACAATTTTGTAGTGAAAGTGTAATTATTTGATATTCACATAGCCACGAAGTTTCACACCATTTCATTACGTATTTTTCAAAATATCAAATAAATTGTGCTTTTTTTCGGCAGCTTTGCTGTCAGCTAATGGTTCGGCAGGTTTTGTGATTAAGAGAATCAGAACCGTAAAACAGTGAAAAAGTGGTGTATGTTAAAGATTTTATGCTTATTTAATTTATTCAAACTTGTTCGGAATTTTAAAATAACGATAAACAAGGTATTTTTCACTTTCAATGCTGCCGAAAATAGGTACACAGTAAATGTTCATTTTTGACAGCTCGATGTTGTGGGCTCCTGCCGAAACTCGGAACAATAACACACCTTGGATTTGGCTGAATATTTCTTTAAAAATTGATCAGAACACTACAATGCGTATATCGACACATAATATGTCCTTTCTTGTACCAAATATCACCAATTTTACGACAAACAATGCACTAACTTAAGAGAAAAATAAATATTTGTAAGCCAATTCGCACCGTACGCTATAACCATCAAACTGTCAATGGCTGCTGTGTTTAAACGACGCATCAAAATGGCTGTCAAAACGGGCCAAAATAAGCAACATAAAATTATTAATTAAAGTGCTTTTTAACATCAATATTAGGAAAGTAAGAGTGTAAAATTGCTTTAAACATTTTTTGTACATATTTACATAGATAATAACATTTTCTGATTCGTATTCGCGCTGCCGAAAATAGGAACACAACCTGCCGAAAATTGGAACAAACTGCCGAAAATAGGAGCAAAAGCAATGTTTGCATTTTTACGAATATTTATGAAAAAGGGCTTTGAACCGGCAAATAAAAAATAGTGTAACATATTATGATAGTTTATCAACCAGAATAACATCACGTTCATGAAAAATAATATAAAATGTTTATTTGTGAGCAGTTTTTGTGAAACTGCTGCACTAGCGTGCCGAAAACTGGTACAGTTATCCTAGTTTCGAAAAATATAGCGACAAAATGATGGTTCTTCTCTGGAAAACTTACTTTCACATTTTAATAAATTTTTATAATGTATTGTTTTGGTTTGCAAAGCTTTAAGCAATTCTCAAAATATTCTTGCGGGCCACATTCAAAATCGACGCGGGCCGCATGCGGTCTTAAGCAAGTGTGCTTAGTCCCCTTCTTCGCCATCAAGCAGCTTAAGAGCAATAAGTCTACTGGCAGCGATGGACTGGCGGCCGAGCTCTTCAAGATGGGACCGGAGAGGCTTACCGTCGAAATCAGCTGATCGTGAAAGTATGGGTGCAGGAGGAACTACCGGAGGAGTGGAAGTTGTGTGTTATTCACCCAGTATACAAAAAGGACGACAGACTGGATTGTTCGAATGTTCGAGCCATCACAGTCCTTAATGCCACCTACAAGATCCTGTCCAAGATCGTGTTCTGCAGACTTGAGCCCGTTGCTACAAATTTTATCAGCAGCTACCAAGCTGGGTTTGTTGGAGGCAAATCCACCCCCGATAAAATTTTCACTCTACGGCAGATCCTCCAGAGGGGCCGAGAGCGCCAGATCCCTACGCACCACCTGTTCATCGACTTCAAGGCGGCCTACGACACCATAGACCGGAATGAGCTATGGAACATCATGCAACGGTACCACTTCCCTGGGAAGTTGATCCGGCTTTTAGAGACCACCATCATACTTGACGTCGGAATCGTTCGAATCTCACAGGGGTCTGAGGCAAGGAGACGAACTTTCCTGCCTGCTCTTCATCGCCCTGCAAGATGTCATTCGAAGCGCGGGGCTAGACAACGACATCCGTGGCACGATCCTCTACCGGTCTTTCCAATTTCTTGATTTCGCGGATGACATCATCCGCAGGACAACAGCGAAGGTGTGTGAGGCGTACACCCGACTCAAACGTGAAGCAGCAAGAATTGGATTGAGAATCAATGCGACGAAGACGAAGTACCTGCTTGCCGCAGACTCAGACCACCTGGGAAGCAGTGTATTAGTTGACGACGATAATCTCAAGGTAATAAAGGAGTTCTGTTATATCGGGACGGTCGTTACTTCGGACAACGACATCAGCAGCGAAATCCGGAGGCGCATTGTGCAGGAGAATCGTGCATACTATGGGCTTCATCGACTGCTGAGATCCAGAAGACTTCTAGCCCGCATGAAATGTGAGATATATCGAATATTGGGCCTAATCGCGAACGAAAGTCGATATAATTTATACGATCGGATAATATGCTCCATTCCGCCGGTGGAATTTGTTTTCCACTGGTGGATAATTTTCTCCACTAGTGAATAACTCTTTCCGATTCGAGTAGCCATTGGTTTTTTGCCTATCTGCCCAAGATCTATTAAGGAGAACAGGTCGATGCAAAGCCCGTTGCTAGGTTGCCATTTTCAGCTCGCTTTTGACAGTTTCATAAAAAAGTGTTCACAAAAAAACGGTGTATAGTTAACGAGGAAAAGTGGACGAATTTACTATTAAGAAGATTCTATTGGTTAAATTTCTTGCGGTCAATCATTTCTGGAGAATAAAGGAGAAGTAATTGCAGTCTACTATGTATTCAGATAACCTCATTGTTTGCCATTCCGTGACCACGAATCACTACCTTTTGCAACGGTCCTACTGGAAGAACGAAAAGCTTAACAGGCATAAAACAGCACTTTACATTTTCCAACTGGGTAACAGAAGTCATATTTACTTTCATTTAAACACTGAGAGTTAAATGAAACATCGAATCGGCACACACAAGTACAATATGCATACGGTCTTCTGCTTATAACCCGGCGACGAATGATAAAGGGGATGCTTGGATTGTATGGATTGTATCAGCCATGTAATATTCTAATTGGATTCTAATTATTATAATATTCTAACAGAAAATAAGTGCAAAATGCAGAACAAAACTCTTATTCACTCCATAGCAACGTCCATCGCTAAACATAAACAATGTTCAATTTAACTGTCAAAATTTTCCCATGGCTTTATGTCAATTTACTCTAAACGCATCCTGTTCTCTTTCAAAGACTTTGTATCTGCCAATGGTGCCCTTTCCGTTTTAAGTTCGTAGGCCGAAATTTCAGCAGCCAGTCAGTTGTTTGCTTTGTATAGCAGTTTTCAAGCAGCTATCTAAGTGGGTATAATAAACAGGTGGTCTTATCCCAAGGTGTATGAATTTAGAAGGCTGATTATTATCGCTTCTTCTTCTGAATGAAGATTTTAAGAGTGTTTTTGAAGGAATCCAAGCATGCATGATTGATTCTTTCATCATAGTAGTCATATAAATGTTCAATAAAGGTTTAGTTCGCTTTCATCACTAGAAGAGAATAGTCCACATTTACTGCGTTACAACAGTTTTGAGTATTCGTCAAGCCTCCAGAAAGCTTGTTTGAACAAAAGTTTTCACCCATTCTGTCAAAAATTGATATTCAAATTTTGTTATAAAAAACATGCTATGAGACCACCTGGAGTACATACTCTTTGATACTAGATTCCATCACATGATCTCTTTAATGCACCCTCCGTCGACACCAGAAGTGGCCTTAGGCAGTATCAACTGTAGGTCTTTTCAAAAAATCCCGGTACAGTGTAAAAAGGGTGGTTGCCTGAACAAGTTGAGATGAAACAAAATCGTATTAACTGGGGGACGAGGTTTGAATCTTTTCTGAACTTGCTGCCTTCGCTGACCCTTGATCCTAAAGTACCATCAACCTCAGCCAAAATGGGTCTGCGAACGTCTATTTAAAAAAAAAAAACTCGTACAAAAAGATATAGAAGCTACGCGGTACAATTGTGCCGTGCAATAAGGAGTGTCCGAAATCGCTCACGATCTCTCGCCCTCGCCAGTCCATTATCCTAGCCTCCAAGTCATCTGGTCACTGTTATTTAAACCTACCTCTCCGCAATGGCGGATTTAATGGTAAGCGGACCGAGTGGCCGCGGGGGGGGGGGGGGGGGGCGTGAATGGTAATTCCAGCATATATGGCGTGTAACAGTAGTCTCATCGCGGGCCTCCTTGAACGATAGAGGCTTCTTCGACGAAGGGACTCATAGACTATAGGGGGCCCATATATGAGGGATCCCGACTAACCCCCCTCCCCTCAGCAAAATCCCAGACAAAACATGAAAGTGTGTTTGATCCTAAGCCAAGTGAAGAAACCACACCCTCCTCCCTCGTTCAACACCTACAGAGGGTCCCCACTCCGTGTACCACTTAGGGCCTTAGGGTCAACACCCTAAATCTGCCACTGTCCCTAACAACACGTTACGGACTGGGTGGTCCGTTTCCATGCGTATAGCACGGCCTGAGGTCGCCGTACATCTCGTATAACTCGTCATTATATCGGCTTCTCTATTGTGCTTCCACACATACGGGACCAAGATGATTTCGTCAGATTTGATAAAAATAAAATAACTGTGTTAAAACTGTAATCTATGAAAGTAGAGAAGCTATTCAAGTGTACATACTGGTTTAAACGAATGAACAACAACAAAATATTGAGTGACGCGTTTGCCACGAGGCGTGGCACTTAGTGATGTATGAGTCAATCCGAACATTCCCGGGCTGTAGCCATTCATAAGCTAAGCAGAGTTTTGGGAGATAGTTCGGAAGGTACAAGTAGGCACAACACCTTCGATAGGTGCAAGAAAACGCCAACGATTCCGACCGGAACTCGTCGCTCCAACGGGTAGGAGTTACTTATACCTTCTTGCACTTAGTGTTCCTACACGCCTTCTCAATCTCGTAGCATCCACGTGTCAGAAACGATTCTAACGAGCCGTCATCTTCTAACGTGCCTGATTAAGTCAACTGAACGTGCCGTCATAAGGTTGGATAAAAGAGAAGGGTTAGAAGAAAGGAATTTTTTATGTTGGTTTATCATTTCTTAGCTTTGACTATAAAGACTAAAAACCTATTACAAATCTATAAAATTTCGTGATTTTATTCTTTAAAAAAAGTTAAATTTATATTTTCTAAACAAGAATATTTAACTTACTCGAGAGATAAAACATCTCAAATAACTCAAACAGCGATAAAACATCCTTTTTTGTTTGCTGTTAATCATGGTTTTTCATATTATTTAGTTTTCCACTGTTATATCAACTGGTGCACAGTGGATTCAGTGGATATGGCTATCCGACTGAAATGCTTTTTTTTATATGATGTTTTCAACTGCATATCCCACTGCTCGACTTTTTAACCACGTTGCTATGGCGGCAAACACCATTCCACTCCACTGCCAAACCGATAGATTAGCGAAGATTCTGATTGAGAAAACACAATTGGATAACATTCGAATTTTGCTAACCGATCGACTAAATTATCCACTCCGTTATCAACTTTCGTTCCCGATCAGGCCCATAGTTGGCATTCGGTGGGGCAGGCAATTTAAACGGGAAACAACGAAAGCAATACACGTATTCCGCGATATACACTATACTCTTCTTCTTCTTCTTCTTCTTCTTTAAGACGTCTTACTCGATATATGCGATACATATTCTAAATTTGACTATTCTTTGAGCAAATTGTACTGATTTAACACATCAATTGTCAAATGCAACATAAATTCCATTTTGGCTGAATTTCAAACCCATTTTAAAAGGGTGCATTTCCAAACGTTGATTACTCAGTGAATAAAACGAGTTATGGGTCAAACGACACTTCATTTTAAAGCGTAAGTCTTCTTCTTTCCGTTTTTGTGCATAACATGTGTCAAAAAAAATGTGTAAAATAATGTAGAAAACATGGGAAAACCTGCACCTCGATAGAGCTGTCAAAATTCAACTTAGGCGGGATGAAATTAACATTGGAAGTACGCACTAGGAGTCAAAGTAAATTTTCTGCTCGACAAAGTATGCAGCACACATTGCAAAATGACTTGTAAAACCCTGTATCATTGTTTTATCTCCCTACTCCTTTCCCAACGCGACGAATGAATTGAACTGGAAAACAAAAACAGCGTCGAGTCTCACTTGCGCAAATCACGGAATGAGTTAAAGAAAAACTAGAAGAAGAAAGGTATAGCGTCGTACCGCGACGTTCATTCTAACAAAGCGATTTCTATGCTCATCAGCAAGGTATCCAACATGTGAACAGTTTCCAGTTAAATAAAACAGGAAGCAATGCAATTACCATGAAATTATTTGTTCTGTAATGTTTTACTTTTTAAATTTTCATTAATTATTACTGTGGCGACCACCTAAAGTCGGGCACCTCATATTTTCACTTATTTTCTGACTTTGCGGCATCCTGGACAGTTCTCTAGAACACTTAACGGATTTTATTTACCCATCAGAGGGATGTCTCACCAAAAAATCTGACAAACATCTTTTAAAATCTCGGAACACTATGCATAAATGTGATAAAAGGTATGAAATTTATACGGTCCAATGAAAGTCGGGCAGTCTTCATTTCATAGCAAAATGACCACGTAGTATGCCAATATTTACCAATATGTTTCAGAACCATTTGATATCAGTTATTAAAGGTCCATCGACCAGTTTGGATGATCATCTGTGTTTTAAATAACCTAGGCCATGCGCTAAACGGTACGGATTAAGCAATTTAAATATCAGAATAATTTTGAAGAGGGTATTATTGTTTTCGTAATTTTAAAGAAATAAAATTATTTATTTCTTTAAAATAAATCTCTGTAATGGGATGGGATCCGAAGCCCTCCGAGGGATAACATAGGCTCTCCCATCCAACTCCTATTCCGACACGTCCTCGTCGTGCAGAGTGGTAACATGTGCCTCCATATATCCTAGCTTGGGTACACGGGCTAGATCCAACCCCTTGGGCGGATGGTGGCATATGGCGAACCAGGAGGGGGGTGGGTATCCCGGGAAACTGGGTGCCTGAACGTCGGGGGGGCAACCCGACGCAAAATAAAACGGCCACGTGGGCGCAGGGCCAGTCACCCAGTCTCACGTAACAACTGACTACAGAAAGCATCAGAAGGATACGAAACGGACTTAACGATACCGACCCAACGCAATGCCCCCGGTAGCAGGCCAAGACCGCAAAGCGGTTGTAGCGCCGGATAAGTAAGTAAGTAAGTAAAATTATTTAAAATTATCAGAAATGAAATTATAGAGAAATTTTTTTCTCATTTTTGCTACATAATTAACACAGGTTAAATACGAGAAAAAATATTAAAGAAATATTTGAACACAACCATGTGGGGAACTCCTCAAAAACATCCGTTTTTGCGGGTGCTTGAATAAAAAAATAATTATTCATGTTTGTAACATCAAGACATATATTTACTATATTATAAGTATATATTCTTATAAGTATATTATAAGAATATAATCAATTGATAAGAACGAAAAAAAGATGATAGAGGGCCACGTCAAAGCTATTGGTTGTATTTCGAAGGGCTTTGCCATAGTACGGAAGTCACTTTTTGTTCAAAGGTAAAGCCAAACTGTCAAAGAATTCTTGGTATTGTGTTTTTAAGTTAGAGTTTATTAAGAATGTATACATACACATAAAAAAATCTATCAATTTTGATGCAAAAAATGTCGCGCAGCCTGATAAAATCCAGAAGGAATATTCATGCTTGAAACCGTTTAATTAATTAGAGTATCTAGAAAGTTATAGAGATGCATAAGCGCTGATGGCAGGAAGTCTTAATCATTATCATGCTAAATATAGATATAATTTAGGTTTTAACATGTTCAAACATGCTCAGTAACCAAGCCAGGAACAAAAATGTTCAACCAATTCGAAGCAGTAATTATTCTATCTAAATAATGCACAAGGGCATTGAGGAAATTTGAACTTTAAAGGCAGGTAAGGCAGTAAATTTCCACTGCTTCTTCATTTCTGATACTTATAACAGTTTAAGTAACTTTAAAATTATGAAAAACAATAAATCTCTTCAAAACTACTATACTACAATTATTTGAGCCTTCCATAAACGTTATTTGGCTGGTACAGACCCTAAAGCGCTTGGCCTAGGTTATTTAAAACACAGATGACCACCCAAACTAGTCGATGGACCTTTAATAATTAATATCAAATGAGTTAAGAACCATATTGGTCAATTTTGACATCCTACGTGGTGATTTTGCTATGAAATGAAGACTGTCCGACTTTCAGTGGACCGCATAAATTTCATACCTTTTACGCATAGTGTTCCGAGATTTTAAAATAAATCGGTAGGATTTTTTGCAGGGACATAATTGAAGAGTAGCCTATAGAACTGTCCAGGGTGCTGCAAAGTCAGATAATAGGTGAAAATAAGAGGTGTCAGATTTTAGGTGTCCGCCACTGTACGTGCAAGTTTATTCGTTTTAACATTGATCAAAGCAAATCAATTTTAGAAAACCAACTGTTACAATTGTTTATCTATGTTTACCTAAAGGCGTTAAATACTAATCGTTAACTGTTTTTACGATGGTTTAACAGAAATGGATAACAAATGAATGCGGGGCAACTACAAAAAAAAAAAAAATTAGCGATTGTTCATTGCCATTACTGCAATACCTTATTGTTCGCCTGCAAGCGTAGTTAATGTTTCTTATTGTTGTGTAACGTGGTCCGTATTTTTTTAATGCATGACATATTTCATATTTCATAGTCATAACAATACTTACAGTTTTTTGTAGTAGCTTTACAAATGATCGGCGACAGAACTTGACCCTATCAAGCAGATCCGTCGATTTAGCAACTATATATACTGCAGATAAAATAACGCCGACCATCTTTTCCGAACCAGAGTAGGATTCAAACAGAAAAATCAACCATGGTTGAATGGGGGCTGCGGCACGATACAATTGGGAGAGCGATTCTATCATTAGGTAGACCTTGCCCTAAAGTCACGATTTAAACAATATATTAGCTTTTAGAAGTTAATATGTGCTTTTATATGGTACTTACCCTACTTTTGTAGTCTACCACTCGAGGCGGCATAAGCGTAACAATAATTTTGATTACAATGGTGATCAGCTTCAGTATTAAATCTGTTATACAAACAGCAAACAACAGTCCTTTAAGCGATTCAGGTTGCAGATTATCAGACATGAAAAGTATCACCAGACAGATACTTTTCCATTCAATCACAAATCCAAATATGAGTAATGCTAAAATTATAATTATCAGCTCACGCAGCAACACCATAACACGTCGTTGCTTTTGTTTCGATATTTCTTGTCGGACTACCCAATTTGCGTGGTAGAACGTCATCAATAACAACAGAAAGTGCATTATCCCATCTAAATGATCGTAGCATAATTTAGCCAACAAAATCAGAAGTAATGGCATATACCGTGCTAATGTTTCTATTAAGGCGCGAGTTTCTGGCAACTGATTAAGCGCTTCATGAACGGTGGCTTCCTCATTCTGGTGATTCGAACTGATGCTGTTACTACGCGTAGCACCACCAGCACCAATGGTAGGTGCATTTCCTGCCGTCGGTGTCAGTACAGCACCATTTGTGCCATCACTACCCATAGATGGAATACCCTCACCACCACCAATAGATATGGAAGACTGTGAAGCCATCGACACTGATGCTGCGGATAGTCCAGCAGCGGATTGCTGGTGATGCAAGGCCAAAGGTTGATGATTGTTAAAGTGGTGATGATGGTGACTGTAGTTAAAATTTGGCATTAGTGGTGAACGTCCACCAATCAAAGAGCCCGATGGTGGAGCATTTTCATCGCCGGATTGAATCCATAAGAATGGTCTAATACTTGTATTAGCTGTGGAAGATGAGTTTGACAAAGGGTACAGCTCATTGTGAGAAGAACGCGAAGAACCTCCACCAATCGTCCCGGTTCCGTCGTCGACATCAATTACAACATCACTAGTAGCGATGTTAGAATTTCCATTTCCGATCGAACCAATAGAGTTACTCATCATCGGAGGTGTACTTGTTCCTGTACCGTGAGACCGCTCCGAATTGAGAAAGAGTCCTGTACGCTCACCGGAAAATAAACTACCCGGATGTCTTGCCTGCTGCAGAAGGGCCATAAAATCGTTCAGCATAACGTTACTAAAGTTGGAACCTCTTCGTGAAGTCGTTCCATGATTGTTAGACCGTCCACGTTCAACAGACATAAGCCTGCTAAACATACGTCCATTACTCAATGAGTTGCGAAAGCCACTTGGTCCTCCGCCACTACCCGAACCTGCTCCAATTGACATTGATGTACTATCTAATGATCCAACAGATGTCTGACGCTCGACGACGGGGGTGCGGATCTGTGACGCAGGTAACGGAGAACCAGTTGGTGGAACAGTACCGCCAGATGGTGGCTGCTGGGTGCAATTTCCAGTACTGGTTTCGTCAACAATACTTGAAATGTCGTTTGAAATTATAGTAGGCGGGGACGATGATTCTACTGATGATAGTGAGTTGGATGCTACGACATTAGTATCTTCCGCTGACGGTACAGAATCATCCACAGGTCGGTTCGAGTTTTCCAGCTGATTATTGGTCTGATGTGTGGTGTTTACTTCTAGGATAGCCTTTTCGGACATTTTACACTATAACTGGGACGTGGGTTCACACACCACCTCCGCTTTAAGTTTTGTTCTTATCCTTCTGTTTTGCTGTTAGAACAAGCAGCTGTTTCCAAGTTTATCAACAATCGTCTCTCGAAAAAAATCTTCATACAATGATGCGCTAACCCGGGATGTACTTAAGTTGCGGGCAATTATCTGTCGACCGTCACAGACTTAATCATTTTACTTCCTACATCCTAAAAATGATATAAGATTTGATCTAGTTAAAAATCGTCATTACCAAGTCGGAAATTAATACGAACGGGTTGAAACACCATTTGACAATAGCGTATTAGACAGGATTTCACTACGATATCGATGATTCTAGTAACATTGATGACTCATCCTACCGTGAACAATATGAGTGCTGGTTTTGGTTAACACAGTAATAATTTCAACTACCATCTTACGAACAGCAAAACAATCCGTAAAACAAGTTCCACATACGATATCAGAACCTAGCGATGTTATTTTTGTACTGAAAAGAAAGTTTTCGATTTTTGTACAGTTTTTCTTCTTCTGCTTGTGTTTCTGTTTTTATGTGTCACTTTCGAAATGTTTACATGCGTAGCTTCGATTCTCAAATTTCGTCACATACTGCCGATTTGATAATCGTAATGAGATACAGTTGTCCTTTTCCGTGTCCTCCCTTATGGCTATCATAACGGTATTCATATTAATCTGTTTTGGGGTTCGCCAAGGTCAACTAGGCAAGTGAAGTACAATACATAAGTGTACAAATGAAATTCAAATTACAGTATGTTCAAATTGGGCACTGTCTGTTGCAAAACAAAACATATACAGTATGTTCCTGAGTTACGCGGTTCTCGATTTAAGCGGCGCTTTGGCACCAATCGAACGGGACAAACAAACACGACTCTGTTCGATAGGTGCTCTGTCAGCTGTTCGATGTCTTATAGACCCGTCATGATGTACTGCATATTTTCATCTTGAAAATGGAGTATTTTCATAGTTTAAATAGATATCCATCTACAGAAGGAAGATTCAACAAATAATTTCCTAGTAATTCACATCAATAATAGTATAAAAATCATTCAAATTTAATATTAAAAAATGTAAACAAACGTCCGTGCCCAAACACATACAGTGCATAGACAAGCATTAATTATGTACACGTAATAGTTTTATAAGTTTCAAATCTGTATATATCATTTTATAATTGATTGAGAAGTATTACAATCATCATTTATAGCTATTTCAAATGTTTTGCACGCAATTTCATAAAGAAAAAGAGACAAACTACGCATACAAACTTGAAAATGTCCCGAATTGAGTTCTATCCACTGTAGCTTTGACAAGTTTGACAGTAAAGGTACGCACAGCACAGGTGGGTATCGAACATCACAGACAGAATCAACTGACATGTTCAACTCGACAGTACAGCCTGGTGGTGGCTTCTGGGTGCAGTTTCTAGTATTGGTTTCATCAACAATACAGGCGGTCCCCGAGATACACGGTTATTGGGGACCGAAAACGGCCGCAAAATACCGCGTATCTCGAATTTCCGCGTATGTCGAATCTCGTGATTTCCAGCCAAAATATCACTAATTTTCGTGCAATTTTGCAAGTGGTTCGTGGTTTTAGCCACCAAATTAATTATTTGATATGTTTCTAATGAATTGAACAGTTTTAAACCATTTCAAATGGTATTTTACATTCGATCAATACGGAAATTATTTGGTATTTCACAATGGATGTGTCAAATCAGTACAATTTGCTCAAAGAACTGTCAATTTTTGAAAACCGCGTATCTCCGAATCCGCGTATAACGCCAGGACTCCACAGAGCATAACACGGAGCGCAACTAAACAACTGACAGCTGTCAAACGCTTGAGAAAACGCTTGGGAAAGGAGGTTAAGCGTTTCATTAACTATCGGTCATCGCAGTAGGTTGGTAGCTTTTCAACGAAAAATGAGCAGCCTACTAAGGATATTCAAAACATGGTACCGGCAATAAAGCGTTTTATGAAGCGTTTAGCAGCTGTCAGTTGTTATGTTGCGCTCCGTGTTATGCTGTGTGGAGTCCTGGCGTAAGAGGTACCGTGTATCTCGAGGACCGCCTGTACTGTCTTTGACATACAGGCGGTCCTCGAGATACACGGTTATTGGGGACCGAAAACGGCCGCAAAATACCGCGTATCTCGAATTTCCGCGTAAGTCGAATCTCGTGATTTACAGCCAAAATATCACTAATTTTCGTGCAATTTTGCAAGTAGGGGGTGGTTTTAGCCACCAAATTAATTATTTGATATGTTTCTAATGAATTGATCAGTTTTAAACCTTTTTAAATGGTATTTTACATTCGATCAACACGGAAATTATTTGGTATTTCACAATGGATGTGTCAAATCAGTACAATTTGCTCCAAGAACTGTCAAATTTTGAAAACCGCGTATCTCCGAATCCGCGTATAAGAGGTACCGTGTATCTCGGGGACCGCCTGTACTTGTCTACCAGCGACGTCGATTGTTTGTTTGTGTGTGTCGGTGCACCTCCATATACCGTGAACCCTCTCTTAGGGCGGTGGCAACGCTTTTTCGCATGCGATTTTATCGGATGGCCTGTCAAATTTATGTATGGGATTTGACAGATAACGTCGGACGACGAAATCGCACGTCCGACGTTATCTGTCAAATCCCATATAAATCTCGTCCGATAAAATCGCATCCGATGAGCGTTGCCACCGCCCTTATTTGAGAGGCGATGGGACTGTCGAATAAGAGGAATTTTCAAATTACAGAGGTTGAAAGTGAATGAAAGGTCCATACAAACAAGAAAGAGACACAACATTTAGTATGCAGCCTTAACTGGTGCTATAGGAAATTGTGCATTCGATTGCCAATTTGAGCATACATCATTCAATAACCATGGCAACACCATACACAACTAAGAGGGACACAGATTTCACAGGTTTTCCAAATTAGAGGGACAAAAATGTACTGGAAATGAAGAGACTGTGGAAAATGTTCAAATAAGAAAGTTTTTCAAATTGTAGAGGTGTCAAATAACCTTTAAGTTGGCAACCGGATACCCGGGTATTTTTTTAAACTTTAAACTGAAATCACTTTTGATTCATTGCTTTTATTGACCTGAAATTTTCCGTAGCCTCCCAACTTTTAATTTATGATTTTTTGGTGCATAAGTTGTAATTTTAAAGAGTCTGTAAGTATTTTATTTCGAATTTTTTTAGCAGCTGTCAGTTGTTATGTTGCGCTCCGTGTTATGCTGTGTGGAGTCGTGCGGTTAAGTTGTGTAACTTGCATTGTACAGTCTGTTCCCGAGTTACGCGGTTTCTGCGAACCCGACGAATCCGCGTAACTCGAATATACGCGTAAGTCGAATTTCACGTTTTTTGACTAAAATACCCAAGCGCCACAGATTAAGCTTAAACGACTGGAAAATTGAATATCCATACAAAAAAAATGAAAGTTCCACAGCTTCATTGGTTTGATCAATAAATGGCGTATTAAAACTGATTATTATATTGCTATCATTTTCTTGCAATGTGTTTCGACAAGTTTCATCTTATCATGACCTATATAGCCTTTTAACTTTCCGAGCAAAAATTTATATACCGACACCAACGACCATTACTCAAATCTCACTTGCTTCAGTGCTGGTGGTTTCCATTGGAGTTTAGTATTTAAACAATCGTATCGCCGTTCTAGTTCTAGCGATGCATAACTTCAATGCGAAACCATACAACAGTACAGTCTGTTCCCAAGTTACACGGTTCTCGACTTACGCGGATTCGGAGATACGCGGTTTTATAAATTTGACAGATTAAATGTCAAATCAATACAATTTGCTTCAAGATCGGTATAAATTACATTTTTGCTAACAAATTGAAACCGCTTAAAAGCCGGAAATATTAGAATTTTCTGCACGAATCTTAACAAATAAATGATGATGTATATAAAAGTACTACATTAAATCAAAAACTCGGAGTAATCAATAGAATTTTAGTCAAAAAACGTGAAATTCGACTTACGCGGATATTCGAGTTACGCGGATTCGTTGGGAACGAAGAAACCGCGTAACTCGGGAACAGACTGTACAGAGGAAAAGAGAAAGCTCTCCTCCAAGCGATGAAGCTCAACTGGTTGAGGTATCCCACCAACAGAGAGCGCCATCAGCTTTTTCGCTATTTTTAGAATGCATGAGTCGTTTGCCGTCTGCTAAACGAAGTCTTTCTATATTCCGTTTAGGTAGAGAACTTGAGTCGTTTAGAAGCCGTTTAGTGGTCGTTTAGTGAATTTGTGGCACTTGGGTACTATTTATTACTCGCAGTTTTTTATTTAAATTAATACTTGTATACACTTTATCATTTATTTGATATGATTCGTGCAGAAAATTCTAATATTTCTTTTAAGCTGTTTCAATTTGTTAGCAAAAAAGCAATTTATACCGAACTTGAAGCAAATTGTACTGATTTGACATTTAATCTGTCAAATTTAGAAAACCGCGTACAGGCGTCCCCCGAGTTATGACCCCCTCGAGTTACTACGATTCGCAGATACGACGATTTTGATTTTGACAGTTAAAAGTTGTCATTGACAAGAAATTGATGTATTTTTTTGAATATCTGGGCTGATAACCGTTATACATACATTTCCAAAGATTCCACAACTACCCTATCTTGAATATCTATATTGTGTACGGATTTTAAAATATAATTATTACATTATCGAACATTATTTTAAATAAAATACACGATATCATAAATTCCAACTCTTCAACTTCGGTTATAAATTTAATATTCATAGATATTCGACATACGACTTTTTCGACTTACGCCTTGCTTTGGGACATTTTTTCGGTCCCAAATACAGTCGTACCTCGGGGGACACCTGTATCTCCGAATCCGCGTAAGTCGAGAACCGTGTAACTCGGGAACAGACTGTACAGTAAAACGTCGATTATCCGGGGACGGATTAACCGGCAGGCGGCTTAACCGTGCGCATAAATCTGACAGCTGTTCATGCGTACGGCGAAAGTTTGCAGCGATAGTCAAATGGGTAACCAGTTTCTTGTGCAGCTCTGTAGTGTCTAGTGGTATTTTCGAAATTTCTTTTTGTTCATGAACAGCTGTTAAACCTATAGTTTTTGATTAAAATAATATTATACTAACGATTAATCGATTGATTCCAGGTGAATTAATCATAAAACTAGTGAATTGCATATTTTTTATATGCGTTTGACATTTCTTAGACCATTATCCGTTCAAATCGATTAACCGGCAACCGTCCGGTCCCGAGCTGCCCGGATAATCGACGCTCTACTGTATATGTTTTCGGAAGTTTTATTACATGAATGAGTTGTCACGATTATTAGGCAAATAACTGGCGAAAGAAGGAGAATGAAAAAAAAAATAAAAATCTTGTTTTCTGGTGGATTAAACATCCAGACACCAAGCGGGAAAGACGGACACTTTGTTGTAGGGAAAGATGTACACTGAATATGTTGATTTATTTTACTTCTTATATCAATCAGTCACGACTTGGAGAAATTTAATCAATAAAAATAAAGGGCATTTATATGACATCGTTGAGGAATTGATGAGAGATTCTATGGGATTACCCGTCTTACCCGAACATTTCAAAATTGCACGAGAAAACCCTTTTTTTATTTCATGAAAAGATATAAAAATCGATAGAAGCATAAGGCCTGCACATTTTCATGGTCGCTGCATTCATATATCTCTAGATTATCAACATTTTCCTTAATGTTTCCGTCTTTACTTACCTTCCCTTACCTGTTTCAGACAGGGTAACTAAAAACGTAAAATCATGCATAAACGCGTTGAAAATTGTCTCAACACATATTTTTTAAATAGAGATATGTTCATTTGTTATTCATATACGAAGTTTCACATCATTTCCTTGCATATTTGTCAAAACATCACACAAAATATACAGAGTTAAAAATTGTTTGTCATATTTGCTGTCAGCCAATAGTTCGGCAAGTTTCATTACTAAGAAAACCAGAGCAGTAAAACAATGAAAGTGTGTAAAACAATTTTCCAACCCGTATTCGCGTTGCCGAAAATAGGAGCACTGAACAAACTCCCGAAAATATGAACAAAAACAGTGTTTGCATTTCCACGAATATCTAAATCTACCTCTACCTCTAACAATTTTGTCGTGATAACTTAGGAGAAATTGATTAAAATCGAATAGCGCATGGCCACGGAGCTGAAAAAATGTTTAAAATTTTTTCAACTTTGTCAAAATTGCTTGTCAACTGCAAAAAAGAGCTTTTCTCGTGGCCGCACCAAAAACATACACAAGAGCGACAAAAAGCTCCAACATCTGAATATCATCGATATTTTGTTTAAGAAGCACTAACTAGGTACATAAATCAATTAGAATCATGCATTTTAGCATTATTATCATAACAATGGGTCACAACTGCGCCAAATAGCTGTTTGTTTACGCTTTTTCACGAACGTCAGATTTTGTCAACTTTTGTCAACTTTTTTCCTGGCTGCTCTAGGTCACAAAATTTTGACAAAAGCTCAAAAAAGTGACAAAAGCTCACATTTTGAAAAAATTGTCAGCATTTTGTCATTCCCGTGGCCTTTCGCTTGAAGGTAGAACTTAAATCATCCCTACACGAATGTCTTCGTCCACCATGGCGAAAATATTGGATAAATTACGAAAGGAAACTCGCTAAGTCTTATATTTATTTGTGCAAGTAAGATTAAAAATTATCTTGAAAATTAATCATGTAATTATTTCTCCTAGTTGTTTTTCTATTCATTCGTTTGATTCATTCAAAATTCATTTTTTCATCAAATGTTACGGAGATATTGACCTCTTGTTCGAACGTACTAAACGGTGCGTCATTCCATAGTCCATAGTATTAAACTGTAAAGAGTACGATAGTATAAAATATTGCACAAAAAGATCTTCAATAATTTGTAAACGAATAGTTTCTTCCAATCTTTTGCGGGCTTGATTGAATGTTGCGATAGTGGCCCATGGGCCGGACTTTGCCGATCGCTGGTATAGATAGTATTGTTCAGAGTCGGACTGTTTTAAACATCTTTACAAAGATTTTCATTTATCTTCGGAACACAATTTTTACAACGATACAAAGATTTATGTTTACCTTATTGACTCTTAAACTGTTTTTTGTGGTTTTATCAATCTACATGGACGCAGATTCATGAATCCAGTTTATATACTTTGCTATGTCGATATATAAATAAGGCGCTGCATCAGTTTCGTTGGGAAATCCAACCGATAGTAGCCCGTACTCAAAAATGCGACCATGATAATCGACCTGCAATGCAGAACCGGCACTCCCATTCATATCAACCGAATGTTTACCATAGATTCGGGCACATAGATGACCTTCGGTTAAAGCAAACAGATTCTTTATCTGTTCTCGACAAATTTCTCTAGGAACGTTACGCATCCAAATTTGTCTCGGGATGCTGTCATTAGACCAAATCGTATTGTATATAGTCTGCTGCTGCACATCAGTAATATCTACTATGGATACAAACGGCAAGCATATTGGACGAATATCTACAATCACAAAAGAAACGTTAAAATAATGGTATTTTATGCCAAAACAAGCTTCTTTTCCACCGTTTTACTATACTTAACTGTTGTCGAACTGTACCGAGGCGTTCATAAAAAGTAACGCGATATCGTTTTCATAAAAACTAGTAGTAAAATTAGGATGAATCTTCACTATATCAATAGATCTTCGAGTAGTTTGCAACGAACAGTTCCATGTAGTTATACAATCCGTTGCAGTACTAAGATCATATTCACCTAATACAATCTCAGTTGCTTGCTGGAGTGCCGTGACGTTTCTAGAAAGATGTTTATAATCACTTGATATTAGAGTGGCAGTAAGTCGACATTTTTACTTACCCATTAGTCACTACATTCCCACCACAGATTGCCGTTGTAAGCACATATCTGTTGCTAATAAGTGTCCCGTGGCAAAAATGCAACGTTTCTTCAGGATGGCGTAATAATACGAGCCAAGGATTTTCATATACTCTGCCAAAAACTGGGCGTGCTCTAACACTGTAGGGTATCTCTCCGCATTGTTTGTTGATAATATCAGTGAATTCGGTGTGCAATTTATCCGGAAATATCCCTGAAACCAGTGTGTTACACAACAATTAGGAAAACAACATAAACGACATTGTCAGTGAATTAGCAATACATCCAATAAACCACATTTACGAAAGGGCATTTACATACATTGTCCACCAATACTCCAGAGGGTCACTAACATTGTGTAAACAGAAATTGCACGCATTGCCAATCCATATGCGACACACATCTGGACCAATTGACGTATACGCTTCGTATGAAATCAAGTCAAAGCCAACTTGATTGTGCAGAGCGCTCATGACGTTACCTATGCTGATATGAATCTCTCCAATTACAGTCGGTAATAAATTACTTGCACACTAAATTGACTTAAAACAAAAAATCTAGTTTTGTAAATGACTTATACAAATGATGTCTACAAAACGTATTATTCGCGTAACTCGAGGAAAGACTGCTTCATTTGTTTACATCGCATTCAGCTGATTACCGTTATCCGTTGCCAGTCAGATATTTCACTTGGCAAATTGTTTATTGCGCTTTTTAAATCACTTAATTTATTCTCAAAGTAAGTGTTTGGTGATATATAGTTAATACTGAAATTATAAATTTTATAGAAAAAATACTGGAAATGGTAACATTCCGCTCAAATCTATAAAAGTTCTGCAAAAATATGTGGAAAATACGTAAAATATTGTAGAAGTATGTTTCCTCAGGTTTTCCTGCATCCAATTTTTTGTTTGCACCTTATTGTTGTGCCTTGTTGAGAACATAAAAAATCGCCGGTTAAACATGTTTTTATTTTGGAATTTACTGTGAAGAGAGCAACTTGGTTTGATCGAGCTTTCTTCGTATAATCCGAGGTCAATGCTTTCACTGCAAGTAAAGATCATGGTTCGTATACTCGTTAGTTTGTTGCTGTTGATCGCTATTATATTCATAGGAGGATGCCCTGCTTTAACTGAGAAAAAAGAAAACAATCTTCCTAATTCTGGTTTGTTAGCTCTAGTCAATCAAACCTGTGGAACTCGCTATTATGAAAGTAATTTTCCTGTCGATACCCGTTTATTTGAACATCCATGGCTAGTGCAATTTGGTTACGAACGTGAATTAGTTGTGAACTATGTTTTTCAAGGTCTTTTGATACACTCAAAATACGTACTGACGACCGTGTTTGTCGTTCAGTTTCAAGATTTTGGTCAACTGTATGTATAAAATGTACAATTGTGGAGTGCTGTGGACGCAATAATCATATTTCCTCATTTATTCCCCAGCAAGTATGCAAGAGTCGGCGAACATAACACGTCAACCAATACTGATTGTGAGAAGTTGAGCTTACTCGAAGAAACATGTGCGCCACTAGCGCAAAGCATTCTTGTGGATGAAGTTATTGTTCATCCTGATTATAATATGTTTGCGCAGATAAATGACATTGCTTTGGTGAAACTAAGAGTAGCAGCAATAGTTGACGGCACTGCAGTGGCCCCAATTTGTGTAAATGATGATTTAAATTATCAGAGCTCTTTCCTGTTAGTAGCGTCCTGGTGCGGCCGAAGAGAAACGGGACTCTCGCTCGTACCGAAACAATACTTCATGAAACCAATCAGCCCGTACGAGTGTCAACGTCTCATGCCTCGTCACTCTGTATCTTTTGCAAATGGTATGTTTTGCATAGTGTTTGATGAGAGACATACGAATTCAACCGAATTAGCGTATGAACCTAACCTACGAGGTGGCAGTGGTGCTCCAATCTATACTGTACATGACGGAAATAGGATCTTATTGGTTGGCTTGCTTTCTTACGGACCACGTTACCCAGCGAAATTGCATGAACCATACGTAATCATTCCTGTGGCACCGTTTTACGATTGGATGACAGGAGTGATTGAAGCAGATCGGGAAAAGCACATGTACAATACGTTGATATAAAGAAGCGATAATAAAGTCAAAGTTCACATCGGAACTGTAAACCCCCTTAGAAAAAGTTAACATAATACTGGATCGATCGTAAATAAATTAATCAGTTTATTGGTTGTATGCATCTACCAAAGTATCATGAATCCATTTTATGTGAGTAGAAATGTTTACGTAAATATACGGCTCTGTGTTGGTAGCATCTGGTAGACCGATTGAAAGAATTCCAAATTGAAACGTGCGAGAGTGGTATTCTATCAGTAGCGGTGATCCAGAACCGCCAATAAAGCTAAGCTCCATTGGTTTAACATATTGCGCACAAATTTGTCCCTCCTGCAACAAAATAAGACCTCGCATCCGTTGTTGACATTCGTTCTGAGCGATGTACTTCATATGAATTTGCTTTGGTACTTTATGCTCAACTGTCCATAAAGTGTTGTATACGGTCGGGACCTGAACAAGGGATGGAATTATTGGCGTCAATGGCAAACAAATCGGCTGTATACCTAAAATAAAAAATGGAATTCAAACGAAATGTAGCGAAACAGATTTCGTGTTGGGATAATGCAACCGGTATGATACAGAACTATTGGTGTAAGTGATCCTTTCATTCATGGTCACTACTGCGATATCGTTTTCGTACGTGTCGTTTTGGAAATCTGGATGGACGATTTTCTTTTGGGCCAGTAGTTCAATTATCGGAGGAACATTACAAAGATTTGCCTCGAAACAGTCAGGATCGGTTGTTCGTTTATATTCACCAAGAGTGATGATTGTTCTGTTTGCGGGAGTAGACTTTAATTAAATGATACATAATATTTAACGCATTTCTCAATTCACTTACTCATTAGGCACGATTGCTTCTGTACAGATGGCTGTAGTTAACACGTGACTTTCGCTAATTAGAGTTCCTTGGCAAAACGATTCCTGCTCTTCGGGATGACGGAGCAATACCAGCCAAGGGTTTTCAAAAATTCTTCCATCTTCTGGCTTCAAACGATCACTGTACGGAGTTGTGCCACAGTTTTTATTCAAGACTTGGCTTAGCTCAAAATGCACTTTGTCCGGAAAAAACCCTTAAATGAAATGATGGAAATTGAAAATCATACCAATTGAAAGGAATGTTATAGAAAACAAGCTACTTACAGTTACCCCTAACTAGAACAATAAAACAAAATATAACAAAACCACGTACGTAGCGATTCATTTCGATTCTGGGCTTCGTTGTGCACAAACACGCCAGCAGCCTCACATTACTACTTTATCTCTGAGCTAAGTCGACTCCGCAACCGACCCGCTGATCTTCACCTTCACTTATTATTGTTAACAGTTGTTGAAAAAGATCGGGGTTTTCCGCCATCGTTATCACTCAACTTGAATGTACCGCCTTGTTAGCTTAATACTTTTTGGTTATCAACTTTTTTTTTACTTATTCCGAGACGTAAGCGTTTGATAGGAATTTCCAAGCTATTTGACGTTGATTCAAATACACAAAAATGATTATGGTTTCCAAATGATTGAGTTTTATCAAGATTTTATTGTCATTAATAATATATATTCACATCTTAAACAACAAATAATTAACCTATTTTGTGTAATCGGCATATTATGTGTAACAATGAATAGATCATTTCAATTATCAAATCAAATTATCAAATGAGACAGATTAGGGTTGTGAATTATTATTATTATTACTATTATTATTATTTATTGATTAATGTCATCCAGCTATATTCAGCCTACATAACATCCTTCTTCTTCTTCTTCTTCTTCTTTGGCTCAACAACCGTTGTCGGTCAAGGCCTGCCTGTACCACTTGTGGGCTTGGCTTTCAGTGACTAATTTCCCCCCATAGCAGGATAGTCAGTCCTACGTATGGCGGCACGGTCCATTTGGGGATCAAACCCATGACGGGCATGTTGTTAAGTCGTACGAGTTGACGACTGTACTACGACACCGGCTAAACATCATTACATCCTTATGATTATAAAAATAAAGTAAAAGCGAGAAACAAACTGAACGCAACTGCACTATCACAATAACAGAATAAGCAAAGTACACATACATTGAACGGTAAAATACATACTCTGCTTTGAAATCGTCAAACTAAACTATGTAAAAATGTCCTCATGCTACTTAAGCTAGTACTAAAATCTACACTGTTTCCTAACGAGTTGTAAACGTTGGCCATTTGTAATAGAGGGTCATTGGCTCCGAAATGTGTGGATCTTGCTTCGATATGTAGAATAGCTCTGGATCTAAGTGTCCGTCAAGGTGCCTGTATGTTATTTTTTTCAAATAAGCACTGCGCCGTCATTCTCCTATGCTGTAGTGGTTCAAGTCCAAATAAGAGACACCTAACACAATACGTGGGACATTCAGAGACATGGAACCGTGGGAGACGATAAAACAAAGAACGTTAAAGCTGGAATAAGCGGTCATTCTGTTTTGCTCCAAAGTTTTGCTATTTAACTTTGCAGTGCTTACATCATAATTAGTACAGGTCCCTGAGATATGCGGACCTTTATTCACTAGCAAATCAAATAATTTATTTAGTGACTATAATTTCTCATTAAATGCTACATTACACGAACATTTGCTATATTTTGACTGAAAACTTCGTGGTTCGACTTCCGAAATTAGATATACGTGGTTTCTCTCGACCCCCATCAATAGCGTATCTCGGAGACAGCCTCTTATTACAATCCCAATCCCAATCGCAATCGCAATCAGAATCCCAAACGAATCCCAATCCCAATCGAATCGCAAACGAATCCCAAACCCAATCGAATCGCAAAGGAATCTTTTAGGGATT
Organism: Anopheles coluzzii; assembly: GCF_943734685.1. Taxonomy (NCBI): domain Eukaryota; kingdom Metazoa; phylum Arthropoda; class Insecta; order Diptera; family Culicidae; genus Anopheles; species Anopheles coluzzii. The sequence goes on along the minus strand of NC_064670.1, from coordinate 57,024,248 downwards.
CAAATCCCACAAATGGGATCCGATCCGATCGAATCTTTCTAGGGATTGAATCTTCGAATCTTCCGAATCCCGAATCTCCCAACGTTTTTCCAGCCAAAAAAAAAATTTGAAAGTTATGCTCCAATGTAACGAAGCAACAGAAAGCAGCACTTCTATATAATTAATTACAAAAAACACTACACTAAACACTAAACAAAAGAACATATTGCTGATTTTATTTTTTTTATCAAAATTTAACGAATCATTTATTTTCATTCTTTGTCTTGGCTACCCATTTTTATCAGCCTATTTCAAGCGTTTACAATTACAATCATGCGCTGTAATTTTCTTATTAAATATATGTGTATTACATTTACAATAAAGTATGCAAAAACGTTGGCAGTCAATTCATTTTCAAATAGTTATATTATTTCGTTATGAGTGTAGTATTCACAGTACAATTTCGCCCTTAGCTTAATCGCACTCAACTTAATCATCCATTTACATTGAATAGCTTATCAAACAAAACAAAAAAGTGTTCAGCAAAAACAGGTGCTTTTTCATAACAAATGAAAACTACCATGTATGCATGTATGCATGCAATTAAGAGTATATATATATATATATATATATATATATATATATATATATATATATATATATATATATATATATATATATATATATATATATATATATATATATATATATATATATATATATATATATATATATATATATATATATATATATATATATATATATATATATATATATATATATATATCTATATATATACACTGTTTTCTATTGTTGAGGTATGGTTGGAGTGAATACAATGAAGACAATAAACATAAATTCTTAAAATTTATCTACTGATCTTCAGAGAAATCTATCTTTAATCATTAATGACAAACTAATATCTATTGAATCATTTGTAGATACCGATCTTCCTCAAAATAGGAGCTCAACGACGTACTCATATCGTTGATGACAAGATTTGACGAAGGATGAGTACTACTGCTGACCAAGTCCGCCGATTCATTCCAATTTTGACAATTTTGAACATATTCTAGGGTTCTTTGATACGTATCTGAACCCATGGCACTTCCTTGATCAGTTTGTCCGATCGATATTCCGTTATCGGCGGTAAGAGACATCGGTAATGGTGCTGGCTGAGGACCTGCGGTTGATTCTCCAAAACCAGTCGGTGTAGATGGCAATGGAGGTGTTTGAAGGCTACTTTCCATTGGCTGCTGGCGTATTTGAGGTGCTGTGTCTATATCTAAGGCTTGTTGCTGATTTTCAATGGTCAATGAAGGATTATTCCTTGACGGTGCCATCGCTACGATCGCGGGCGACATCTGGGACTGACTGATGTCCCCACATTGTATCTCAATGTTCGAAGTTGGATCACCAACTACAGTATTTTGAACGGAGCTGTCATCCGTATTGAAACTAGCGAGGTTAAGACTGAAAGGATTCTTATATTGATTCATTTGCGATTGCGGTTGAATCTGACCACTGCCATTCGGTTGGTTAGGTGCACCATTAGTTGGTTGATTAATGTGAAGCGATCCTTGCATCATCATAGCCAAGCAACAATGATGTGCACTTTGATCTGTTCGGTGATAATATCCTATCAAATTAGAACATGCGATTGGACGATTTCGCCCAAGCGAAGATTGTTTTTGTTGATGTTGCTGAGGCTGTTGTAGGGGCTGTTGCATATGCTGATGCTGTTGCTGCTGAGGTTGTTGCTGTTGCTGTTGATGTTGCTGCTGTTGATGTTGCTGCTGAGGTTGTTGCTGTTGTTGCTGTTGCTGTTGCTGTTGCTGTTGCTGTTGCTGTTGCTGTTGCTGTTGCTGTTGCTGTTGCTGTTGCTGTTGCTGTTGCTGTTGCTGTTGCTGTTGCTGTTGCTGTTGCTGTTGCTGTTGCTGTTGCTGTTGCTGTTGCTGTTGCTGTTGCTGTTGCTGTTGATGTTGGTGTTGGTGTTGCTGTTGCGGTTGCTGTTGCTGTTGCTGTGGCTGTGGCTGTGGCTGTGGATGTGGCTGTGGCTGTGGCTGTGGCTGTGGCTGTGGCTGTGGCTGTGGCTGTGGCTGGTGCTGTTGCTGATGTTGCTGCTGATGTTGTGGGATGTAACAATTAGCTCCGTTAATCACATGGAAGTTGTTATTATCATTTCCGAAGTTCTGGATTTCATTGTGCAAGGTTTGACATTGCACTGGTGGTGTATGTGGAGTGTGCGATACGCTCAGCTGTGATTGTAGTTGCTGTGGCCCATTAGACGAAGGTGGTACCGTGAAATTATTTGTGGATAGTACTACTGCATTATCAGGCACCATCGGCGATAGCATTTGGGGTTGCGGAGTTTGTGGTGACATTATGTTACTCATGACACTGGACTCATCGTTACTGTACTGGGATTGTGGACTCATTAGAATGTTCGTTGTTGTAGTTCGTGGTTGCATAAAGTTTGCAGCCAAGTTAGAGGCAGATTCTAATGGTCCTATTGGATGGTTGTTAATACTCTGCATTCCATTTTCATGCGGAGGATTTGTCCAAGAGCTTCCGCTGGGACTAGCAAGCACGCTAGCTGACGAATTAATTTGGTTGGTTGGATTATTTATATTTGATGATACAGTTTCTCCAGCCATATCTGCAACTTGGTTGAGATACTGCAACATGTCATCTGGTATAACAAGCTTATTTTCTACCATTTCTCCTTCCTCTACTTCGTCCAACACTACTTCCTGATTAGGATGCAATTTACTTGTAGCTGTAGACATCATAGGCTTGTTATTTGCTGTTGATGGTACTGCCGACGTTACAGTACAATTCGTTGCATTAGTGGTGTTTGAGTTTTGTGGGCCTCGAATTGTTGCATTATTCACAGAACCCATCCGACGGTTTAAATACTGCGACCCTAATCGACCAGCCATTGATGGCGCAGCCATTATGTTCGATCCACTAGCAACAGGCTCTGACATACGCCGATCGGTTTGAGCTGTAACGTTTTGCTGATGACCATAAAATCCCATACAATTATTAGTCAAATTGTTCGGTATCGAGTGTCGGGCTCCACTGCCATTGCTATTAGTTAGTCCTCCTCCAGAACTTATCGATCCAATCAACTGACTGTTAGCACCAAACCGCTGCAGGTGTGTTGAAATTAGATGAGAAGAAGGTGGAGGAGGTAAACTTTGCCCCCCAGTTGTAGTAGTCGACATGGAACTTGAACGACGCGAACTACCAGGTGAGATAGGATCATATAATGAAGAGGAATTATAGTAGCTTGGCCGCATAGTAGAATTACTGCTTTGTTGGGATGTTTGGCTACTGCGACGGCTAATGTCGGCCGACCGCATGCTGTAATATGAGCTACTCGTTGTACTGTTATTGCTATCCCGCCTGTTCAACGCCGCAGCGGGATTTAGATATGCATTCATCATCATCATGGTAGTAGATGTGGATGATGGATGCAAGAGTGGACGCATTTGATCGGTCTGTCCGCTCTTGCCAACTGTTGCTGAAGGAAGGGACCCGGGCTGGGGAGGAGGCGTCACACCTGGTTCCATCTTGAGATCAGTTATCTTTTTGTTCAGGTCTCCTAGTCCGTAATTTTGCGTGTTTTGACTGTTAATTTCCGGAATGTTTGACAATGGACTGCTGCTCAGCAAAGAACCTTTGTTGTTGATTCGGGTTCTAAATCGATTCCTTGGATTATTACGAGTCGATATTGCCGCTGTTCCTGTAGGGCCTCCAAGATCAACCATTTCACGAAGTACATACGGCAGATCAGCCACTTCTAGATCTTCATCGACATACGGCCAAACGGGATCATCTATTTCAACGATACTACCCAGTGGCATATTATTCCCGTCGTGATAGTCTTCACCGAGTCCGGCAGTAAGTGCCGATAGTGACATCGGACTGTTAATTGGTGGATGACCGGGAGAATTTGCATCCGATTCTGACTTGATGCTGGGACTGCTCATGCTCGTTGTTTTGTCTTCGCTGTGCGGACTACTGTCGAACATGTGGTTAGATCCTTCACCATCCTCCCCTGGACCATCGCCACCATTGCTACCACCACCGTAATTGTTTCCTTTGTGCTTTTTGTTTGCATAAAATTCAGCGCCATGGACAGTTTTTACGTGTTTACGCAACGAACTGGGATCCGTGTATCTTTTGGTGCATCCTGGGGCTTTGCACACGTATGGTTTCTGTAAATAATAAAGAAAAAAAAAACGATTTTTCAAAGATTTGTTTTTTTTTGAATAACATAAACACATTTAGTAGCAATACAACCCGAACCATTCCTTCTTTAAAAAAAGCAATAAGACAGGACATAACATACCTCATTACTGTGCGTTCGATTTTGATGTTTCGCACGATCAGATGCGTTGCTGAATGCTTTGCTGCATCCGGGATATTCGCAGGTGTATGGCTTTTCACCAGTATGTGAGCGAAGGTGAGTCTTAAGATTTTCCAGTCTTGAATACGCTTTGCAGCACCCTTCAAACTGAAAAAAAAAATCATTGTTTGTGATTTTAGAATTTATTTTAGTAAGTTCGCGTTTTTTTTAATAACTTACCGTACACTTGTGTGGTTTTTCTCCCGTATGGCGACGCATATGTACGACAAGCATGTATTGTGCTTTAAACGGTTTTTCATCACGCGAACAATCTTCCCAGCGACATACAAATGATTTTTTGTTTGCGTGAATATGATCATTGTTAATATGCTTAACTAGCTCGTCTTGTGTATTGAACTCCAAAGAACACTCACGCCAATGGCAATTCGTCTCTATGAAATCGCCTGGTTCATCTTTTGGGTCAGTGGTATCCGCTCGAGTACCATCACGACAACTATTGTCCTCTCCATAAAGTCCACCATCGCCACTTGCATTGCCATTAGAACTAACGTCCATTGCACTGCCAATGTTGGTGACATTGCACTCTGCTCCCTGGACTCCGTTATTCAAATCGCGTTGCATAGGGCTTAGATTAAGTCCTCCATTTTTAGTAGTAGAAGTTGTCGAAATAGTTCCGTTGGTTGGTCCTTGTGTCGATGTAGGGCTTGGAAGATGGTTTGATGTAATCATGTCCGAACAATCTTCTTGTCTATTTGGTTTATGTGAATATACTTGTGGAGCTTCACGTTTAACACGGATTTTCTTTTGTTGGGCGTTACTAGCACTATCAGCTTCGACACGTGTAACTTGTGAGCTAGATGTTGGTTGCTCCTGTCTTTTACTTGACAGGTCGGAAATTTGCTGCAAAGGATAACAAAAAAACTTAAGTTAGATCAGCATAAAATCTGCAACTCTGAGGCAACAATTGTGCTTACCTGTGGTTTGGTCAACGAATGTCCGGCATGAAGAGGATGGTGAGATAATGAAAACATACTAGCTGCTGGCGTATGGTGACCAGGGAGTGAATGAAGAAATCCACTACTCCGTAGGAGATGTTGAAGGTGTGGTGGCATTGCGTTGTGCATACCAAGTGCTGGACTGAGCGCACTGGCCGATAGATGGCCATAGGAACCACTTGTACTACTGCTTCGAGAGGCGTTCACCAGAGATGCTAAAGAGTTTGGAGAGTATCGTATCATAGAACTAATGTCGAATGAATCCGAGTATGGCGATGACGAAAGGGCTCGCTTCCGGCTAACACTAGCTCGTATGCTGCCCGGGCGAGGACTGTTGAGTCGACTAGCTGCATCGATGCTGAAATGAAAATCCGCACTGGCTAGGGAGTTGGCTGGATGTAGATCGGCGATGGCGTTCCTAGCATTGATGTACTCCGATGTCAATCCAAGACCTATTATACAATTGACGCGATTAGAAACAGAAAAAAAAGAAAATGCAAATGTCGGGGCCGTAATTCCGTATCTTTTTTGGAAATGCAGTCGTTTGATGCCTTAATTTCTATTCAACACCATGCTGAGAGTTGGCGTTAACGATCATCAATTCTTTACATGGTTCCACATTAAGCGGCTGTATCATCGTGCTAAGCAACACATTGTGAGTTCGATTGTTACGGTTTTACAACCTGCCGTTGAATGCCCGCACATGCTGCCAAATATGAGTACTCGTGAAATCATTCTCTTATGCATTCTCTATGTGCTCTCGAAAATAACGATCGTGCCGAGAGGACGTAGCTGAACAGCAAAATATTTTCGCTGTGTCAACCTGCACATATCTAATAGAAAATCGAATGAACACCCGAAGCAACCGTAAAAAGCAACTAAATATGCATATCCATTGCCCTATGTGCATTGGAAAGAGCCAGGCGTAATGTGCAACGCACAACAGGTGCGGTGTAGTTTGTTTTGCAATGGGTTTCATGGTGCACCAACATCAATTTCACTAGTGTTCATTACAGCTCGAGACCCCAGGGAAGAGTCTATCGAAGAACATTTTAACGGTGTACATATGTAGCATTAGAGGACCGCATCGTTTCTTAGTCAAGTGTGCCGGTAGGCTCTGCGCTACATTTCCTATTTGGTATTTATTTTGCGTTATAGATAACGCTAGCAAGTAATTCTAGCGTGAACTCATCAACAAGCAATGGCTTCTCAATCTACGTTTGAAGTTTGCAAAAGAGTGGGTCATGTCATAGCATACCTTATAAAAGATGAAAAGATCAAAGCATGCTCTGGATCAAAGCATAGTGTATTAACAGAATTTACGTTATTGCCCCTGTACTCGTGGCACGTTTGTTGATGAAAAGTAGTAGTACGTAAATAATACATTTTAGGGTCATGTGATATAAAGATAGTCCCCAAGACACGCGGTACATGTTTCGGAAAATCGCTGTTTTGTAAGCTTTACAGTTCCGGACATATTGTACTTATTTTAAACATCAACTGATAAAATAAAAAACCTCATTATGATTATACCAACAAAAGGAATTTTTTACTATCCATTACAGGTTACACCATTGCGATTAGGATTTCCAATTCCTTGTCTTGTATTCGAAAAACTATTTGAAAGCGCGCGTCTGTGTAAATTTGCTTTTGCAAGAACTTTGTTTTACACATGTTACACATTATTGTCTTTTGTTGAGAATATTGTACTTAATGGAAAGATACTTTAGAAAAATGCATCACCAACCGCAAGAACGTTTTCTCACTGGGTATGACGGAATCCTCCATCACAGAACGTGGACGTGATGGAACTTATAAATAGGTATCCCTTCTAGTGCCTTTATGTCTCTGCATTGCCTCTTTTTACTCGTTCCTTCGTCTAACTGGGTTCTAATTTCTTGCATAGTACTCGGGCGTTTCGTCAACAGTAGCAGTAGCTGTTTTCTTTCCCCAAGACCTGCTGAGCTACTGTTGTGCGTAGGAGTAACGGGGGGCGTAATTTGTCTGCATTTTATTGTTGTTTTTATTTCATTCAAATGTTTTCCTGTATGAACTAGGGGTATGAAAAATGTTGTCTTCGAAATTGCTCCCTGACGGTAGACGAAGAATGTACGTATCCGTACGTCATCCGGCATAGCAGCGTAGCAAAGGAGTAGTGTGTTTTATGAGTTTTTTGAAACAATATTTTTACTCTCCTCCCGGTTTCTGAGCCAGCGATCGTCGCTGTATGTGCTACTTCCGAGCGAGGTTTAATACAAGTGAAAATCTACTGACAACCAATCAAAAAGGGAATAGTGGGAAAGGGTGTAACGACAATATGGGAACCTTCGTCATTTGGTGGTTAAAAAATACCAGCCACAACTACATCCAACTTTTCATATACTGCCAGGAGAGGCATGTTAAAACAGCACGTATGTTGTATTCAAGAGCGGTTACAATAATCGATAGGCCAAAACAACAGTGATTGCGATGCCAACGAGTGCACCGACACAGGTATATTTTTAACAGCTAATGGAACCATTAGTGTGTACACGGTACGTTGCCAATCATATACTGACATGCTGGTGTTGACTGTTTGTAGTCTTTCTACAACGAACATTTCCGGCCAGCACGCCAAAGAGACAAAATCATCCACCAATTGGATATTCGAATTTAACTAATATGACAAGCATTCCCACCTGGCGTGACAAAGTTTTCGACATGTGCCGTTTAAATTATGACAATAACTATCCTTACCGTGTAGAGACGCCGAAGCGTGTTGCAACGAGTACAGGTGTTCCATGTAGCCGGGTATTCTATAGGCGGGATGAAAATCGCTTGGATGTGGTACTGGTACGGAGTGGATGTTGGTCTGTCCAGCAGAAGGACCCACGGTCGTTCCAGTGGTGCCGTTTGGCGTAGGTAGTCCTGGACTGGATGTGCCTGTTCCTGCTGCTGTCGGTGAATTTCCGTTGCCGATTGGAGTTGTACCGGCACTGCAAGATCTCTCACCATTTCCTTTTAACGAAGCACCAGAAGTAGCCGGAGGCGAAATGGTTAACGGAACTACAGTTGCTGGAGCAGGCGGATGTGGAGATAATACTGTTCCGCTACCTTGTGCAACTTCGACGCTAGCAACGGCCGCAGCGACAGCCGCACGACGTGCGCTTAAAAACTGTAGTTCTGCAAAATTTGCATTACTTGCCAAGCTGTAAAGAAATCAATAAACAGAGAGAAAAGCAGAGGAAAAGAATGAGATTCACCGCGAAATCTTGAATCATAACATATCTCACTGTGGCAACGATGGTCTTTGGTTTTACGACACAGCGTAATAAGAAACATACATTACATATTCACGTGTATATGGCGATGTGTTTGTTTACGCACGTATAGTCCATTGTGGCACAATCTTTGCACACAATCTGTATCACAGTTTACAGCAATGGTTTCGCTGATATATGCAGTGTCTTAAGTTCCTACGAAAAACTTAGGCTGCATCGGAAAAACGAAAATCTTAACAAAGTAATAGCCAACTTTCAAACGTAAGGGTTGCGGATTTTGCAACAATATCAATGGCTAAACGTGTTGCTGGTAATGTTTAGCTGAATAAGATCATACCTCCCTCGTCCGTCGTCATGTTATGGCAATTACAGTTTTTTAAAGCTCATGCTTATTTCATGTTCCACAAGATGATACCAGATAACTCCGTATTCTTTCTGGAAAATTATCGCAAACACACTGCGATCATTTGGATTGGAGTTCTCTATATTGAAATGAACGAATGAAATGTGAAAGTTTCCATCAAAGTAAATATAGTAACCGTCAGATTAATTCTAAATTAATTTAAAAGATATCTATCACACGCGAGAAAGTGAGCCACGTCCTCCAGATATCCAGATATCAATGCGCACGTTAACATATTTATATTATTTTTACATTAAACTAGACTATAGATCTGCAGTAAGTCAATGGATATAGAATAGTAACTAAATGAACCGTGATAAATGGGCTACTAATGACACATTTCACATAGATTACTATTTTATAAAAAAGACGGTTTATGTTTGAAACAAATACATGAAAAAATGTATTATTGACCATGTTCACACAAGCGCTAGAGCATAAAACAATACGGTTTTTGTTTTTAATTTACTGCAGAGTCACTGTTAAAAAAAATGTTATTTAAACTTCCGCAAAGAAACGTTAATTTTGTAGTATCGTTTTCTACGTGATGATCTGTCGTGAAGGTCAGGATGTCACCACTCGGAAATGAACTATTTCAGGAACAACCGTAGAAAACTGTTGCAACATCATTCAACATTTTAGAAGTAACATGTAGAAGTAGAAGACCAGTTTAGGGAATATTGCGTTAAATACATTATGTTTGGTGGTCTAAATAACTGAAGGGAAGTCTAAAGTTTTTTATGAAATTTCCGGTGTAGCGGTATCAAATTATTGGAGCGGAAGTTCGGTTAGCACGACGAATCTCCCTGAATCCGCGATTCTGATAGAGCGAGCTTAATGTACGTGGAAAACATATCGTGTAAAAGGAAACCTCACGATCTTTCGCATACGGATGACGCTGCATAGTACTGGGAACAACCGAGGAAGGAAGCTCTCGAATTTCGCATAGTCTTACCATCATTCATAAACCATTACAAAAGTCGAAGGAACCCGTAGCGTTCATACGTGCTAGCCTAAACTATCAGAATGGTGGTCTGCAATAACTAACAGCGAAAGTACCATCACGGTATACACTACGCCAAAGTAAACCTTTGGGCTGCAATCTGATCTTTCTTTTGTTCAAATCGGTAAACTTCATCTACCAGCACCATTGCGCATCACCGATTCACTTGCCATCATACACAATGAACCTCTGGATTCTAAGCCATTGGTTTGGTGAACTGAATAAAACAGTCTACCGTAGGCGGGATGTACTCACTATAGTGGTACATTGTTTAAGTGCTGGAAAAGTTCATTATAATGTGAAAAAATTATACTATGCCAACCAACATTTTAATGCAGTTGCGTGCAACTAGCATAAGAAAACTAATCACGATTTTAATAAACAGTAAATAACCCAACTAAAACTTGTGAAAGCGGTTAGCATATCCTGAAGACCTATTTTATTTACTATATTGATTTTACATAAAGCAATGTAGAAAACATATTTTTTGTAGTTAACAACTATCATATCATTTAACATATTAACATATTAGTTTAATATATTGGAATAAAAAAAAAAACATTTATTTAGCACATGATTATTAATTTGTCCCCTCATAACACTCAGAGTCCAGCTGGTTTTATAATACATAGTGTATGTAGACTAGCTGTTGAATCTGTTACCGCGCGGCTACATGAGTGTGAAATATACAACGAAATGAACTATTTGACAGAATATCTGACAGGTACAGCTAAAGGATTGGGGGAGTCACAACATCCGCTTTCAAAATTATATTAAAAATAATATCTTCTTAAGCGGAACATTCCCTAATTGGAAGAAATTATGAACTGTAGACTGAAAATTGACGAAGTACTCGATATTGAAGTTTTTTTACGATTTTGTGCACGTTATTTGTTTACATTGCACATCAGTTAGTTGCTGTGATGTTTTATCCGTCAGTTATTTCGGCTTTCAAATACAGTGAACCCTCTCTTATTTGAGAGGCGATGGGACTGTCGAATAAGAGAGGTTTTCAAATTACAGAGGTGGAAAGTGAATGAAAGGTCCTTCCAAACAAGAAAGAGACAGAACATTTAGTATGCAGCCTTAACTGTTGCTATAGGAAACTGCGAACAGGATTGCCAATTTGAGCATACATCATTCAATAACCATGGCAACACCATATACAAATAAGAGGGACACAGATTTCAGAGGTTTTCCAAATTAGAGGAACAAAAATGTACTGGAAATTAAGGGACTGTGCAAAATGTTCAAATAAGAGAGGTTTTTCAAATTGGAGAGGTGTCAAATAAGAGAGGGTTCACTGTAGTTCATTTCGCTGTATATTACACCTCATGTGTCCTCGCGGTTAGACAAACTATTTTCAGTGCTTACTACGTATGTAATCTTTAAGTTAAGCGATCCGTTTCTATATACATCAAAGTGTATTTAGACCAGGTGTTCTCGTCACATACAAATTGACAACTAATTTCGGAAATAAAAAAAGCTCCTTTTGATAGAATGGGTGAAATGAATTTCCATAGGAATGGTTCGCTTTGTTCTTAGCAACACAAACGTAGTACACATTGGTGTTCTCATCGACGGCATTACAGTCCGAAGCACTAGTTGAACTTCGATTGCCTGCCAACTATTGAATATGTGCTTTTATTTGGCACGTTTTTCCATACAAAAAAATATGAAATTTTTCTCGGCATGCCATGAGATTTTTGTTACTTTTTCAAAAACCGGTTTTTTCATACAAACGCATGCTTTTTAATTGAACTGTCAACCAACTATCGAGCGTTCAACTATTGCATTCTGACTATAATCACTGTATGTTTGATTTTTTGTGCTATTGTTAATGTATTCCAAACAAAGCTTAACTCGAGTATCCGCGTTTGCCGCATCGCGATCGAGAGTTTTAACTTAAAAACGTTTAACATATCGGTAATTAAAATTCAATTCGGTAATGTTTGGACACAAAACTCATCATTTGTTAGCGTTCAGGCTGTCAGGCTGCCAATTTATATCTTTTTAAGGTGAAATGAATGAAATGAAAAGATAATATGTTTAGCAAATTTGAACAATTTCCTATAAAAACTGCAGAAGAATCGTGTACATATATATAAAAAGGTAAAGAAAGGTCAAACAAATAGTGTGGTATAAAAATGTTATACATAAACCACTTAAATTCTTACTTTCGGCTATAAAATAAATCAACCTTATTAAGCGGATGCAATTTGTAATCAGATAGTAGTGAAATTGTATATTGAACTGAATATTGGCCAAAATAATAATTCGTGCATTAGCTCTTGGTCACGCCCACCCCAAATAAATCATCTTAGCTGTTTCCAGAGATACACAAAGCCAGCCAAACGTACGAGTTGTATATCGAGAGCTAAGACAAACGCCTCCCACTCTCGGAACGATTTATGTATAAGTTAGAAATCTCACTACATAAAAGTACATTTTCACAGAGCGCTCTCAAATCACGAACACATAGGCGAGAGCAACCAAAGTGGAATGATTTGAACGAGATCAATCGAATGTGCTATGAATCTCACCTGAGCGAATCGATCACTTTCAGTTGTGCGATCGCTTAATTTTCTCTCCGCTTCAATACAACAGCTACTGAAGTTGCCGTTGTTTTTATCTCAATAGCTACCGAACGAATACGACCATGGACTCGTTGGATGGGCACTGACGTATTCGAACCCGAACGAAACACAACACGTTGAATTGAGAGAGGAATTGAGATAATGAAGAGAATATGCTTTTTCAAGGCAAGATTGCATACGATCGCTTGCTTGATGCGCTGTTAAAAACATATTTATTGGCAATCATACCGTCTTCACGAACCGGTCAACTGACAAGACTAAAACACGAAAATTTAACATCAAATAATCACATCACCCTTCGATTGTATGCCAATTCTGTTTGCTTTATCAAAATTTAATGATATATTTATTCATCTACTCTACTTCATCTACTATATATTCATCCACTGCTCCTGCAAACTGAATGTAAACAACACTGTGGTCAATATAGCCTAGTTGTTTAATAAATTTAATTAGTAGATCAATCTTCTACGTGGCGTAGCGTCCTACGAGGCTTGAACCCTTTGTAAGTATGTTGTTAAGTCGTACGAGTTAATGACTGTACCACTGGACCACCCAAGTGATCAATATTTATGTTTTTCGATTTTGAAATGCTAAGTAAAAGGAGTAAGCATACTTCATGTAAAGCAAAAAGGACGCATAATATATGATCTTAACAAACAAATAACACATTTACGAAACGAAAGGTTCGAACTTTTAGGCTTTGGTATAATCAATGCATAAAAACTGTACAAAAATATGAGCTTCGTAAAATTACCATCTTCTAGCAAATCACTTACTTGGCCCTTTATGGCTGGCTTCTGTTAGTGACACAGATACTGCAAGAGTACCGTTTTTTTAAACAGAAGATTTTTAAGAGAATCATCAAGAGTGAAAGGACGGGGCACAGCTAAAAAACAAATAACCGTTACGAGTGTAATCGACTGTACTGCGAAGAGTCACGTAGTTGATTTATTTGGGTAATCGTCTAAATTACAGGGTACATAGTAGTACAACCGACGATAAACGGTAGATACACAAACAGAAGAACAATAATTAGTGAAACAAACGATCGTCAGACAATGACCATCGTATTTGGCAACACGACAATTGTACTACGTACTCCCATTTCCTCCGGCTGATCTAATCGAAGGGCACACAAGGCCATTTGTGAAGTTGTTTAAATACGCTTGTTCGTTGTTCTTGTTGAATATGTCACTCTTGCCAAGACTACGCGAAACTACCAACAGAACATAAATTACACCTCCAAACGACATTGGACCTCTTTGTGTGTGGGGAGTTGCGATGGTGGTTAATCAGAGACGTCCTCAGTCTGCAGGACTCATGTGCGAAAAGGGCGCAGAAAAACCTTCAGCGACATTTCAACCTACAAACTCTGTATCGAAATCATGCCTGTGCGCGCATTCCATACCACGCGCATAATAAATTGTCTGGAGAGTGCGTTTGCTTGTCGCTGCTGTCTTGCCTTTTTACACTGGGCATGATGTTTGTGTGTGTTTGTGTGTGCGTGCGTGTGTGTGTGTGTGTTCTAGCCTGTACTTTATGTTGGCCAACGTGATCAAACAGGGTGATGATGTGTGGTAAGAAAAAAAAAAACATTCACGGTGCAACAACATCCGCACATGACGACAACATCGTTGACGGCTATCGAGTGTCTTTTTAGGATGAGAGATTTTTTTTAAATTGTGTTGCGGTCGTCTATATCCCATTGATTGAAATAGTGTACGCTAGGAGGAAACATTCATATAATACAAATGATCTAATGAGTTGGTGCAACGAATCATATCTACATATGTTACCAGCGTTTACCTTTTATTTTTTTTGTGCTGCGCATATATGACTATGAACAAGCAAACACTCTAGACATAGTGCAGGGTAAAACGTCACAACCATCTAACGTCTCTGTTCCTGAGGTCACACTGTTAATATTAAATTATAGTTAAATAGGTATCATACGGTAATGGAAGAAATTAAGCAATCATGGGCCAACGATTACCATCTGCGCATCATCGAATCTAATATGCTCTGACCAATTATCTCACTGATCGCTCATATTTAAGCTGTAATGCTATAAAAAACTGCTTTCAAGTAGGTAATTTGATTCTTTTTTTTCAGATCATGCGCTTTCTTTCGTTTAAATGCACCTTTGGTTGTAACCGTAGCCGCAAAAGCCACTACATCGTGTGGAAAAAAGAGTCAATTTGTAACACATATCTTCTTGAGCTCAGTTTGGTTACACAAAGAAGGAAGAATCTTTGGCACAACAACCATTGTCGGTGTAGGCCTGTGTATACCACTAGTGGGGTTGCCTTTCAGTAACTTATTGATTACCCATAGCAGGATAGTCAGCCCTACATATGCGGGCATCGGGTCTTGAAACCATGACGAGCATGTTGTTAAGTCGTACAAGTTGACGACTATACCACGAGACCGGCAGACACACAATCATCGCCGTCCATCTGGTCTACAAAAATCAGGTTCCGATTTTTCCCATCGTCGATTATTCAATTTCATAATTCCGTTCGTTGTAGAATGCTCGGAAACAATAGTGGTTTACGGTTCGCCAATATGATTGGTTTTTTACTGTGTATCTTGTGTCTGAATACAGGATGGCAAGCTATCATCGCTACCATCGACACATCCTATTTATGATAGAGTGGTTCAAACGAGGTGTTGAAATGGGTGTCTTGATTTGGCGCTAGTTAGTCTTTTGCTCCCTACGGTACTGACTCATTTGCGGTTAACCACCGTCGTGGACGTTTTTCTTACCGCCTTTTGTATGAAAAACGTGTGATACATGCTTCCTACCCGCGTGCTGATAGAGTTTCAAAGATCCAACATAACGGATAGATTAAATTTCATTTGTCGTCTAGCAATTCACTCGTTTGTTTTTTGTATGCCTACGACAGCAACAATAATGTGAGATCACTTGGCTGAGTTTGATAAGTGTAAAATAGATGCAGTAAGATAAATAAAAAAAAGTTACTTCAATGACAGCAAGTTCATAATACAGGTTATTCTTACGTAAAGTGTGTAACATTTAAATCAACTCCAAATATTCCATCCACCCTAAATGAAACTCTTGTAACGTGTTTTTCTGTAAGCTCAACTAAGCTACAACTGTGAAAGGTAGACATGCTATAACGAAGGAAGCTTATTTTTTACTAGCTTTTGTCGTTTTGACTCCAGTGAGCATGACACACTATTCATGTTACTGCTGGCGGTTTTCGTCTAATAATTGATTAATTACAATTGCTTTGGGTGCGCTTTTAATATGCGCTGAACTCGAGCATACATGTTTTTAACCAGTGTTGGGTTTTCTTTCCTCGGAAGCGTCGAAGGGTTTAATAAACACAACGTAAAGAACGTTTTATTTTTTTTTTGCTTGAAATTGTATTACGAACAACATTAGGGTAGATAGTGAGATTGATGGTCTGTGGCCAGATTCGTTGGCACGTGGTGGCGAAGACCGCGGTTGAGTATTATCACAAGTGGCAGATCTTATAATCCAGCACGGCGTTCATTTCATCCATTTGTTCCTTTGATTTAGAAACTACGACGGATATACATAGACCATGATACGAGCTTCGATTCGATATGGTATTGCAGTGGTATATATTCCATCCAAACCGACGTCTGATTGTAATGTTGATGTTACATAGCAGATTGCCGACCAACGAACGTAGCACGAATTGATGCAAATAATGAAAGCAAATAAAGAGCACATCAATTCACTCTGTCTTTCATTCGCGCTGCCGCACACTCTTGCCCTTCTAGTGTGTATGATATCAAGGCAGCAGACAACAGCAAAAGCCTACGACACACTTCCGCACCAAGGCCTCACGCCCGGAATCATACGGCAGACCAGTCTTTTCAATCTGCTCCGATACGCTCGCGTATGCACTGCCGTTCCCCTTTCCATCTATGTCGCCCATCTTTACCTCACCGTACTAAACACCATGTGCAGTTCAATTTATTGCAAAAGTTCCTCTGGGCCTTTGCTGCTTTGCGAGAAGACGAAGAAAATGCAAACTACCGTACTCATTCGCGGCAAGATCTGCCACAGACTCGGTTCAACTCGATCCCGCTACAAGTTGACTGGAGTGTCGTGGTAATGTGACCAAAACAGAAATTATCTGATTTATTATTATTGCGATTTATATGATCAGTTTCGTTTAGTCGTTCCCCGTTCCAGCCGGAGCTGCACATTTCATGATACATGCTCAGACACTGTTACATACATAAAAACTTCAACACATCCTTCCAGCGAATTTGATTTATTATTATTGCGATTTATATGATCAGTTTCGTTTAGTCGTTCCCCGTTCCAGCCGGAGCTGCACATTTCATGATACATGCTCAGACACTGTTACATACATAAAAACTTCAACACATCCTTCCAGCGAATTGCATTTCTGATAGAACGCTATTAAACGGTTCAGTGCGTATTCATTACAGCTATACCGCTATTGCTTATGAGCTTCTGCAAATTTCAAAGACGACAAATTGATAATTCGTCCATGGTCCTACATTAGATGCTGGAAGCATGAGTTCTCACTTAAATAAGTTGTTTTTTTACGTTTACGTTAAAATCTTAAAATTCCTTGTAACATTTCCGTGTGTGATAACTCGATATTAGTTCTCTCAAATATCGTATACTGATACAACTTTGTGATTGGGAACATTCTGCTTTGGATGCGAATCGAAATATTTAAAAAAAAGTCCAACCACGTATAACGTCACAAATGCCTCGATCTTGCATCTTTTCTTTAAACCTGATAAACGTATGTTTCCGGTGTTATCGACCTTTTCGATGCCGAGTTTGGAGAAGAGAGGCAGCTAATCGAGCTCTCGCGATCAATGAGACTGGTCCTGTCTTTTCAATGGATGATATCTCTCAGTTCCCATGGTGAGCTACAAACTACCCCTTTCGAAAACGTACAGTGGGATACACTGTCAAATGGATCGGAAATCAAAAATAACTCCTTCAAACTGACGAACACAACAACAACCACATTTTACGGCGCCGTCCCATTACTTTTTCCGCCCAATTAGAAGTTCTGTTTAATTCCGTATTCGGCTCCCGGATGAGCACCAGGCTGAAATGTCTCCATCCTGCCGGAAGGGTTCTGTCTGCCCTTTGCAACTATCATCGTGCACCGTTCGCTCACATGGATTGTTTTCGTTTGACAAATAACACACTAAACAATTGCGACCAAATGGAAAATGTCTGGAAAACGATGGTGGGCGATGTTTTACGTACTAGTAATTTTGGGTAAATTTCGAATGTTCTATATATGCATATTTGTCTGATAACTTGTTTCATTCTCATCATACACTTTCAAAATATCAAAAGAAGTCAATTTATAATTTACTGTAACTTTATCGTGCGTGTTTGGCCCAACAACCGTAACAGGAGGAAAGGGGGTAAATTATTAAACCAGGAGTAAAAGTAAACACAGAAAATTTGAAAAATATCAACTTTATATGATAAATGTAATTTAAAACATCTATTTCTGAGTAATTGATGCACACCATACATGTATCATAGTTAATAAGTAAAATTATAAACTTTTTACTGATGTAACATATTCAAAGACTCTTTACTTTCTATTAAAAAAAAAAGAAATTAAAAAGGAAAGGAAAGATCAAACGTGCCGTAAGCAATGGTATAATACGAACAAAAAAAAACTACCAGGCGTATCCAAAACCAATGTCCAATGACCAATGTGTATTGTCATAAAAAATGCACTCTCGAAAAGATTTAATTTACATATACGAGTTAATCAATTTGAATAAGTTGTCAGGAATTGAAAAAAAAAAAAATCATTCTCTTTCATTTCCTCTTTTGCATCTTTGGTCATTAATTGCTGTTCTTCTTTGGTAGAATTTTGTATGAATGGTACTAGCAAAGAACACTTTTTTGATTTTCTTCTTCAGGTTTCTTTGATTCTTGGTTACGTTCCATTCAATCCAGCTGATTCTGCAATGTGGTGTTTCTATTTCAATCTTATTGAATCGTTAATACTTTCCGGTTTCAATAGACAGCCCAACTTTCTTCTTCTTTGGCCCAATAATTGCTGTCGGTCTAGGCCTGCATTTACCACTAATGGAAGCGACTATCATTGGTCCATGCGGGGCTTGAACTCATGACGGGCATGGGCATGATGTTAAGTCGGATGATAAAACGACTTTACCACGTTTTTTTAATAGACAGTCTAAGAGAAGTAAAAATCGCATGTCGTAAAAACCTTGCGGTCATATTCAAAAAAATCAAAAAATCCCTGCAGGTTAAAAAATCCAAAATCTTTAATCAAACTTTAAATATTCAATGATTTCTTGGTGTTTTGGGAAGAAATTTAGGAACTCGATTTGATTCTAACAAAACATATCAGACCATAAGTTTTATGAATTCATGGTTTTGCCGGCTACTACACTGTGATACAACAATTTAAATAAATTATGTTAATAATGTCGTTTACGACCTCAACTGTATTTTTATATGAAGTATGATTTTCAAAGAGAATTCGATAATAATATCTTCCGATTGGAAATATTATATTATTTCAAATAAATGGAAACATTATTTCAAATAATAGGAATACAACTTTTTAAATCAACTTCATACCTGATATAATTAAAATCCATGATGGCATGTTTCAACACAATATTTATGTTTTTCGTTCTACATGTAGATATCAGCGCATCGATTTCTAACGTCAACAAATGATGAAGCGATCATTGGGATGCAGATTTTTCTCGAATTTAATGATCTTCAGCCGTGGCAAATCGATCGAGCGGGACTCTAGCATGCTAAGCAAATGTTACCTAAAGAAATCGCACAAGATGCTAAGCACAAGTTGAAAAAGGCGTGCACGCCCTTACTCACATACCAATCACTGAATACTTCTGGATACCCATGGTCAGGACGTTTTCTAAAAGAGTGATTTTAACAATCAAGTAGATCGTCGCTCCTCCCTAAAGTCGCAACGCAGATCCACGATGTAATCTTCAATGTGGTCTGCTGGTTAAACCGGAGAAGATTGATTGGATGAAAAAGCTCTTAATCCTGACCAACGCTCCTCATAAGGGTCAAGAAATAGAGATACACGAGAAGAAACTGTAGGAGCGGGGAATTGTTGGTGAGCTTGACGGCCGAGCCCGATAAACTTGATCGATCACTTGGAATTGCTGGAATAACAGATGTCAAATTAATAATTTATTGATCGCTCACTCCTTTCTTACAGCTGGATAGCAGTGGAAGACGTACCACAGTGCGGTATTTTGCTTTTTCAAACAGCGGTTGAATGATCGTCTTCAAATCTTATTTGCAATTAAACCGTATAGTCTATGCCATGTATTGGGTTGATGTTGATGAAAAGAACATAGGAAAATTAGATATGTTATAACCATTATCCAATAACGAATTCATATTCCACTACTTGCTACTATTTAAGCCAGAAGGAATTAGATAATACATATTTCACCAATCGAAATAAAAATCAACGTCTTAAAAATCGTTAAATGAATTCCTAAAAAATAGATATATTAATCAATTATACTAAAAAATGGATTTTGCTCACAATCCCTGCCCTACGAAAACTGGTAATGAAAACTGCTAAAGAATACTTAAATTACCAGAATATGTCGAATTAGGAATTTTATCGAGTGATCTCTGTAATCCGTTATTTGATTCCATTCTTGTAAAACTCTGTTCTGCGTAGAAAGTCAAGGGAAAACAGTATACTATTCGCCTGGATTTTTTAGCTTTTCACAACGAATGTTAATCCATGCCAGGGACTCATACCGGAAATAGTGAGGAAAGAATCGTCTATGAAACCCACGTTCGAGGTACAAGGGAAGCGTTAACTTGTGATGGTCTTTTTACTTTTTCCGCTTCATTTGTGCTACGTTAACACGCAGAAATAACAGGTAATGGTCCGTGTCGATCTGCTGGCGGAAAAAGACGGTTCGTGGTCCTCATTTCGGTTGGGGCAAGTTATTGGTCACCGGCAAAGACGTAAGCCTGTTTTCTGTATCAGTCGAATAGCACTTCGGGCGGATTCATTCGCCGTAAACTAAAACATTAATCATCGTCGCTGGATCGAGGCAATACTGAAATGACGATCATACGAATCGCCCTATTCGAGGGATTTGGTTACAGCAAAGATAATCAAAACGCATATTCTTACTCTAACACGAATGAGTTTCGATGACAACAAACATCAAAAACAAGCATCCTACGGAACCAATGTCATACATTCAATATGCATACAGCTGCATGAGTATAATTCCTCTTCTTCTTTTTGGCTCAACAACCGTGGTTGGTCAAGGCCTGCCTGTATCACCTGTGGGGTTGGCGGCATTTAATGACTTTTGGGTAACCCCCCATAGCAGAATAGTCAGTCCTACGTATGACGGCACGGTCTATTTGGGGCTTAAACCCATGACGGGCATGTTGTTAAGTCGTACGAGTTGACGAGTTTACCATGAGACCGGCTTTGAGTATAATATGAGGATATCAAACACTTGATATGTTTACTCCAACATCCAACATTAAAAATGATATAATGAAGAAAAGTAAACCATGGTTGTGCTAGACATTTAAATCGACACTTATTAACCCTTTCAGTGATTTACCCGAGCGAGACTAGGGCTGTGCTTTTGTTCTCCGTTTCGATTCAATCGTTGTTTGGGGCAGGGGAAATGAGATAAAACAACGATAATGACGCATATTGCACACCATCTTTTGTGTAATGCAACGGTTTGCAAAATGGGAAAAACTTTTTGTCATTATTTCATTAGGGGTTTGTGCATTAGTTTTTAATTGTAAGATTGTTAAAGCTATAAGGATGAAACACGGGACATGAAGAAAACTGAAGCTTCGATTATCGGAGAAAAATTCCAAATTATTCGTTCCCTATTTATTATTTACTATTTTAAACTAGGCCAAGACTTTTTTTTGTTTCATACCTGTGCACAAGATTCAATTAAATCATTTCCATCATTTGTTACAAAACATGTTTAACATATGGTATATGTTCGAAACGTAGTGGCGGATCAACACGAGAGGAAGCCCTCAGCGGCCACAAGATTATAGGCATTTCTTAAGTTAAGAGCAAGAAGTTCTATGAGGTATTCTAATGCAGAGAATTTAATAGTTTTCTTTACTTCTCCACGCCACCGCTTAGTTTGTGTACTGTTAAATCCGTCCTTGTTTAAAAATTAAATGCTTAGCATTTTAAATGTCTTAATTATTTGAATCCAAACGCATGACCCTTGATCACCTACGATCACCTTGACATGAGATAAAATTATTAATATACCATATACCAATCCGTGGCTTAATGCAGAAATTTAATGTTATTCATCGTTTAAATATGGGTTTTCAACACATGTTTTCAATAGAATTAAAATTAAAACATAGAACAACATGAAATTGTTGCTTTACAAATCGTCTGTCATATAGAAAACCGAACGGTCACCGAATAAACGGAACACTGCAATGAAATTTGCGTAGCTACTGCAAAATCCAAACGTAGCTGAAAACGATTCAGTCGTAGTTGACCATTATCATGGATCGCAATCCATAGCCACTGGTTAAATATTCAAAGGGAGGTGAGAACAGGTATAATTTCTGGTGTTTTAATAGCCTAAGGATGCGTGCAACTTATTTAAAAAAAAACAACGCATGTGATTTGTAATTCCAAGGAATTCGTTAAAAGAAGGTCATACAATACCATTCCTGGGACTAATTCCAAACCCATGTTGAACCATATTGGAATTTTACAGAACTCATTCTGGTGCTGGGCCTGATTCCAATCCCATATCGGTGATAGAATTAGGTCCGTGGTGTTAACAGAAGTGGTTCACAAAAAAGGTGTATTTTTGAAAGAAAATTACTATACATATCATGCAATTTCTTCCCATAATCAAGATTTAATTTTCAACAGGCACGTCTAGAATAAGTTTTAAATACCTTTTTGATTGAAAACCTTGTAACTAATTCAATAAAATTTATGCGCTCAATTGAGGTAGGCCGCGACAAATGTATTTTCAAAGCCAATATACCCGCGATCCTAAAAAGGTTGGAGAGCACTGCTTTAAATGATCCTGACACCATACCGGTCGAAACCCTGTAAACCAAAAATTAGGCCCATGTATGAAAAAAAAAATGAATTCTGAAATTACCTTTCAAAACACTCAAAACTAAGTCGGCGTTGCTTTTTCCATAACCAAAGCGGTCGCCATTGTATGAATGTAATGAATCCAAGCTACCGATGGCAAGAAACGCTAATCAGCCTTCACTAGAATTTTATAATAGAGAATCTAATTCATATTCTTGATAGGACCTAACTGAATACAACAACTTATATAATCAAAGTCTTCTTCTTCTTCTTCTTCTTCTTCTTCTTTTTCTTTATATTATTGTTGTTTAGCTTACATACATATTGTGTCACACCATCCTGTAGAGGGTTACTAGGCTTAAAAAATATCTAATCATAGTTTGAATATGTTCAATCACTTGGTAGAATGTTTCAAACCGATTTGGCTGTGGTATTTTGCAAATGACCTTAATCCATCTAATTGATTTCAATAGATTAAAAAGCTCAATTGCAACTCAAATTCAGAAAAAAATTATTTTACAATTCATGTACAAACAAACTTATGTTTTTCAGCCATTTCATTATATTTATTTCATAGCAAATTGCTCTGTTAATTGTCAATAGCTGATTTAACTGTACCTTAGACATTCCATTACTACAAATTCCAGAAAGCAGATAGGGGAAGTTATAGTTATAGCAATAAGCTTTGTGCACAGACAGAACATAAATTAAATGTTACTGTATCATGGGAGATGCTTACTACTAGTACTACAACTAGTCGCTTATAAACGAAAAATAATTAGGTATTTGTGAAACATTTGCGTTCAAATTAAGTTTCTGCTTGCTCCAGCAATTTCTTGCTATTATGAGGTAGAAACCAAACAATAGTATCACTTGACTTCTATTATCTTTAGTTTTCCATCATTCCCCATCCTTAGTTCTTCCATCTCTTTTATTTATTATGATATGCAATTGATGAAATCATCAGCTTTTCAACCTGGACAACGATTGTCAGATTGGTTAGAACAACGTTTGTGTGTCTAATCAATATATAGACCAATCTTCAAGAAAAAATGGAAAACTTCTTATTCTGAATGTAGAATGCGTAAACTAGATTTTGGAAGAGCCACGAAAGGACGATTAAAACAGGAATCCTGCCCGTTCGTATTTGTAGCATTCGGTAAATCTATCCAATAGACCACCGAATCGAGTAGGATAATGCAGTGATTCTTCTTCTTCTTCTTCTTCTTTGGCTCAACAACCGATGTCGGTAAAGGCCTGCCTGTACCCACTTGTGGGCTTGGCTTTCAGTGACTAATTGATTCCCCCCATAGCAGGATAGTCAGTCCTACGTATGGCGGCACGGTCGGTTTGGGGATCGAACCCATGACGGGCATGTTGTTAAGTCGTACAAGTTGACGACTGTACTACGAGACCGGCTTAGCAGTGATTAGTTTCACCTTTTAAGTAACTTTATTTTCGAAAAGTAATGCTATCTTTTACCTGTTTCTACAGACGAATTACTAAATCAACTACAGGAAACAGTTTCATAGAAGCACCAGAGACGCATATGGGCGAACATCGACTGGGAAACTTAAGCTCACAATCAACATTTTAATTAAGCAATTTGTATGTGTTCCCTGGTTCCCTGGTATGTCTGGTGTCAAAAAATCCTGATTAACATACATTTTTACCTTTTTCTAAAGTAAAGCGTCGGTTTCCTATACCAGGCTCGACATCAATAACTCCACATAACCAATGCCAAGAAGATATCACGCACACAAAAGTAAGTCCCATCCAAAACCCCGACTAACACACAAAAAGCCTTCTACCGAATCCAAAAATAATCATCATTCCGCTTTTGTGCTTTGCGCCGTTTAGAGGACGTTTTTTTATCTATGGGCAGTTAACATTTGGTTTAGCTTTGCCGCTGTTGACCGGTTCCGTCGAGTGCGATAGGAATTATCTTCCCACATTCCTGTCACATAGTAGAGTAGGAGAAGAAAAGCTAACACGCATCTAAGCTACCTATTCCTAAAATTTATTTTGTATGATTAGCAACCCCAAACGGAAGGTTCGGAATAACACAAGAAAAAAAACTTAACAGCTTCTACAACCAAAAATATCTTCATTCGGAATGTGGCCAGAAAGCAACCAACGATTTGACTGCTTTTTCATTCTATTAGAGTACTGCTACTATGTCTACATTGACTTTATGCCTGCAATGGCTCAGGTAGGTTTACAAAACATTGTAAATATGATGCACTAGGAAGATGGATCTTGGAGGCACAGCAAACGGTGGATTGTTAAAGCTCCTTTCGCTGAATTTTTAAATAAAACTGTAAGAATAAGACCTAGACATATATGGCGTGAGACGTGTTTCAATTAGGCTCAAGGCAGTGCCAACCACATATATCGATCCCAATCCTAAAACATTCCAATTTTAGTATTTCAGTACATAAGCATAGGTTTGTCAATGCAATCTGCGGGATTCATTTATTAGCCGTACTTAAAATCCAGGTTGGATGCAATTGCCAAACTTTGAGGTTTTACTATCGAGATTGTCTAATTAGTTCTAGGATTTATCAAAGTATAGGATAATGGAAAACATTTAAAAACTTTTAGTACTTTGAGGGACAGCTGTCGCCAGTGTTATCACAGCTCTGCTTTATCTTTGGTTATTTTGGCCTGTAGACTTCTTGTTAAGGCCGGTTTCGTGATACAGTCGTCAACTCGTACGACTTAACAACATGCCCGACATGGGTTCAATCCCCAAACGAACTGTGCCCCCATACCTAGGACTGGCTGTGGGTACATTCTGCTACGGGTAAATCAATAAGTCACTGAAAACCAAGCAAACTAGTGGTACAGTGGTACTAGTGGTGACAGACAACGGTTGTTATGCTTTAAAAGAAGAAGAAGATTTATTGTTTATGGCGGTTTTGTAAAAGTGAACATACAAATGTTAGTTTTCTTCTCGATATTCTCATCCACGATTAGTTGGTCCTTCAACTGTTAATGTCCTAAACTTTGTTCTACAAGTTTTTAGTTTAGTGTTTAAAATGTTGTTTTATTCGTTGTTTTCTATACTTTTTCATAACTAATTGCCCAATTGAAAATTGCACTATGGAAGCAGCACAGTCCAATAAAAAAAATATTAGCCATACGAAATGAACGAAATACGAAAGAACAAATCACGTGACACCTTTCGAAAAAACATAACAAAAACATACCTTTGTTACAGTGAAGCGGCAACAATATCGCATAAATTATCTTATGTTTCGATCTTCCTACAACTTAGGACGATTGGCACTGTAACATCAGTCACCATTCTTCTTTAGATAAACGAATACCACATGCTCGCCAATCATACCGATCACAATTTTCTCGTTTACATTTTATTTCATAAAACCGAACGGGAAAATGAACTATAACACAAGAATTCAAAAGATTTGTCTGATCCAATAACTGTCATCTAGGGTAAATTCTATGTGAGCTCTCCATGGGGAACGGTAATTCGATCCCTACTCAATCTTCTGAGCTTTCACCAATAGTGTAGTGAATAAAAGTACGAGTCAAAACGGTCTCAAATGTGCAGAGTAATTTGACCTAAAAAAACCTGCAGTTATGTGTAATTAAGTTATTTTTTATTTCCTTTTCCACATTCTAACCGTCTAAACTGAATTGACTGAATTGATTCGATAACTTGTTTTCTATCCATACTTGGCATGATCAACATGCTCGAAAACGCAGCGCAAACAAATTCAATGTCTCCACGGGGGTTTTCGTACGATGATCCTCTGCCGATGATAACAAAAACTGCAAACATAAGCTCGGTACAGTCCAACAGTTTCAATGTAAGTCTGCAGAACGAGGAACATTCATCGATGCTTTTTTATGTCCAAAAGACACGTTTTCAACCATCACATTTTCTTCCCTATGAGCAGATGCATACATACGGTTTGTTTACGTCGGTGGTTAGTGTTTTCGATGGATCGTGAAATATTGCTTGCCTGCTGTCTCTTTTCGTTAGCGCTTTTTCAGCTTGACGAATGTCGGCAGTTTGTTGATTGTTGCGTGAAGCTTTATTCGTCGAAATGAATCCCGGAGTAAAGGTGCTTTGCTTCAACTTCAAAGACAATTTAGATACAAATAAGAAGAATAACAAAGATTACATTGTTCAGCGACGAACCTGATAATCGCTGGCAAACCACATCAATTGAATATTGTTTATATAGAAACAATTTATTAGCATCGATTAGTAAGCAAGTCGTTCGAATTTTAGAAATATATTTGTATCTCTTACTTTGCTTCAATAAGGTTAACTTTTACAACTGTTGAAATAACACAGTTCTTACTTTATCTCAGACGGTAAAACTACTCCATTGCTTCATCAAACATTTGACTAGCACGCAAAATGCATTGCGATATACTTAAGGACTATTCAAGAATCTGTTGTAGGCGACACAGTTTTCACGATTTTCGATATCTGTTAATTCGGAGGTACGCGGTCTTCTTAATTTCACAATTCATGTGTCAAATCAGTACAATTTCTTCGGGAATTGTAAAATTAAAAACAAATTGCTGTTTTGCTAAAAACCCAGAAATATAACTTTTTCCTGTATGAAACATATTAAACAAATGATTAAATGTATAAAAGTGCTTTGTGCATAAAAAATCATTAAAATGTGCCATTAATCAAATGTATTTGGCTAAAAACGTGATATTCGACACACACGAACAATCAAGTTAGTTTTTTTTTATGAAATGAAAATTGTTTGCCTCAAGGGTTATACAATTGAATATTTACTTACTTTTACTTAGATACTAACTCTAAACCTAAAGCTAACCCTAATCTAAAAATAATAAGGTCCAGTAAATAAAAAGCTTTAAAAATGTGTATAAAAAACAAATAAAAAGTATAGAGAAAAAAATCTTATTACAAGATCACAACTGATCTGATAGGACACAAACAAAACAAAGAAAATATAGTTGGAAAGAACAAGAAAAGACAAATAAAATAAAACACATACGTAAGAACACTTACGGGAGACGAGAAGAGAGGCAGTTACGAAAGGAGGATAGAAACATAGAGAACTCAAAGTTGGTCTTATGTTGTTGCACTCAGCATTGTTGCTCGGAAACATATCGCTGAGGTGGACTGTGACTGTTGGTGGAAGCTTTTAGATTTGACATTGAATAACGTCAAAAAGTAGGGTAATTTAAAGTTTCGAGTTTTTTTATTATACATTTGCTGAAAAAGCGTTAAAATAATAAAATTTATACCAACAATTGAACTATAAATGATTATATTTAAAAAATTTCAAATGGCACTGAGCTGCTGTATCATTTCATACGCTCCATAACCATGATCAAGGTAAATATAAAATGTTGCTGGACAAGAGTCAAATTGGTTTGCATTCGGTCGGCAAAAATGTTGCGGTAGCTGTTAAGTTCATATATTTGCTCAGCAACAATGTTGCGCGCAACAACATTAGACCACTGCCTATCTTGGAAACATACTAGAGGTGTACCAAATGAACCAGATCCATGCGGTTCATTCAGTTCATCTGAAAAAAATGAATGAACCGCTTCACAAGAATTGAATGATACGGTTCGTTTGATAAATTTATTTTTTATTCAGTAGGAACGGCTTCGGCCGTATTGCCTAATTTATTGGGCTCAGGCTGTTCGATAAATTAACATAAAAAATGAGTGCATGCTCATGGACATTTTGAACAAATCAGCAGGAAAAACATCCAACATTCGCAAATGTATATGCAAGACAAGAAACGATCGATTGTAAGCTGCGCAATGCGTTCTAGAGTCAAATGATAGATTGTAAATATTAGTTTGCTGTTCACACTACCAAGCCACCCGCTAAAATATGAAGTTCTACCAATTTTCGGACAGTGTACTGATTCACAGACTCTACCGTTATTACTGTTTGAAAAAGAAACAAAAAAAGAACCGAAATGCCCACCTCTAGAACAGGCTGTATGGCAGACTATGGAGGTGTTTGAGAAATTTTGACAGCATTTTCTAGAGTGTCATACGTTTATTTTTGTCGGTTGTTGAATACGACAGATTCTAGAGCAATCCGTAAAACGATATCTCCTTTTTTATTCAGAAGGAACTTGATCTTACTTATGATGCAAAGCAAAATACAAATACGATTATATTATTTTTTTATTCGTGCAACGACGGCCATTCCACATCTTTTGATGTTTATCCTACAAAAAAAAAAAACAAAAATTAATCAAAAATTAAAAACGGAACTCATAAAATCTTCCTGTTCTTTCCTAGATTTCAAAACAGTAAAACTTTTGAGGCTCACAAAGACAAAGGCATCTCTCTTTTCGTTCTTCAGTTTTCCGTTTTGTGCATATAACTTAACATGTCTTGTATCTTCATGCACACATGCAGAAACACATTTTGGAGAAATACATCATAAAGCAAGAGGAATGTACAGGTACGAAAAATCTTCGTGGCAAGTACGACTTTATGTCGGTTGGAAGGGTGTGCATTTCATCTTAATTCAAAAAAATGAATAGAGTAGACCTGTTCGAATGGACTTGCCTGAAGGGTGCGTCCCATAAATGTATGAATAGGGATAAACATTTAGGGTAAACCAACTCGACGTCGAGACGACTCGATTACAAGAATAGAATACGCCTAATAGTAAGTATAGAAACAATGAAAAAACTTGAAAAACTTGTCTTCATTAAAGTCTAGTAGAGCTGAATTTGTCAATAAATTCGAGCTTATTGAAGTATTGTAAAATATGCGATATTGGGTATTAACAAACAAAGAACAATTATTATAATGCATGTATTTTTTGCTTTTTATATTGTGAACCACAAACTGTAAATGCATTAAATGCGATAAACAGTGTTATTAGATTTTTTTTTTGTTTCATTTGACAATATTCAAACTATTTCAGGTCAGGTATCTTTTTTTTTCTTCAGAAAAAAATCTATATTACTCAATGATCGTTCAAAATTCCGTCTTGAATTCCATACACAATTTAACGACGGTCACTTGAGTCCTCCGCATGTGTCGGCCTTGATTTGCCATCGGATAACGTAATAAGTTCATTCTACAATTTTGTTGTGGCCATGTTTCATCTGTTCTCCCGAACCCAGTTTCATTGCGGCTGCGGGGACAGCGGCGTTAATCACCTTGAATGACTGCATTATTTCGGCAGCGACAGATCGTGCCTGACGCATCACTCGGCACCCGCAAACTGACAGACTGTGATTGACTTGTTATCATTCATTTTGCTTCGATCTCAATCTTCGCGTGCCAATCGTCCATAGAATGGAAAGAACTTTGAGCCGCCTGGAGATACAATTTCAATCGAATTATTTCCCATTCATCTCCTGCAGCATCAGCGGTATACCGCCAATCAGGGTGTTTGCCACCGATTGTGGTTACATTATTGCATGCGAGAGAAACACAAGCATGCTCAGCAAACTCCCACTTGTTCAGCACCAGGTCCGGTGATATTTGATCCATCCATAAAAATATGTTGAATATCGATAGTAGTAGTAAAGTGTCGAGGGCGTTGAAGTGTGAATAAGTGGTGGAATGGCCACCACAAAGCTTTCTAACTGAGACGTTAGCTAACAGGTAAATCTTATTCGCCGCTAGATACACCTGCGATGGTATAGAGTACATTACCACGCGACGATATTCGATATTCTTTCTCATGCTAATTGTTCCCAAGGACACGAGAAATCTGTCAAAATCATGTGCATAATTTTCGGGCACCCCTGGATAATGTAAGCGACGATGAAATGCGTTGTCGAATTTACACCCTTATGAGCATGTTCAAACAAAACAAAATGCTGGAAACGTGTGATTGAGGTTTGCTTTTTTTATTCATTTCAACTAAACCATCGAATCGTCGTTGCTAAATGCTGCTGAAAGAGACGAATACAACATTTCCAGTAGTAACAACATAAACTACTACCAGAAGCCAGATCGGCAGTCGAAAGGCAACTGGAAATCAAATATTAACTCACACAAAAAGATAACAATAAACAAACAGTACGATGTGTGAAATGTGAACGCACAGGCGCATCCACTACACAACTTCTTCGTCACTCATCGTCTTCGTAGGTTCATACACATTCTTCTGTTCAAATACTTCTTCTTTTTTGCTTTCATTGCGACAGCTTATTTCACAGGACAGTCTATGAGTACTTCCATTGCCCTCAAAGGATGGTGTGGCTTATTTGTACAAATAATATTTAGAAAGTAACACATCGTAAAATTGTTTTGCGACCCGTTCATATATCTCCGACCCGTTTCAAATAGACTTTTTGTCCTTATGCATTTTTGTTTTAAACTTATGGTTTTTTTATTTTTCTAACTAACCTTTTTATACCATTCTTTTACAGATGATTTTGTAATGGTTGGAAAATGGTATTATGGTATTGTTTTTGTAATATAAATATGATATTTAAACACACAAATACACAAGTTTATTCAAATGTATTTAAAACAGATAACGAATGAAATTTTCGTAGCTTCCGAATCAAACCTATACCAAACAAAGAGAGTGGCACGATTCAATTGTTTATTCGAGTTTTACATTTGTATGCATATTCTTGCTGACCCGACGCTAATGCAACATTTGATGTGTGGTATAATGTAATTTTGCCGTAAAAAGTGTTGCACTCACTTTGTGTTGTTGTTCTTATTGCATTCAATCCTTTTTGTGCGTTGGTAAACGTGGGAGCATTTATGCTGGCTGTTTATTATTAGTTTGGACTTCGTAAATGCGAAGGCTTATTTTATCGTACTTCTTAAGACTACGCTTTTTCCACTTCGGAGAATACTTGAGATAGAATTCACGCATGCACACAAACGCACACATCCTCGTGGACAAACACAAAAAAGGGCTGCAATTGTGTATTCCAAGAAAAACAGAAAAGCTTCACAATCATCTCATGAGATCTCGGCAACTGGTTAGCACTTTTTCAATTCTATCTCATTCTGTTCTCCATTCGGTACCGGTCCTTTTTGGGATGTGTCTTGCACTGCTCCTTCGGTCATCATTTCTTCTATCTACTCTATACCGTACTTCCTCCTTACTTCCTTGCACTGTCATCTTAGTCTTAGACGTCGTCATCGTCCATGGCGTATTTTCATCTCGTTATTTTTCTCTTTCCTGCCTTTCACGAAGCGGATATCTTTCAAGCCTGCGCTTGATAGGCGCATTGAAGCCTTGAGGCCAACATTCCATCTTACTTCGCAGTGGTTGTCGTCGTCGTAGCCGTCGCATAGTCGTCCAAAAGGCTCAGAAGCTCCCATTTCTTGCTGAGATGGAGCACCATAGCACGGCAAAAGCGGATTCAATTCGAAAGGCACTACAAACCGTCATCTTCATCGTGCTGCCACTCTCGTCGAAGGGATTGGCGGCCATGATTGTTTTCTTCGATCCTCGCTTTCGTACGTTCGTTCGTCCATTCTTTTGCCGGACACAATCGTTTCTTTTTAGGCTTTTTGATTTCCACGCGCTAAAAGATCACAGTGCCTCTTTTTAGTTGGGCGAGAAGAAATCGTCTTAGGTAGAGCACAACTTCCCAGCATCAGCTTATTCTATCCAACGCAAAACAAAAAAGACGATGTCAGGATGGCCGCTATTTCACTGTACCCAAACAAGCAACTTAAATTAGTTGATCAACTCAGTTTGTAGACTGGCAGGTATTTTTTAACACTGTTTTATTTTGTTCTACTGGGCTGAATACAACCAAAGCTTTTGCGATGATTCCTACAACTTTAGCAGACAACAAAGACGCAGCTTGTATCTCAACCGTTTCGTATGCAACGAGATAGTGGAATAAAAAATGCAGTCCAGGTGTGTTGATGGCAGTAATTGAAATGTTGCAACAAGAATGGATAATTAACCGATCGCCGCTATGATGGTCACTCTTTTTTTAGATTTTTATTTTTTATCATTCACTGGAATATTCTAGCTGTCTTATCATTGGACACTTTATTCACTGTCTACCATATTCGGAACCTGTCAACCGGGAGTGATTAATTTTTATGCACCAGATCGATGAATTCAGCCTTTGATATGATGTGCATAGATAGCTACCATTGTACTATGAACTACCAATCTTTACCTTAAAAAGACGTTTTATAGCGATGTGAAAGATTAGTAATAATAATTATTATTACATTATCTATTATGCATGGATTAGCAATAGTCCTGTGGCAATAGTATTAGGTGACCAGGCTAGTGATCATGAACTATTGAACAACGTAACGCGGAAGGCATTCAAGTTGTTATTCTCTTTTGCTAGTGCACTATCCATAGAAAAAAATCTTTATGTAGAAAGCTTATATAAAAATTTTGTTCGGAATAAAACGTAGCAGTTATAAGAATAAATAAAACAACAGTATGAGAAACCAAAAACACTTTACATCAAATGCTAGTGTTTTTCATTCTTATTTATTACACACGCCCTATTTCAAGTTCTTTTGACGATTTAATGTCTCATGAACCTTCTAAGAAGGGTTTTTACTGCTTAGTATTTTTCAAAACAGTGTTTTTCGGCAACACTTTATGCGTAAGAAAATATGTTTTTGTGACATAGTGTGTAGGACGCAAACACAACTTTAAGGTGTTATTCCTACATTTAATATTGTGCTTTTACCTCTTGGTTGGTAACAGAAAAAGCAACCAAAGCAAGCTCATAAGTATCTGGCATGTGGTGTCTATGCCATCAGAATTCGTCCGCTGAAATATTGCTTTCCAGTTGATCTGCCAGTTCTTTCAAAATTTGCACTGCAACACTGTTCAGATTTCAAAACGTCTCCAGGAAGGATCAACGCAAGTTCTATGGAAAAGATACCATAGGAAATGCATTGCCTACATAGTGTCATTGTTGAAACGCAGACACGTAGCAACCGAAAAGAAAAGTAAAAGAAAAGGATAACACATGCACCTTTTTTGTATTTTAAGTTTAACACTTGCACCTTTCTTTCTACTGCCATTTTTGTGTCCTTATGGGAACAATACTGAGAAAAACAGAAATGCCGACTGCTGCAGCGCTGCGCTAGCAGAACTTTTGACTTAAGAACTTGTCCCATTGAAACTATCGATTCTTGTCGCAGACATCATACATATAAAGAACATCTTCGCGATCACATTCTGGGAAAACAGTGGTTAGAGAATCGCAAGATCAATGCTTTGCCTCTGTCAACATTTTGTGCATTCGAGCTGTTTTGTGCACTCAAAATCATATAATATTTCATTGACAAATATGTGTTAATTTAAGGAGGACTATTTCTATTATCATTAGGATATATATCACACCTACACACATTTTTTTAGTATAAATACTCTTTATACATGTACATCCGTCGGCGTACAGCACGATCATACGTGTTGGTAGAAATGTATCGCTACAGCTGATCCATCGACTGAAAAATTTTGAACTTGCCAAACTCGGTTCAATCCGACATGTGTCGTTTCATTTTAATAAGTGGAGACCATATAGTTCAATAATAATTTAAGAACTATTACAATTACAATATTAACAAACTCTTTAAAACATCTTGTTAACATTCCACAATATCGGCCAACGGCTTTTTATTTATGTTTGCGACTTGGGATAGCAATATATATATATATATATATATATATATATATATATATATATATATATATATATATATATATATATATATATATATATATATATACATTTAAAACGGTCGTACAATTCTGCACCCTCAAGCTTAAAATTGTATAAGGCAAAAATCGATACTGTTGCACCTCAAGCTCGCTTCTATAATTGTTATTATTTCATTTACTTTTTTTCTTTTCATTTATACCGCTACTTGGACGTCGTTTCATAGCCGGAAAGGAAAACGCGACAAAGATGAATACTAACAGTAGCGTGTAAATGGGTGAGAGTGATGGCTCAGTTCCGGTATGACCCAAGGAGTGTTAAATTTCGTTAACCCGATACTGTCCCAAAATATGTTTGAAGAAAGATTGTGTGTGTCCACCGACACAAATCAATGTTAATGGCGGTTGTGTGGCAATGATTTAAATAGATACATACAAGAACAATTTAGAAGTTATTTTACATTTTTAATTTTCAAAAATTGTAATTTAAAAGTAAAAAACTGCTGTATTATTAGACTATTTAGTACCGTTTTGACTCGCGAAAATGTCATCAAATTTCATTATCATATTTAGTAAAAGTATCCTTCTTCAAGTTTTCAACGCTTACGCCGTGCATAATTAACGAAATAGGTTATTTTGTTAAATATTCTTTTGTCTTCGTTTTCTCGTTATAGACATTTATCGCCATATTTCGAAAGACGCGAAAAGAGGTGTCAAATGTCAAAGGTCTTAAAGCCGATGTATACGTAAAACTGCCTTAAATAAATGACAACATTGGTGTTGAAGTAACAAGAAGAACAACACACCCATGAGGCATGAGGATCCTTCTCAGAAAGCTGCGGCACATCAATTACTATCTGTGTAAAATATGATCATGTACATATGGATTGTAGATAAATATTTTTGTATCATAGAGCAAGACTAGCATAAAAGACTGCCGTATAAAAAAATATTAAGTCGATGAGCCAATGAGTCGAGAGCCAATTCAAATAGGACTACAAGGACATGATCTTGTGTTGTCAGAAAAAAAACAGTCTACGTGAGAGTATCTATACTATGTATGTTTAAAACGTGCTATTTGGATCATGCAGAGAAGCACAAGGTTATAGTTGGAAATAATCCTACATTTTAAAAACATCTGGAAAAGGCGAAGAATGCACACTATAGAAAATGCTGGCCTCCCGACACTGCAGGGAGTATGAAATATTTTCTTCTTTTTTGTAAAAAAAAATGGATCCTTTTACTCCAAAAGCAGCAGGAAACAAGATAGTTGCACCAAGTTTTCTCGTCATTTCTGTAAGCAAGTGTCACGAACGCTTTTGAATGAACCGACCCTGAAATAGGGTTCGGGTTTTGTCAGTACAAAACGAACAGGCAGATACAGGGACGGTCAGAAACTTCTTAGCACCTTTTCTGTTATGAAGGGACTGCTTTCTATGCTCACGCGAAAAGGAATGATATTTGTTCCCTACACGCAACAAGAACTACTACCTGCGTTTGTAGACGTGACAAAAATACCCAAGTCTGTACGCCATATTTCCGTGGCGGCGAGAATGATCCAATTTCACAGTGTTTTGGAAAATAATCACCTTACTGACAGGTCTGGATGTGACGCTAAAACTAAATTGCATTTCACATACATAATAATGTCACAATCACGATTCCACAAGTATAAGGCCATGTATTTTATTTCTTTTTTATCGAAATTCCTGGTAGACATTCTAATTCGATTAAAGTAGAGGTTCATGGGGTAATACGCACCTCTAGGGCAAAACGCACCCTTCCTGATTTCCTATGAAAAGCGCGTTTTGGTCGGGAAAAGTAATCAGCAGTCAAGCACGAACTTAAATATTGTCGTTGAGTGCAATACAGCTGTACATGCACAGAAACCCAAATATTCACAAAACAAAAACTTCATCGGTTCAGGTGCGTTTTGATATAATTTTGCTTACCGTTTCGCTAAGAGATAAAGATTCCAAATTCGTTGTTTTTTATGCGTGGAATACATAGTTTTATTAACTAGAATTAGAGATTTGAATTGTACATAAGTTTACCGGTAGGTATGGAGATTTACACCTGTTTTCATCAAAACTGTTTTCAACTATAAACTGGGGCATAATGCATTCCCAGATGAAGCAGATCGGGACAAAATGCACCAATTATTCCGGTGCAATTTAGAATGAGTTTTTTTTATAGTTGGCATTTATTTTGGTAGGTTTTACCCGATGTTGGAATGCGTTGTTAAGATGCGTTTCCCCCGTTGCTATGCCGCATTTCACCCCAAAAAAAAGGTGCATTTTGTCACAGCCAGACTAAAATCGTTCTAAAATTGGTTCGTTTAGAAAATTATTTATTCTTGTTTTTTTCTGGAAAAAGTTCGTTAAAAGATTGCTGAATGTTCCTTAAAGAATCGTATTATTTCATCAAATCAACAATCGCTAGCGAATTTAATTAAAAATTAATAAATTTCCCTTCAGTGGTGCGCATTATCCCACAATCCTTTAATAGTGGTCAGAATATAAAGATAACTAATCCAACACATAAGTTTATCCATTTTGCTAATTCGATTGAGATTGCTGCAGGTTAAACATTTACCAAATAAAATGCATTTAATGGACGATGATCCTGGATCTTAGGTTTATTGAATCTTGGGATCTGCTCTTCAGTTCCCTGTGCGTTACAATAATGAACCTAATAAAAGCCGCCTCTTTAACAAACGGTACATCTTCGCTAACGAGAACACCGTGTGCACATATATACAATGCTTGTCCCCGCCTGATCATGCTCTAATGTTCCACGGAAGGTTGATTCATTCAGTTTGAGTTTCGAGATGCCTCAGATTCCTTCCCTCGATTCTAACGGCACAAATGCACACAAGGCTAGGTACAATACTGCATATCGTGCATCATCAAAACTGTCTATTTTATTTATAAATAAAGTTCCCTCCCATCGCATTGGCGATCGCGTTCATCGATGCGTTGTTAAGAATATTTGTTTACATGTGTTGTTGCGCCCTTTCCCTCAGACGAAGATTTTGTTCCGACGATTCATTGTAATCTTCACCATTTCACTATCATCGATGCGCCGTCCGACGCATTTGAACGGCTTTCGAGCTCGTAATTGTGATTGTGAAGCCTGGCGAACCATGCGAACATATGATCAAACATGTCAATCATTTAGAACTTCAATCATATTTGTAGTAAATCTTGAAAATTAGGGTATTAATATTTGTAAAGCTTTAAAAAACATTGCTTTTGAAGCTCTAAATAGTTTTATTAAAAAATTTTATTTTTTTTAATTCCAATTATTCAGAGCTTTGCTTACCCATGAGGTGCGGTATGGTGGGGGTGATGAAACGATGGGGTAGAAGGAGATGCTGTAGGATCCCATAGGTAGCGACCATCATGAGCAGCTCGCTGATCGAGCCCAGCTGCAGCAGGCAGTTGAGTGTGGAATGCTACAAATGCCGACGGGATTTGCAGCGGTCCGTACGCACCACTTCCGGCGGGTCCTGCACCGTTGCTGGTTGCCGCTGCCGCTGCTGCTGCTGCTGCTGCTGCTGCTGCGGCAGCTGCTGCGCTTAACCCGTGCGCTGCCAATCCTGCCTGTGGGTGATGGTGCGCATGATGAGCTGCCAGAGAATGACCTGGATGGTGGAATGGATGCACTTGCATATGCTCGTGGAAAGTTTCTTTCTCTGGCATTGTGAATAGGTTGTATTGCTATACATGCAGTACTGGCAGCTTGTATCAAGAACAGATTTGTTTCACTTTTTTCTCGATCTTTCTAATTGAGCTCAAACGACACGCTATCACTTGGGGTGGTTTTTTTTCTTTCTTTTCCACTGTGATAATATGGACCCCATGTAGAATGAACAATTACACGCACTAGTTTGGAAACGTTTGTTAAACAAGCGATCTAGCGGCACTTTCGTCTCAAACACTCCCTAGATGGTGCGTCCAAAACATGCCGAAATACACAAATTTATAATTCATACGGATATACCACCACGAAGTACCACAGGTGATTTTTACACATTTGGAAGCATACTCTGCACTTTATAATGCATTGTTGGGTTTTCTTTGTTGTAACTGGTGTAGTTTAGCGAAACGTCACAAAATAATTTCGAGATGAAATATGTGTAAGGAGTATGTACGTACAATTAATCACAAAAGTGGTTAATTACGTTCCGTTGCGCTGCTATCGGTTACCTTAAAACGTAGCGATACACTGAATACACTTTTTTATAGATTATCATCAGCTCGAGAGTACAGTGACAGTAAGCACTAGTACGCTTTTCTTTCACTGAATTTATGCTAATTCCACAACACTATGACGAGAATCAACACCGGTTTTTGGATAGAAACACAAAACTAATGGAAGCATTGTACGGATAAACTATCGCCATGCGTCGATCATTTGCGCATGATACGAAATTCCACACACCACACACTATCTAACTATGGCACTGTCAAATGACAATTAATTGTGTTGAAGAACACGCGATTGACCGATCAATCGATGCTGATTTAAGATTCGTCCGTTCACTCCCGAAGCCTCGTGCTCGCACTGTGTATGACTCGGTGAAACTGGCAATGTGCTAAGTCGGCATGCAGGCGGCAAGCAATCACCACCAGCATTCCGATACAATCTGGTAGTCGCGCTCACGGCCCGATCGATGTGTGTGCGTGTGGGCGCAAAATGTAGAGTCGAGAGTTCAAAACACTGCAGGAGAGCGTTGTCGCTGCGGGTGCCGCTAGTTGGCTTTCGGTAATGAAGTGATCATGTACTGCAGGGATAAGAAACTTGACGCCGAGACCGAGATTGTATAATAAAGTAATTTAGCATAAAGTAAATCAGCGATAAAAAAAAAATCTCACTATCTAACATACTAACTCATTTGTCATGCGAATAAAAATTTGTATATGAAACTATTCTAAAATACCTAACACAAACAGTTACCAGATAAGCAATACGAAAATGAATAAAAGATTCGCCTATGTTTCGTATGCAAGGTTGCTATACCCTGTCTCGACCGGTTCGGTTGTTTCTCAGACAAGCCTCTGTGGGTGTTAGTGGAAGCACCATCCTATGGTTGCCATTGTGTACGTGTCTATTAACTTGTTCGTCCTCTGGGAGAATGAGATGTAACATACCTACACTCCAGTTAAGAGTGAATGAAATGCAATGAAAGCGTAGAGCAGAAACATGTCCCGGTGAGAGTGAAAGAACCCTCTCTCGCTCAAGAGAGTATCGATCGTGATCATGCGAGAGTAAGATGACAGTGGCAGTGTTAGTGGGCGACAGGAGACAACGAAAACAACATGGAATACGAAAGACGCTACCAAAGCGGAACTGCCGATAATCGTCTGGTGGAAGAAATGGCTCGCCCAGAAGAAATAAAGTCCTCAAACGTTGACTGCTGCTGCTGTTGATGGTGACGTTATAGCTAGCGTTGCTGAAAACGACGACGACGCGTTCAATGACGACGACAATGATGATGTTGCTGACGATGATGATCGTGATCAAGCTGTTTGTTTGCCAGCAGCGTTGCGTTGTCGTTCCATGAACTCGTATTTGTAGCGTATTTTCACCTCGTTTTGCGTACTCCTAATGTCATGCTTACTCATACCAACGAAGAACCGGCCTGCTTGAGTTTTCTGTTTATACATTCAGGTCTTTCGCTGTTTCAGCAGTTTTGTTAGGTTTTGTCTGTTTACTTATTCTTGTATAACATCATGAAACAATAATTTTTGCATGGTATTTTTGAAACGCATAACGAAATTTTACAGATAGTTTTTTTCTACCTGTATCAAGCACAGCAGGTAGCGTAAGTTGCAACAGGTTCAGAAAATAGGATTCAAACATTCTACCTTTCTCTGTGCCAGCTTACGCGTAATATGCCATGCCAGATAAAAAATCTAAAGGCCATTTTTGGTGCCTAAGGCACGATGTAATTCCTTCTGATTCGACATGGACAGGGATCCTTCCAATAGTGATAGATTTTGTTTTGTGTTTGTTGATTGTTCGATGATTACTTCATCTAACAATTTGACATGCTCAGTGGAACTGAAATGTTTGCCTGGCGTTGACCATAAGGCTTAATAGAATGTTCGCACACATTTCCATGTATTTTATTCCATGTTCTTATCTACACGTGCGATAACAAGCCATGCGTCTCCATCGCACAAACATTTAATAGAATATTGTAAGTATTTATACTAACAAATAAGAAAGAACTACAGATCAAAGCAATCGAAAAATAACAGATATGAATAGGCATGTTTTATACAGTAGAATCCCTACGTTAGTAATAAATTTGCAAAGCGCGTAGTGTCGTGCAGCGCCATTCCTGAACGATTCCTGGTCTGGTACACCTGTTGGTTAGCCACCCGTCGCTGGGATGTATGGTGCGAGTTTTTCGTGTCCTCTTCTATCGTATGACAGAGAGAAGGATGAGGAAACGAAAAAGGCGCTCTCCGCGCAGCGTGAGTATGGATGCAATACCCGTTGCTCTGCTTTGAAGGGGTAGGTTATAAATTAACCGAGCTTGAAACCCTCGCCGTAGGCGGTGTTACTCTGTATTCGATAAAAGTCGAGGCCAATGCAGGAAGGCTGCAACTAATAATACCCAAAAACCGATTCTAGATGGTCACAGAGGAAATAAAAATCCATTCGATTGCCGACGGTGCGTCGAGTCATGCTGTGAACTAAGATTTAGGAAATCTTGTCGACAAGATCAGCCCAAGAGTTGCTTGTTACAATACGTTTTGCGATCGTATTTCGCAAACCGTGTTCCATCGAACCATAGTCAAGTCGGGCACTGTAACTGCCTTGTGACCTAGCAGAGATGGATGAACAACTTTTCCGTTTACAACTCAATTCAGCCGATGTATGAGAGAGACATGGATTGCCTCAGGTAAGTTTTTGCTATCATTATTCCAAGTGTGGACCCTATCTTGCGAGACTGTTCACGTGTCTCTTTTTATGATGGTTCAATCTGGTGGCAGCAAAATCGAAGCCAAAAAGACTCGAGAAGAAGGACACAAAAAACAATCACAATCTAGCGAAATTGTCAAAAGATCTTTCTCTTTAGAACTCGTTTTTTGTATGGTAGACCCCATCGTGCAGGAGATGCGGGATGGTTGATTTCGTCGTTAGTTAGTTCGTTTATTCTTTCGTCGTGGCTCCCCGAGGCCGAATTGGAAGAATAAAATCCCAGGGTGATGCCCGTTGCGGAGGAATATAAACAAGATAATCAAAGAATTTTTAGTTCCACAAGACGCGAGACTCGTGGTCCTGGACATTGCACGTTCTAGTGTGGAAGAACGGGAAAGAAAAAAAAGCGATGAAGAGATAGGAAGAGAGCCCGAAACAGAAACAAAACTAAGAAATCATTGAGTATCATCATGGTCGGGACGGTGTTCGAGCTGAGGAGCCTGGTTCAACGCCAATAAACGCGTTTCATTAGTCCACCAAGGGGGTGAGAAAATTAAGAGGTATCTCTTTAATGATTCCTCCGTCTCGCTTTGAATGGTCTGTTTGCCGTTTGCCAGCTTCTTCGGACAGCAATATTTACTTGCCGTGGGTTTTAAGGCTTTCGTGCAGGGTCCCAAAAAATATATATATTTCACGAGCATACACGCGTCTCTGCTCCATTTATGTACTATCTCTTTCGCTCTTACACTTGGCTTATTGGCCTCTCTATAGGTCTCTATCTTCCTTAATTTGAAGCGACCTTTGAAGGTGCGGAACTGATCGGACAACAGCATCGGAAGCACACGGGAATACAACGTTTACGTTCCCTATGCTACACACAACAAGAAAATTATCCTTTACCGTGGGTTTCGTGTTCATTTAATCACTTATTTAATTTCTCGTTTTGCGTCCGCTGTTCGTGTCTTTGAGGTTTTCACATTTCGCGTGTATGTTTCTAATTCAAACCATTCGCTAGAACGCTGATCTGTTTTAGCAGTTAGCTATCTTGTCTTTATAAATAGTTACTGAGCATAAAAAAATCATCTACATGATGCATACGTCATACGCAAGTAAGGAGAAAATGGACGGTTTTAAATTCTTTCCCAACGCAACAGATAATTCTACCCAGTAGCTTGCTTTTTATGACTGTTCTACTTCATGTTCCATTCCCTGCAATAATATTCCACACCATAGATGTAAGGCAAATTTTATACAACATACACTAAATAATGCAGCTGTAAATTACTTGAATTGTTCGCAATAGTTATCAATTGAAAAGAGATTCAATAACAGAAAAAGCATAACATTTTACATCGATTCAAATATATTCAAAATATTTGACCTGATATAATGTTTCTGTAAATAAACATGCATGTTGTTTGATTCAAAATGCAAAGTTTTAAAGAACTTCAAAGTAACGATAACAAATCTATCTTTTATGGGTAGCAACATATAGGTTTGCACATGTCATCAAAGACAGTAGCGGCTAGACAGACAGGATGGATTTATTTTGATTGTATTGTCTATTTTGGTCTTTTGGTTGAGTTTGGTACATTGTCTAGATGTAAAAAAACATGGTAAAAATACTGATTTGTCA
This sequence comes from Anopheles coluzzii, assembly GCF_943734685.1. Taxonomy (NCBI): domain Eukaryota; kingdom Metazoa; phylum Arthropoda; class Insecta; order Diptera; family Culicidae; genus Anopheles; species Anopheles coluzzii. The sequence continues at coordinate 56,981,299 of NC_064670.1, read as the reverse complement.
GCCATATCCGGTCGAAGCCGACAAAACATGAAACTATAAAGACATTTTTTTCTAAACAACATGCATGTTGTTGCATGCATGTTGCTCTATAAAAGAGATCAAAAAGAAATTAATCAACTTTCTTCATACCATGATGTTGATTAAAACCAATGATCAGGAATTGCTGTGTACAGAGCGAAAGAAAGCTAACAATCGGGAGCACAGATGTTATAATTTCCTCTTCTTTTTCATCTGGCTTACACCAGGATAAGCAATACATTGATTGGTAAAAAATCTCCACAACCGGAACTCGATTGCCGTTGGTAAAAAACACCTTAAACCGCAAGAGAAGATCCTCCAAGTTTTCCTAAACATTAATTGATATTGAATATCGGTATTTGACGCTGTTTTAGGTTATAATAGTTTGCATATATGTACATGTTTTGCCAGTATATTCACAAAGGAGCCCATTTTTCATGGACAACATTGTATTCACTTAAAAAAACCGGCAGTCTGAGACAAATAATATAAGGAGATAATATTAAAATATAAGAGGAGACCTATCAGACCAACAGTTGGATTTATTAATAATATCCTAAATTAAATATTACAAAATTAAACCGATGAAGTAAATTGAAGGATTTGTTTGAATCAAATACGTATTTCACATAGCTTTCACTTGATCGTTTATTTCATATTCGTACAAATCAAACAAAACAAATAAGGTCGGCGATTTCTTCGCGTTTGCTTTGTTGTATGAGATCCAACTGATGGATTGAAGATTGCAGAATGAATTTATTCTATCGCGGTTCATCTGACCTGGGAGGTGGTTGGAACAAAGCTTAAAATAAAAATACCGTATGCGATCCTACTCAAGACACTCCACTGGGACAGACCCTTTGTTGTGCAAGTTGGATCGCGCGGAAGTATAAATAACTAAATTAAGCCATTATCTTCGTTTTACTCCTCATCAGAAAATTGACGATTGAGGCATCCTTTCGTCGGTGAGTCGGTGGGTCTGCTGTTTACGTGCCCTTTAGATATGACGCTGGAAAATACAGGTTAAAACAGACATGGTACACAAGCACAAAAAATGGAGTTCTAGCGTATGCGATGCGAATGGTTTCATGGGTGCGTTTCGAGCCCTGCAGGGGGAGCCCTTCCCATAGCATTGCTTTTGTGAGTTCATGACTTACCGTGTACAGTATACGTGAAGAGGAGTTCGTGCAATGGAAAACCGATCGATTCTCAACAACATCATTTCACATCTCTATAGGGCCGCAAGGGCTGGCCTGATAATGAGGTAGTGTGGTCTACCTGAGCGTGCAGAGCGTATATTATATCCGCAGTCATAATAATACCGCGGTGCCTCAGATTTCGCCTGGCTGCGTGACTTTTATCAGCGTTTTCGCTTGTTTATTTTTGGGTCCTCATTTATTTGCTTGGTGCCAAAAGAGACGGTATAACTTGTTCCGCGGATACTATTGCACTCATGTGGCTCGTGTGGATCAGACCCTTACACAACCATCGAGCTTTTTCGATTGGATAAAGAAGCCGCAGTCATGATTGCTCGTTCCCGAGGGACCCGTGCTGCAAGATGACCAAAGATGCACAAGAAACTGGGGGTAATATTTCGAAGAAAGATGAAGGAAACACAAGTGATGTAGAAAATGTTAAACCTTCCAGCATTTTGGTACAGTATACCGGTGGTTCCGGAGTATAAAACGAGAGAGAAATCATTTCGGCTCGACATATTATATCAACCAGTCGGCTATTATACACGAATAAAATATTATCAAAAAAAAAAACATTCTATTCGCTTCTTCTATTTGCTTTAACATTCTACGCGGATATGCCGGCCTATACAGGCTTTCGGGACTTTATTCATTACCACGCAGCCGGATAGTCATTATTTATTTATTTATTTATTTATTTATTTATTTATTTATTTATTTATTTATTTATTTATTTATTTATTTATTTATTTATTTATTTATTTATTTATTTATTTATTTATTTATCTATTATTTTTATTACTAAACACATTTTTTTTATTTTAATATTCAGGAGGAATGGTTCAAACAGGCCGTATTGCTTAATATAATTTATTTTATTCATTTTCAATTTATAAGTGTTTAAAAGGCAATTTATTTTTCAGAAAATTAGACAATAAGCTGTTGGAATAGTGGTATTACCTCAAACATTTTACTAAAAATAATGGTAAAACAGGGTTTTCGGAGTCCAAACAACGCACATACCGATCCTCAATCGCAAGAACATGAACATGGTGTATTTTGTTGAGTATTTGAGATGGAAGAACGGACCATGCGACGGTTTTGTGCAAGATACCACACTCGTTCAATGGCGAGAAAGTGAAAGCGAAGGCGATCGCGTCGTATGTGATCTGCACTTAGCCGATTGCGTAAAAAAAACACTCGAAACGCATAGAGATGAATTATTAAAATTCATTCCCGTTAAATATTAATTTAGTCATCATCAACATACCTATAAACTACAAATTATTGATGTATGTATATATAACTTTGTGAAGATAATTCATATTTACAGTTTATGATGGAACCATTGAATGTCATAGATGGAATTGATGGAATTGAAAATTTACACTGTAAGAGTTCTCCGCTAACTACGTGTATCTTCATAAATAAATAAATTATATGATTCGCGTTCAAATAATACTAAATTCCACTCTTTTTGATACGTATATTTGAAGAAATAAATAAATAAATAATCGATGGCTTAACATACATTTCATCTGAAAAAGAAACGAAAATGAATCAGGCATGGTATGAAGTGATGACGTGAACCAAGAATAATGATGCATCAAAACCATCGCCATCGTTATTTTTCAGTAGGAAGCATTGCACCTCACTGCAGATGATAACCCTTTGAACCGTGCAATAGATCTGTGAAGCCTCTAAATCATAACCATTGGTGATCACACTCTTCAACTATACGCGTGCTCTTTGACTGCATTGCTCAGTTCTCTTATCGAACACACAGCTTATTTGTAAGTTCTTAGTACTATGTTCTACTATGATTATAGACAATCGTACAGTTCCGTTTTCAAACATCTGATAACCAAAAAAGTAATCATAAAGAATGAACCAAAATTGATACCCGTTAATGACATTTGTTTTCAAAATTCCATAAACAATAGTTATACGATACATGTTACTGGCAAGGAGAAAATGTTAGCTTAATGATAAAAAATGATAAGAAATTTGCTATAACGATAAAAATACTAACGATTCATTTCAAAGAGCATATAATAAAAACTAAACGGAGCTAAACTTGCTACACCACGTAAATCGAACTATGACTGTCGTCGTAGTTTCATAGGCTTTCATAGTATTTGTGTTTCTTGGGCATGACGCGTTATAAGGACTAAGAATGCGAAAGAAATGGACTATCATCTCTAATAACGCCTAATTATACTCGATTTGATTGAGTCATCAACGATCAAGCTAATCTACCGAACAAAACTAAGCATCAACAGCATGTAATAACGATGTGGATGACCAGTTCAACGATGGAAAATAACCTAAAAACAAACCGACCACTGCAAGGATGAGAAACGGAATGCCGTTCAAAGCGAGAGAACTATAGTCGAATCATCCGCATCAGTATTGAGTCGTAAGATTCTTTTGAACTTTACCGGCACCAGGCCTGTTGCTGGCGCCTACGATAACTGTTGAAAATCCTCCTGCGGTGTGACCGAAAAGCAGAACTTGAGTCGCTGTAGCACTCTTTCCTTGAAAGGAATCAAACATAACAATATTCGTATTAAGCAAGTTATTGTTTACCAATGTTTTTATTTTTGTTTAATCATTGGTGATGGAAGAACGTCAAATCTACACTGGACTGTCTAGTTGCTAAATGAGACCGTTTTCAACAATGTTTTCTAATTCCTGTTTCTTGGTCGTGTTTCATTTGCTGAAATACTGGAGTGAAATCACTATAAAATATTCCTTCCTTCCTTAGGTGATTCTTTGATCGCAAATGACAGCTAGTCGGGGGCTTCCTATATTCAGAGAGATGGTTATCCCGACCAGCCCCTTACATGGCTTGAGGCAACCAATCTTTTCTTCCCTATCCACTCGCATTCGGTGTCGAAATTCCAATCAATCTCACGCAGCGGCATCCTCCGGCTGTGATTACTGGCAATAAATCTTTCACCTCTCGAAACGTGATCATTAATCCTTTCGTTCGTCTTTTCATCGTCAACGGTGTCGTTTACTCATCTCCGTATCTTCATCAGAGTTGATCGTGTATGTCAGAGATAGAAGGTGCGAGCGTGCTCATGCTCGACCTAACCCGTGCATAATTGCTTACTGTTTACTACCTTCTGCATAACTCGTGTACTCATGACTAGGTAATATGATGACTAACTTTCTACGGCCAATAGAACTAGACTATTCCCTTGCACGTTAGCGATAAATATGTTTGTGACAATAAAATTATTTTTGAAGAGTTGCACCATTCCTAACACAGCACCAATAACGAAGATTAAAAAATTGTTTTCAGAAGAAGGTCAAGTTATCTTAATTATAAAAAGGGTTTAATTATAATAAATAATCGTTGTTTGCAACGATACATATTCAATGGTCAGAATATTTTAATATAATATTTTACCAGATTCCGTTTGACTTTTTACTTTTTCATATTCACTAACTCAATTATTCATATTCACTTCAAGTGTAAAAATTTCTTACCGATTCCTTCTACTAAAAAAATCTAAAATCTTCAAAACAGGCTGCATTTTTTACTACCTTTTCTTTAATACATATCGACAATACGAAAAGCAGCTATCCTAATTTGCACCGACATCAATGAAGCCAAAACCAACAGAAGGTGATCATGATATTAATCAAATCATAAAAATGTCTCTCGGCTTCTTTCTCACCTTGGCTTTTAGATATCATCTTTTAGCTACAATTTTCAGGTTGTATTATATGTGCACATAAAGAAAGCCATTAGTAATCTGAAAAAGGCAAACCTAGAAAAACGAATTTGATCTTATAGAAAAAACAGACTAAAATGTATTCGATCCTATTCTGGAGTCAGGAGGCTGGCTTAAAACATTCTAAACTCAGCCCAGGTAAAACGTGGCAATTTTAGAAGCTTGTAAGATTTATGCCATGATCATGTATGGTTCGTTTTTCCTTAAATGGAATCAAACAGATTACAAAATTCTTATTAAAGCTCGTTAATGTTTATCACTATGTATTTTTGTTTAATCATTGATGATGGAAGAACGTCATACTAGATTGTACTGGATGGTGCTTTATAATTCGCCAAATAGGCCTACAGGTCTCCTGTATAGGACGGCATGACCGAGTCGATCGTTACACCAAAACAAAAAGAAGAACACTAAATTATTATTTATATTAAATTACACTATGATTGAACTTTTCAATTTCATTTAATGAAATTTAATTGTTTAATGAGAAATATAACTATGCTACGGTTGTGCTACAGTCGTCAACTCGTACGACTTAACAACATGCCTGACATGGGTTCAAGCCCCAAATAGACCGTTGGACGTAGGACTGACTATCCTGCTATGGGAGGGAATCAATAAGTCACGGAAAGCCAAGCCCACTAGTGGTATAGGCAGGTCTTGACCGACAACGGTCGACCGACAAATTGTGCCAAAAGAAGAAGATAATTAAACAATAATTAGACTATAATTATGTTTTGAAAATGATAACATACTACCTACAATTTGATAACATATATTCGGGTGCTTTGTATAAAAAATCTTCTTCTTTTTTAGTATATCTATTATACACTTCATTATGTTCAAAAAGTCATTTTTACATTATTCGAATACAACAGTTTATGTATTTACGATGTAAGCTTCAATTATATCTGCATAAGCACATCTTTTCTTTCGTCTGTATACATTAACGGCGTCCCTTGGGGGTCTGAGTGCAAAGCAAACTTGCAAAAATATCCCTCGATAACCAACACGCAAGATAGCCTGATTCGTAATTAAGTCATTAAATTTAGCTTTACAGTCAGTTGCTTGCTTACTTGCGTTCATGTTTTAGTGTATACTTGTTTTGCTTTCCTCCTCGATTTATGTACTCAAACACACTGGCAGTTTACAGTGTCCTCAACAACGTCGTCGTTGGACGCATGTTCCAACAGCGATGCTACATATCTCTTGCGCTGGTAACTGGTTAGCACTTTTGTATCTTGTTTCCGAGAGCTGGTCACTTTTTAATGAGTACCAACAACGACGAAAAACTGAGAGCTCCTCAGTTTCGTTGTGTCGCTGGTGTATGTAATTTTGTGCTGAAAATGTATGTTTCGCATTTTACTCAAACGATTGAATCTAGGGCAATACTTGCAACCATTGTTTTGTAAAGCAGATATTTTGGCCCAACAGCAGGTTCCATTCCAATCCACCAATCTACCCACATACAAGCTATTGCTCACTATAACAGCGATCCCCAAATTAGCAGCAACTACCATGCAATAAAGTTATTATGGATCATTTTAGTCGTATACAAATAATGTATGTAAATTTGATGTCGTTTTATTTTACTTTTTCATTCGTATCACTTTACTTATTTTTGACTTTCTTACCGAATTGAATGAAATGCATGACGTGAAACAACCATGCCCTTACGAAATTTACAAACAATTATCAATGAAATCAAAATTTGAACCCGAACTGGCGCGAGTGTGCTACTCAGTGAACAAAGCAAATTGAAACTTTGAAATACAATAAGCTAATTTGTTATACATAAGGTGTAAAAATGGGTTATATGTTGTATATGTTGCATATGTTGTATGTGTATATCAACGCAATCCTGTTGTACAGTCGTAAACTCGCCTAACGAAATAACAACCTCTCGTCTCTTTCAAATCCCATATCCCCGTCCCCCGTAACAACAACTGATTTTCCGGCTATGTGTGGTAATAAATAAGTCTCATGAATAGGACAGTTTTGGCACGTAGGTTGTTACACCAGAGCTGCTATTTTAAATATACATATATTATACTAAAATTCTATCTATCGTGTAACACATTCAGCATTTATCGTTTCGTTCGGGCGCATTTCTGATGCGACATTTTAATCCAGCTCAAATGTCTCACAATAGTGTTGCATGTTATGATGTGTACATGAAGCCTACTTTTTTTAAAGCACACAATGTGTCTTGCCCAAAACCCTCTACTCCACAGCGAAAGCAGCTACGGCCTGCAGTTCCTTGTTTTATTCCTGCTTCGCTGGCGGGTGAATGCAATTTTCTGACGAATGCACCGTCACTAAAGCGGCCCAAATGATTGACCATCACCGAGAGTAGCGCAAAGGATGAGCACAGGAAAGGCTGAAGAAGAAAAAAAAGTAACGAAAAAGCTCTATTGCATGTCCCGAAGCTGCCAATACGCATTCGCGAGAGGTTAAGAAAATAAAACATTTATTACCAGGGAAATATAGCCAGTGCGGCTAAAATATAGATTGCGAGACGAAAGCAATTTGCGACACTCAAGAAGGCGGTCTGTCGATAGTATAAGGGACGATTGGACAGCAGAAGCCTCGTAATTAACTCTTCAATCGATTGAGGGTTACGGATACGTTGGTAATATAGTTGGTGATAAAAAATATTATTACCGAGTATAATGAGTCTGACCACACTAACGTTTCGATTCGTACATCGTAAAATCTGAAAACTATAAATAGTAACTGTGACTACAAAAATACTCTATTCCATCGTGTTAATATAGCATTTCCGTGAACAATTAATTTGCATGCATTTTCAAACGTTTGGCTAGTAATGTGAATCTGATAATTCCTTGATGCAATCATGGCAGAAAAAAGTAATGATTAATGCACCTTCTCATATTTATGATACAACATGAAACATGGCAAAATTCGTCTTTATCAGTGAGTTCATCCTTTCTATTTTGAAATCTCATTTCATGCCATTAGAGTCATTTGAACGTACATGTGCTCTTTAGCACTTTTTAACGTTTACCATGAAATTTGGGGGTTGCCAAGATCAGGGGTAGTAGTATTTCTGAAGAACCAACGTAACCCGAAGGTTCACGTTTTCACCCAAAATGATATTTCAATTTTGATGAAGAAAGTTCAGATTCCAATAATCGCATATTTTTTCACACTCGCTAGTTTTTTAGTTTGACTGTCAGCCAACTATCGCAACTATTCTCTATAGCATGGGTCTTTAATGCGGCTCGTGATGACTTTAAAGGTTAAAGGAGATAGACTTCAATGGCATAAAGGTTAAAATATATAGTTTATTATTTTGACTTTTATAATCAAAATTCAAAAGTCTAAATTAAAGCTTACATAATATTCATTTTGTGACCTGGTAGCCGTCAACTCGTGCAACTTAACAACATGCTTGCTCATACTAGCTTCAAGCCCCGAATGGATCGTGCCTCTCGTACCCAGAACTGACTATCCTGCTGGGTAATCAGTAACTGATAGATATCCAAAGAACATTTTATATCTTATTATAGTTGCTACGGTTACTGCTACATTAAGTCTTCCTTTTTCACTTGAATGTCGTGTATGATCTAATAAGACTATAAGAAAACTCACTTAAGACTGAAAGGGCCCATTTACAGAACTCTGTTAAGACTACTAATTAAATCCACTGCTAGACCTTTAACATGTGAGGCGCAAATAAACTATCAAAATTACAGCATATTGCTATGGATATGTTCTTGAGATGGAATATGCAATGAAGCATTGAATATGAAGTCATAATAATGGTTGAGAATTATTTAAGCTAATAACACGACATAATAATTCGTGCTGATTTTTCTGATGAATTCGCTCGCGTATGAGCAGAAATCCATACCAAGAAAATTTCATTATTGAAATACATTATAGTAATTTGAAAAATATATCAAAGCATCTCAATAATATGCATCTTTTTAGTTAAAAAATACATTACCTCAAAAATAAAAATAAATGTTTTCATTGCCTGCAGTTTGCATCAAAAGCTGTGTCACAATGAACATGACATGAAAAGCGTTTTGTAAAATGCCATTTTTCTATTTGCCATGTAAACTATGAATTTGTTTATCAAAATATCAAAATATCAACACATATTGGACACACAAATCAACAATCATATAAATAAAAATGGATTTCATTGGCTTAAGATCAGAAGGGCTTTCCTGATCACAAGTTCATACGATTTGTAGTGTAATATGTGTGGCTAAGATCGTTTTAAACAACACATTGCTTTAGGAAGCGCTTGTGCAGACTAACAAGTTTTAAGACTCTCCGCGTACAGGCAGTGTCAGAGATAAGCGGAACCTGGTATACGCATATTTACATAATCTCGGTATTTCTTCTTCTATTTAACGTAGCGTCTTAAGCGGACATGCCGGCCTATACAGGCTTTCAAGAATTTATTCATTACCACGCAGCCGGATTGTCAATCCTTGCTAAGGAGGGACGGTCCATTCTAGGCTTGAACCCATGACGGGCATGTTATTGAGTCGTTCGAGTTGACGACTGTACTACGGGACCGCCCCAAATCTCGTTATATATGTATAGTTATATATGTTATATATTTATTTATATTTATAGTACCAGTTTTATCCTATGCATAGGTTATTAGAATTAGACAGATATCGAATCATCTTTGCCAGGGGATAAAATCACCTACTGCAAGCTAAAGGAAAAGTTAAATTAAATAAATTATGGTTGAAAACCGCAAAATACAACTCACGCAGAAGTTAGAAATTCTCGGCTTATCCGTGTTTTGCATTAATAGCGTATTTCAGGTACAACCTGTATAGTCTGTTCCAAGTTCCCTTCAACCAAGACTTAATATGCATTTAATAAGATCAATTGATCTTAATGCTACTGTTACTCTTAAATAACACGTCTTTAATTGTGCTTAAGAATACGTTTACAGGTTGATTAAAGCCAGCCATCAACTTTAAACAAGAATTTTAATTTAAATAGACAGTCTTATAAGCGTCTTCAGAAAGTTTTAAAGGTTTAACAACTTTAAAAACTGTTAAGCATCTTCAAAAGACATGTTAAAACTATGTGCCTTAGTACACTCATAATAAAGAATGTTTTAAGACTTAAAGCAGCTTTAAATAAATGAACAAATGAACAAATACATGTTTAAGTTTAAAAGATATGGGAAATGTTTTTTTTGGGTAAGCCTTTTAATATTATAGGCAGGCCTAGATGAACAAAGGCTCTGCGTCAAAGAAGAAAGAGATCAATATAAATATTAAGAAAATTGACATAGAGAAGTAAATCCCTTCATCTACCATGTGACGTTGGTCATTGTCAAACTGATCAGTTCGAACGATATTTTTCAAAAGTTCAATTCCATTATTTCAGATTTTCAGCATCAGCGTTGTCAAACTTTTTTCATCAGAGGGCCGCAAGTATAGGTATTCCCCGATACACGCTTTTGATGCAGACGGGAGGCAGTAGCGTGTCTCGAATATAAGGGTAAGTCGAATTTCGAGGTTTTCAATCATTATAGCTAAATCATAGCTAATAATTATTGCTAAATTTTGTATAATCTTGCTTGAAGTGGTAGGTTTTAGCCACTAATTAGTTATTTGATCTGATTTCAACTGAAGATTACAATTTTGCACCTTTTAAAATGGTTTTTAAGATTCGAATTTATTTTGCATTTGACATTTGATGTGTCAAATCAGTATAAATTGTTCGAAGAGCTGTGAAATTAAGACAATTGCGTATAGCGAAATCGCGTTTATTGGGTATGTTGAGATTTAAAAATGTACCTCAATATTTATGTTATGTTTGTTATGTTATGGCAAAATTGCTAGGTGAGGGGAAATAGTCACCTGCATTATTAGCAAATAAACACTTCTTATTATTGAAAAACTTCAAATACAATGCTTAAAGCCTACCATGAACGTTTTATAACCTAAGATTTTAAAATAAGTGAATAAATTAGCAAATAAAATGTTAGCTCAAAACGATGTAATTTTCACCGTCTCAAAAATAAGTTTTTGTAAGAATTTAACAAATAATTTGAGAAAAAAGAATGTGAGTTATGAGTCGGAGGAAAGATTAACTTGCTTGCTCGATGTCTAAATCCAATCTTCTTTATTCTACAACTATCCGTCGCTAAACTTATTCCTTACAACTACCTAGGCATCCTGATTTAACTATTACTACCAAACTATCATTATTATTAATACAGTGGTGTTCGTAACGCAATATTGTATTGGTATTCGTAACTTGTGCATCCATGCACAAGATGTTGATCTATGGTTTATGTGAAAAAGTACCCATTTTAATTTAATGTAAAGTTTTTAAAGTTGGTCGTTCCAGCTTGGGGCAAAATGGTCGGTATGTTTTGACAGGAGCAACATGATGAGGCTGTGGTATAAGCAAAGATCGCTACAATATACTAGCTTTACATAAATAAAACTGTATTGTATGTATACTATTATCAACAAGAAAAATTATTGTTGTGACGGTAACGTGTTGGGAATTATTGAAATGCTAAATTTGACAGTTCTTTGAGTACATTGCACTGATTTGACACATCAATTGTAAAATGCCAAATAATTTCCCTTTTGATCTAATGTGAAATACTATTTAAAAAGGTTTAAAATTGTTAAATTCAGTCTTAATCATATCAAATAACTAATTAATAGGCTAAAACTACCACTTACTTGCAAAATTATACCAAAATTAGTAATATTTCGGCTAGAAATTACGAGATCCGACTTACGCGGAAATTCGAGATACACGGTTTTTTGCGGCCCCATTAACCGTGTATCTCGGGGACCGCCTGTACTTTATAAAATTTAATATCCTTCGACAAATAGTAATAACAGATTTTTTGGTTCACAATGCTTTTCTTTCTTTTTTCTGCTTTTCTAGCAATTCTCAAAATATTCCCGAGGACTGCCAGTTTGACATACCTGATCTACATGATCTACTGATTGGTTACTCCATTTGGGAACCCAGAGGCGAGGGCCGGTTTCCGACATTCCTGTAGAAGAACACTTTTTACGCAAGGGTTAGAGATTGAAGAACTTGACAAGACTGCATGCCAGATTTTTGTATGATGTTTTCTAAATTTGAGACTTTGTATGATGAATTCTAAATTTGATTGTTTATCGTTTTTAGCACAACAACGTTAGTTGTCGGTCAAGGCCTGCCTGTATCACTAGTGAGCTTGGCTTTCAGTGGCTTATTGTTTACCTATAACAGGATAGTCAGTCCTACGTATAGGGTCACACGGTCTATTCGGATCTTAAACCCATGACGGGCAAGTTGGTAAGTCATGCGAGTTGACATCAGTACCACGAGACCGGCCGAAATTATGATATATACTTCGGAAATTCAATTACGTACCTTACCGAGGTCACAGCACGTAGTCAGTAACAAATTTTATTGTAATTCCTTATTTTCTCTCAAACATTAATTCAGTATCATGTAGTTTTTGAAAAAATATCAACTAGTAGCCGTTTAGTACTTAACGGTTAGTGTTATTATTCTTAGAAGCAATTTTTCAGTAATCAATACCACGTTGTTGAAATTCGAAAAAAAATAATTTCAACAATAATGCTCTCTTCACGTTCTGCTGGGTTTAAAACTTATTAGAACCATGCACGGCAAATTGCAAAATATGTTGCCTACCCATGGTCTATCTGGTTAAATATTAACCTATTTAGCCTGTTGCATATAGACCATTCCATTTACCACCCAACAAAAAAAAAGATTTTTAGTTAATTTTTGTTTTCTTACACCAAGCGATAGGATTGACGAAAGAAAAGAGATACATTGATTTTTTTTCCAATTCACTGCATCCATCGCACGAGCTGCTGAAATTAAAGAAGGGTTTGCTAATTTACCTTTCAAACGTTGCTACCTGCTATCAAATTGCCTTGAAGTGTCCACTGTTGTCGAAAGATATTGAACTTATGTTTGGTGTGTGTATTTTTTTTATTTTACTTTACTCGAAAAGTCGTTTGAAAGAGCTGCTCAGCATATGCTGCTTTTTTCGCAGTCATATGAGATACTATAACATTTGCGACGGCGTTGCAAACAGAATGAAATTAAGCATGCAAGAAGCAATTCCCGACAAGATGAGTAACTTGATACTTAATCCAATAAATAATCTATACCTAGCTTAGTATTAGATGTCCTGGTTAATAAAAAAACAGGTAGCTTCGAGATATCCGAAATTGAAGCATATGCATTGCTTAAGGCAGTACGGTGTCCGGCCTAATCCGTTTACAATAGCTGAGAGGAATGTGAGCGTTATTAGCTGGATAATAAATAAACATATTTGAACAGAGCACAGAATAGACTCAACCAAACGTTCGCAATGCTCCAGAGCGGTTTGATTGTTTGATCGTCGAGCGGGAAAGAAAAGACGTGATGAGATCAAAATTAATTCCTCCATTTCAATGTGACCAGCGCACTGTCAATATTAGTTAAACAATTTACAGTGCAAACAGCTTAGTGTGTACTGGTTTCACTAAAGTCACTGGCTAAGGCGCGCAAGGAGAATAAATACTCTGTTTCTACAATCCCACTTCGTTTTGTCATTGACTTCTCTCCATAAGCTTGGAGTTGGTGAGATTGTTTACGATGTGCAAAGCAGATTCGTCTCCAAGAATCCTCATATTGGTGGCTACCTGGGGTTATGTACAGCATCTTCTCTGTCAAGGATGATAAAATCGATTACCTTGAACGGTACCTCATTTAAAATCGACGGTAACATATCAATTACCACCGATCTGGCCTGCCGGATTCGTTAGCGAATTCCACTATTTGTCTTATTCGTCAAGCTGAGAATTTCCACTAAATATCTTTCAAAATGCACAGTCTGTTTGTAGTGCAAGGAATCATCGTCATTGGTACCTACCAATTTAAACTAGTATAATACAACAGGTATTCGTAGCATTGCTTGTATGCAGATACTTCTTACTTTTCGTTTAGTGATTTTTTCATGTATACAATTTTGAAGAATATAAAATTACATATTGAAATATTAAATAACCGGATAGAAACTGCCAAAAATTTAATGTTTTATAAAGCCCGTTTTTTATGTCATTTTGCAATAACTGTAAGCAACACTGTCGAATATGTGAACCTTTTGCTTAAGTATGAATCCGATCGTAAGCGATTGTGGCTCATCTGGGAAGCATGTGTGTGCCATTTCCACTTCCACATTAACTTCGCTTCACACAATTGCCCGAGGACAGTCACGTCAGATTACTTTGGTATCTTTCGTTTCTTTCTTTTGTTTCTTTTCAAGACCCTCGACGTGTGGGAGTAGATCCATGACGATTCCGTAACCAAATTAATGCAAAGTGATTCTGCCGGGGCTTCTTTTACGGTGTTATGGAGATAACTTCGTAAGGCGAACCAATTGCAGAATGATCAAAGTGAATGGGTGGAAAGCAAAATGCAACTAAACTGCATGCGCCTGACACGAAAAACAGGCACCCAAACTAAAGCTTTTAGTGTGGCTAAATTGCGTGATGTGTGTAAATGAAAGAAAAAATCAATTACTGCGTGCAATGGCGAGCAGGCAAGAACATTCAGCAGCGTGAAAGGTTATTGACGACCAAAGACACTAAAAGAGAGTTAACAAAATAACATTCAAAACTGCAGCTTTCAGATCATGCAGAGGGATGTAGCGAACATTGAATCACCCTGGGCCACATCTAATGAGAAGGAGAACCCGTTCGCGAATGCTTACGGTCGAATAAAATCGAATGATAAATGTGTTCCGAAATAAATTGAGCTTACCTGTACGAGTTAATCAATTGACTAAAACTTGCCAAAAAAAAAAGCGGATTGAGATATATATCTCAGGTCCCGGACTTAAGTTGGGATATTCGTAACGGAATGGATGCAGTTAATTATTGTCCACAATCCACACCGCTTATCAGTTCAGCTTCAATGTATCCTATTCTGACTATTCAGAAAGTGGTGTACTTGCGAAGGGTATAAAGAAGGATTCAACTAATGTTGATGGTTACTCAGTCGCTCAGTCGGTTTACACGTGGAAGGTCGGTCAGAAGGGTACACGTGGTACAGTCGTCAACTCGTACAACTTAGTAACATACCCGTCATGGGTACAAGCCTTTTGTGAACCGTCCTCCCTGACTATCGGGCGCATGGTATTCAATATAGTGGCATTCAATAAATATAGTTTTACCAACTTAACCCCTGCTGTCTTGGGAGCTTTCGTAGAATTGTGCTCTGTCGATTTCTCCATTTAGTCTCTTTCGCTTTATCATTATCCACAACTTCAACTGTCTTCTAAAAGCGGCATTTTTCAAACGTTGACGAATAAATAATGTTCCGATGAAATCGACAGAAAATAAGAGCAAATAAAAGCAAATTTCAATCCGATCAGTAAGCAATCATTTGTGCAATCGGGCGCGCACGCTTGGTCTGATGCGTGTACAGTGTGGTTCGGCGGCGCGCTTGCACTCCATTAACCATGACCTCAAGTAAGCGTTTTTCCCTTATACATATCGTTTGCGATCGTTTTGCATACATATCCGCCCAGCTTGATCCGTCGACCGTTGCCTCACCTTTTCCATCCTTCACCATTATACTTCAATACCTTGCAGCTTCTCAATCCGTACCCGTAATAGATATGATTGCTTATTTACGCCCATACTGCCATCTCGCGTTTTTTGCAAGTACAAGGGATTCAACAGCTGAGGGATTGATATGTGAGTGGAAGTAATCTATACAGTACGGTGCATCGGCTTTCCATGCTCTATATAGCCAAACCTCTATCTTCCGAGTGTTTACCAACTCGGTTATGGCTCGCTCCCTATTCCTACGTCCTGAAGGGTTTTGTAAAATTATCTGATTTATGATTATAGCAATTCATATCTTCATTTTCTATTATATTGTTACTCTTCATATGAAAAAGCAGGATTCTGAACGTTCTTTTCGTTTCCAGAAAAAATGAAACATGTCTGTAACGTACTTAACTGAGCAGCGCGTTGTCGGTCACGTACTTGGTCGTGGCACGGTACCATAATATGTTTGATATTATTCTTCCTTTGATATACTAGTATTATTTGAATAAAAAACGATTGAAGCTTTTTTTTTGTTTCTTTACAAGTTGTGTAGATAATTACTATAGTCGTTTGAAATCGGTTAGAATGTATTTGATTTTTAAATGAGAAAAAAGATTATGCACCACCGTCTTTTACTCTTCTCTCATATATACATTTTCTCCAGTTAAAGTATGAACCAGCCTCCACAAAGAATTGCTCGCGCTTTTGTCATCATGACATGACAAAAGTGATCGTTGGTATGACAAAACTATTTTACATTTTTTGCGTTGGTGGGCTCGCGATGCACAATGCATTCGTGGGAGCCATTACAAACACATAGACTTAAAGTTAGAGCACGATTTGACTTCTGACGTTTATTTTTACCGTAATCTAGAGAGGTGATGGGCTCGCCACCGTTTCCCAGAACGGTTTGATGGTCTGAAAAATGGAAAGCAGACTGGAGTAAGGATTTCAATCTTTCAACAAGATATTCAACAAGACAGGAACAAAGATGAGATAAACAAAACAATCCTACTCCTTGTTGAAATTATTAATACTTATTTATTTTTGGATTAAATAGTCGCTGCAATTCATATATAATACTGTCAAACTAAAAACTTTCAGTTGTTTCAGTTACAATTATATAACTCTATTATTCAATTATTTCGAAAAGTTCCTTTGACGTTGTTTTATTGGTCTATGTTTTGCCTGGCTTAGTTAATAAAATATCACCCTTGAATGTCTCCTTGCGGTTGTGGGATTACGATCGTGCACTGAATCGTTTCACCGGAGTAATCTAAAAGGCCTGCACCAGTTGTGCATTCAATGTTTCACAATGTTTCTACCTCAACATGGTATGCTCAGAGAATCATCGACTTTCAACAACGATGCTGGAGCAGCACGCCGCAATTCTATGAACACACAATACATAAAATACACACGCTCCCAAAATACATGCTAACTTGCAAACTTCGTTCACATTCTGCCGAGTTGCAGTTTAAAGTTAGATTTTTTTTACAGATTTAAAAATAACAGCAACCGGATAGCCGGGGAAAACATAAAGTGCGGTCCGACAATAAAGACCTCCGAAATGGCCATAGCGATGCGCAAAATGAGACCGTTTCGTACCAGCATCTTCATCACCATATGTGAACGGTATTCGTGCATATCCTGAATCCTTTTCATTGTTTCAGTGTAATGTATCAAGGTCGCAGTAACCGTGGAAACTGTTGCCATATACAAAAATAAAGTCATTAACATTATAAACTTATGACGCATTATAATTCGTCACACACATTTTTTAAATATTTACTCTCTAAGTGTGCTAGGCGCGATACTCTATGACGAGAGAGAAGCATGCGTCATAATCGAATAAGATGACTTCGATTGTATGCATTTTGCCAGGACCATGAAATGGTCGCCTACTCATTCGCATTCTCGGTCCGATCCTTAAGGTCGCTTTAGACCTTGCCTGGAAGGGATCGTGAAAATTTAGTTTTTGTTGCAATATTTCATTAAACATTTATCAGATTATGAAATATCGTACACGAAAAGAAAGGATACTCAACTCTCCAACTATCTAGATTATAAAACAAATTGAATTAAATCCATTTTCTTGTGATTTTCCGCTGACCATTACTTTTTTTAACGGTAACAAAGCGGGGAATCACAAGGAAATGCATGTGATGTATATATTCAAAATGTTTTATAGCCTAAATAGTTGAGTATTTGGATATCATTTCTTTTGGTGTACAATAAGCCCTATTTTGAATAATATTTAATTAAATATATAAAAAATTCACGATCAATTTCACTGGAGCTGTAACGCGGGCTTACAGAGGAAACCAGAGTTGTCAAACATGTTAATCGAAGGAGATTTGTCGCGGGAAGGAGATAAAACTTTATGTTCTAATAATAACTACCTACTAGAATAATAAATTAGTAGAGCAACATGTTATTTAATGATTGATTGGTTCATTCCATGTTATTTTCAGAAAACCTAATGTAGTAGAACGTCGATTGCACGGGCAGCTCGGGACCGGACGGATTTCGCTTAATCGATTGGCGGATTCCAAGAAATGTGAAATTCACGTAAAAATTATAAAATTCTTATAATTTTAAGAGTTAAAGAGTTTTATTAACAATTCACTTCAAATTAATCGATAATCATTAGTAGAATATTTGTTTGTTGTTGTTATTTGTCACAACAACCGTTGTCGGTAAAGGCCAACCTGTACTGCTATACTTTCAGTGACTACATATAGCAGGATTCACTACCCATAGCAGGATAGTCAATCCTACGCATGGAGACACGGTATTGGGCTCGAACACATGACGGGGCATGTTGTTAAGCCGTACGAGAAATAAAATACGAAATACTAAATATTATAAAAATCAATCAGCTCCGGATAACCAACGTTCTTCTGTACAGGCCTCTCCTATATTTTAATTCAGAAAGCTGAAATTTGAAGTCTGTCAGTGGAAGTATTCATCACCTGAGTTGTTACGGTCTGGAATATTGGATTTCAGCAATTGTGTACAAACAAAGATGCATTTTTAAATTGTCTTGTTTTCGTAGCTTATATTTTCTGGATGGGGGGATGGGTTAAGGGGATGGGGATGGGTTGGATGGGTTATGGATAATGAATAATCTTCAAATAGATGTGTAGGAAGAGTGTACTGCTCACAAAACCTTTAGACATAATTTGTTTTTTGAATCTGTTACTTACAATTATCGTACCACTCGTAGATGAAAACAGCAACATTGTTTTTGTGTGTTTCTAATGAATAATGTTTATATTTAAGCAATAAAGCGTACCGTTACTCTAGAATAACCGTTACTCTAGAATAACGATATTTATTGTTATGCCTGATGTTTTTAATTCATGTTGTGTGCATACAAGACTAGACCGCTGATGATAGAAATAATTACACTCGCTGACACACATTGATATTGATAAAATAATTACAGTGTAAACATTATTTTTACATTTAAATCTATGTATCTTTTTATTTGTTCCATCATTCTGGTCCAACGGCGCACCACTATTGCCAGCAGTAATGTAGGCGTCAAATAACGTTGACATCGCTGGCATAAACGTTTGTCAAGCCGCACAAACGCTTGATCATTTTTGTGTTAATAATATTACACACGATGAATGCAATTTGTATCTACTCTTTGCTTTCCACACACTTCACACCTCACATCGTCTCTACACGATCGATCGATTATTGCGTTTGCGAAAGTCGCGCACGAAACTACATACTAAAAAACCGGAATCGCTTGCAATCGCTTGTAGGGGAGGGTAGGTAATGACCGACACTGCGGGTAAAATGGACACTTCTCATAAATGTATGCAAAAGGTAATTTTTGAATAATTCAACAATTCAAATTGAAAATAAAACAACACATTTGAGAACATTTTCGGCACAATGTATGCAAAATTAGATTCACGAACAAAACAAATATTCAATCGTGTGTGTAATTTGATTACTGAGGATCTTAAGCTCAGTAACTTGTATGTAATATTGATAAGTATTATCAGTAATATTTTTATTACAAGAATGAGTTTATTATTATATGTATATGAGAATGAGTAGCAATATTATACAAGAAAGTTTTATTAGAAGAATGAGTTGTCGTGATCGTTGAGCCAAAACTGGCGAAAGAACTAGAATGAAAGCAACAAAAAATCTTGTTTTCTGGTGGTTTAAGCATCCTGACACCAAAGCGGAAACGACGGACACTATGTCAGAAGGAAAGATGAACACCGAATTTGTTAATTTATTTCACTTCTCATATCAATTTGTGATGAATAGATTTCATCAAATACCTTAAATAAAGATATTCGGGAGATATAAACCATCCAGCAACTAGAGAAAGCATGGAAATATGTGAGAAACAGCACACCAGTCAAAATAGCAGCCATTCGTTAAGCTATTACTCGCTCGTTGCTGTTGAGGCACTTCACAAAATCCAATATCTTGTCACAACTTGGACAACATTAATCAATTAAAAGAAGAGGCATTGATATGACATCGTTCAGGAATTACAAATATAAAAAAAATTGACATGGACCTTTCCCTTCATGAAATCCATCTTTCCTATATCAGCTGTCCGTCTTACCCGAACATTTCAAAATTACACGAAAACACCATGTTTTTATTTCATTAAAAACAAATTAAAAATCGATAGAAACTTAAAAGTTTAAATACATTTTCTGATAAACCATGAGTGTAAGATAAGGTATGCTCATTTTTATGGTCGTTGTATTATTACAACTCTAGATTTTTAACATTTTCCTTAACGTGTCCGTCTTTACCTACTTTTTCTTCTATTTGGCGTAACGTCCGGGCAAAAGCAACTATCCGTAATTTTGCCAATGCTGGGAATGCCAGATATCTTCGGAATCTAAATAAATTCAAAAGCGTGATTTAATAAAAACATTTTACATAAAATAAAAAGTAATATTCTAGCGAGTCACAACCTCAATCAAATTAGAAGAGAAATAAGAAAAAAAAATAGAATCAAATAGAAAAGAAAGAGAATTAGAATATAAATCAGGTACAAATGATTCGATAAAGG